>NC_062562.1:59933562-60234471 GCF_022837055.1 Prionailurus viverrinus | reverse complement strand
GTTCATTGTCAACTTTGTTGAGGTGTACCTCTGCCTCCAGCATTCTGTCCCCAGAAAGCACCAGTGGGGAAGGCAGTGAAGCAACCACCATCATCCCAGAGGTCCTCAGACAGCCATGAGGAAGGGCAAGTGTGGGGTGCCACACAGGCTCAGCCTCAAGCCCAGCAGCCTGAGCCACCACCAGATTCTTGTCTTGTTTGTCTGAACAAAACGTGACAGCTTCCTACAGACTCTGCCACCAGCTCTTGTTGGTCCCACTCCGGCAGCTCAGGACACTGGCTCTCTAGGTTCCTTAGAGGCTCTATCTTGTCCCTCAGTCGTTCTTGGGTACTGTCTAGTGACTTTCTGTAACACTCTTTTCTAGATCTTTCTTCCCAGCTTCTCCCACAATTACATAATGTCTGAACCCTATAATGTATTCTGTATTCCATAATATGTATCCATGGTGGTCCTATTTTCCTCATTGAACCAGGGGCTGCTCCCTCCCGAGACAGCAATGGGCAAACCTCCACCATGGGGACTGGGAGGTTGCCAGAGGCAGGATAGGGTTGCTAGAAGCTCTTAGACCTGGCCTTGCGTTATCTGTCCAAGCATTCTGGGTGTCTGCTTAGAGCTGTTCAGGCACCCAACCATTCACTATCAAGTTGCTAGTGGTGTTATTATGACACATACCTCTAGATGGCGGCAGAGCACCTCAAGGGAAACTCTTGAGTCAGCAAACATCTACCTCTGGAGTCCCTGCTTCAGGGCCAGAAGGCTCCTTTCAGCATCACCAGCCTGGGCTTGCATGTTTCAGTTTTGCTTAATCTGGGGTCACTAGGTTACTAGGTAATGGCTTCCTAAAATTGATAGGCTCTTCAAGGGGTCTTGAAACTAACTTGAGTTAGAGCAGGCTGGGTGCAAACTTGCCTGCTCCAACCCATACCATCTCTATTCCATTTTGAAACTAGACAGGCCCCTCTCTCTGGTTTCCTGTGCTGGAGGCTGTCCTGGTGTTTCTGGCCTCTGAATAGGAAAGAAAATGACATTCTGACTGCAAGGCCAAGATGGAGCCTCTCTCCCACCAGATGACAAGTACATTTGGACCACATCATGACCAGCCTCTATGCCTGACAGCTTCCCCAGGACCCAGAGCATAAAAGTCAGGTTCCTGAAACTGGCTTGTTCACCAGGCTTTTTGACACTGCATAGTTCATCTGCGCAGCACCCTCCCTTCTGAAAACATCACATCACTTCCTTGGGGGGCAACTGCTCCTCCCCCACAGGGACCACCTGGTTCTAGGGGAGTAGTATCTCTCCTCCAGGCCTCACTCCCACCCCATGGTCATAAGCTGGAGCAACACTAAGTATTTCCCTGATACTTCTTTTTTTTTCTTCTACAATGTTATTTTATTTTATTTTATTTTTTTCAATATATGAAATTTATTGTCAAATTGGTTTCCATACAACATCCAGTGCTCATCCCAAGAGGTGCCCTCCTCAATACCCATCACCCACCCTCCCCTCCCTCCCACCCCCCATCAACCCTCAGTTTGTTCTCAGTTTTTAACAGTCTCTTATGCTTTGGCTCTCTCCCATTCTAACCTCTTTTTTTTTTCCTTCCCCTCCTCCATGGGTTTCTGTTAAGTTTCTCAGGATCCACATAAGAGTGAAACCATATGGTATCTGTCTGTCTCTCTATGGCTTATTTCACTTAGCATCACATTCTCCAGTTCCATCCACGTTGCTACAAAGAGCCATATTTCGTTCTTTCTCATTGCCATGTAGTACTCCATTGTGTATATAAACCACAATGTCTTTATCCATTCATCAGTTGATGGACATTTAGGCTCTTTCCATAATTTGGCTATTGTAGAGAGTGCTGCTATAAACATTGGGGTACAAGTGCCCCTATGCATCAGTACTCCTGTATCCCTTGGGTAAATTCCTAGCAGTGCTATTGCTGGGTCATAGGGTAGGTCTATTTTTAATTTTCTGAGGAACCTCCACACTGTTTTCCAGAGTGGCTGCACCAGTTTGCATTCCCACCAACAGTGCAAGAGGGTTCCCGTTTCTCCACATCCTCGCCAGCATCTATAGTCTCCTGATTTGTTCATTTTGGCCACTCTGACTGGTGTGAGGTGATACCTGAGTGTGGTTTTGATTTGTATTTCCCTGATGAGGAGCGATGTTGAGCATCTTTTCATGTGCCTGTTGGCCATCCGGATGTCTTCTTTAGAGAAGTGTCTATTCATGTTTTCTGCCCATTTCTTCACTGGGTTATTTGTTTTTCGGGTGTGGAGTTTGGTGAGCTCTTTACAGATTTTGGATACTAGCCCTTTGTCTGATATGTCATTTGCAAATATCTTTTCCCATTCCATTGGTTGCCTTTTAGTTTTGTTGGTTGTTTCCTTTGCTGTGCAGAAATGTTTATTTCCATAAGGTCCCAGTAATTCACTTTTGCTTTTAATTCCCTTGCCTTTGGGGATGTGTCGAGTAAGAGACTGCTACGGCTGAGGTCAGAGAGGTCTTTTCCTGCTTTCTCCTCTAGGGTTTTGATGGTTTCCTGTCTCACATTCAGGTCCTTTGTCCATTTTGAGTTTATTTTTGGGAATGGTGTGAGAAAGTGGTCTAGTTTCAGCCTTCTGCATGTTGCTGTCCAGTTCTCCCAGCACCATTTGTTAAAGAGACTGTCTTTTTTCCATTGGATGTTCTTTCCTGCTTTGTCAAAGATGAGTTGGCCATACGTTTGTGGGTCTAGTTCTGGGGTTTCTACTCTATTCCATTGGTCTATGTGTCTGTTTCTGTGCCAATACCATGCTGTCTTGATGATTACAGCTTTGTAGTAGAGGCTAAAGTCTGGGATTGGGATGCCTCCTGCTTTGGTCTTCTTCTTCAAAATTACTTTGGCTATTCGGGACCTTTTGTGTTTCCATATGAATTTTAGGATTGCTTGTTCTAGTTTTGAGAAGAATGCTGGTGCAATTTTGATTGGGATTGCAATGAATGTGTAGATAGCTTTGGGTAGTATTGACATTTTGACAATATTTATTCTTCCAATCCATGAGCAGGGAATGTCCTCATTTCTTTATATCTTCTTCAATTTCCTTCATAAGCTTTCTATAGTTTTCAGCATACAGATCCTTTACATCTTTGGTTAGATTTATTCCTAGGTATTTTATGCTTCTTGGTGCAATTGTGAATGGGATCAGTTTCTTTATTTGTCTTTCTGTGGCTTCATTGTTAGTGTATAAGAATGCAACTGATTTCTGTACATTGATTTTGTATCCTGCAACTTTGCTGAATTCATGTATCAGTTCTAGCAGACTTTGGTGGCGTCTATCAGATTTTCCATGTATAATATCATGTCATCTGCAAAAAGTGAAAGCTTGACTTCATCTTTGCCAATTTGGATGCCTTTGATTTCCTTTTGTTGTCTGATTGCTGATGCTAGAACTTCCAACACTATGTTAAACAACAGCGGTGAGAGTGGGCATCCCTGTCATGCTCCTGATCTCAGGGAAAAAGCTCTCAGTTTTTCCCCGTTGAGGATGATGTTAGCTGTGGGCTTTTCATAAGTGGCTTTTATGATCTTTAAGTATGTTCCTTCTATCCCGACTTTCTCAAGGGTTTTTATTAAGAAAGGGTGCTGAATTTTGTCAAAGGCCTTTTCTGCATCGATTGACAGGTTCATATGGTTCTTCTCTTTTTTTTTTGTTAATGTGATGTATCACGTTGATTGATTTGCGAATGTTGAACCAGCCCTGCATCCCAGGAATGAATCGCACTTGATCATGGTGAATAATTCTTTTTATATGCCGTTGAATTCGATTTGCTAGTATCTTATTGAGAAGTTTTGCATCCATATTCATCAGGGATATTGGCTTGTAGTTCTCTTTTTTTACTGGGTCTCTGTCTGGTTTAGGAATCAAAGTAATACTGGCTTCATAGAATGAGTCTGGAAGTTTTCCTTCCCTTTCTATTTCTTGGAATAGCTTGAGAAGGATAGGTATTGTCTCTGCTTTAAACGTCTGGTAGAACTCCCCTGGGAAGCCATCTGGTCCTGGACTCTTATTTGTTGGGAGATTTTTGATAACCGATTCAATTTCTTCACTGGTTATGGGTCTGTTCAAGCTTTCTATTTCCTCCTGATTGAGTTTTGGAAGAGTGTGGGTGTTTAGGAATTTGTCCATTTCTTCCAGGTTGTCCAATTTGTTGGCATATAATTTTTCATAGTATTCCCGGATAATTGTTTGTATCTCTGAGGGATTGGTTGTAATAATTCCATTTTCATTCATGATTTTATCTATTTGGGTCATCTCCCTTTTCATTTTGAGAAGCCTGGCTAGAGGTTTGTCAATTTTGTTTATTTTTTCAAAAAACCAACTCTTGGTTTCGTTGATCTGCTCTACAGTTTTTTTAGATTCTATATTGTTTATTTCTGCTCTGATCTTTATTATTTCTCTTCTTCTGCTGGGTTTAGGCTGCCTTTGCTGTTCTGCTTCTGTTTCCTTTAGGTGTGCTGTTAGGTTTTGTATTTGGGACTTTTCTTGTTTCTTGACATAGGCCTGGATTGCAATGTATTTTCCTCTGAGGACTGCCTTCGTTGCATCCCAAAGCATTTGGATTGTTGTATTTTCATTTTCATTTGTTTCCATATATTTTTTGATTTCTTCTCTAATTGCCTGGTTGACCCACTCATTCGTTAGTAGGGTGTTCTTTAATCTCCATGCTTTTGGAGGTTTTCCAGACTTTTTCCTGTGGTTGATTTCAAGCTTCATAGCATTGTGGTCTGAAATCATGCATGGTATAATTTCAATTCTTGTATACTTATGAAGGGCTGTTTTGTGACCTAGTATATGATCTATCTTGGAGAATGTTCCATGTGCACTCGAGAAGAAAGTATATTCTGTTGCTTTGGGATGCAGAGTTCTAAATATATCTGTCAAGTCCATCTGATCCAATGTATCATTCAGGGCCCTTGTTTCTTTATTGACCGTGTGTCTAGATGATCTATCCATTTCTGTAAGTGGGGTGTTAAAATCCCCTGCAATTACCACATTCTTATCAATAAGGTTGCTTATGTTTATGAGTAATTGTTTTATATATTTGGGGGCTCCGGTATTCGGCGCATAGACATTTATAATTGTTAGCTCTTCCTGATGGATGGACCTTGTAATTATTATATAATTCCCTTCTTCATCTCTTGTTACAGCCTTTAATTTAAAGTCTAGTTTGTTTGATATAAGTATGGCTACTCCAGCTTTCTTTTGGCTTCCAGTAGCATTATAAATAGTTCTCCATCCCCTCACTCTCAATCTAAAGGTGTCCTCAGGTCTAAAATGAGTCTCTTGTAGACAGCAAATAGATGGGTCTCGTTTTTTTATCCATTCTGATACCCTATGTCTTTTGGTTGGCGCATTTAATCCATTTACATTCAGTGTTATTATAGAAAGATACGTGTTTAGAGTCATTGTGATGTCTGTATGTTTTATGCTTGTAGCGATGTCTCTGGTACTTTGTCTCACAGGATTCCCCTTAGGATCTCTTGTAGGGCTGGCTTAGTGGTGACAAATTCCTTCAGTTTTTGTTTGTTTGGGAAGACCTTTATCTCTCCTTCTATTCTAAATGACAGACTTGCTGGATGAAGGATTCTCAGCTGCATATTTTTTCTGTTCATCACATTGAAGATCTCGTGCCAATCCTTTCTGGCCTGCCAAATTTCAAAAGAGAGATCAGTCACGAGTCTTATAGGTCTCCCTTTATATGTGAGGGCACGTTTATCCCTTGCTGCTTTCAGAATTTTCTCTTTATCCTTGTATTTTGCCAGTTTCACTATATGTCGTGCAGAAGATCGATTCAAGTTACGTCTGAAGGGAGTTCTCTGTGCCTCTTGGATTTCAATGCCTTTTTCCTTCCCCAGTTCAGGGAAGTTCTCAGCTATAATTTCTTCAAGTACCCCTTCAGCACCTTTCCCTCTCTCTTCCTCCTCTGGGATACCAATTATGCGTAGATTATTTCTTTTTAGTGTATCACTTAGTTCTCTAATTTTCCCCTCATACTCCTGGATTTTTTTTATCTTTTTCTCAGCTTCCTCTTTTTCCATAATTTTATCTTCTAGTTCACCTATTCTCTCCTCTGCCTCTTCAATCTGAGCCGTGGTCATTTCCATTTTATTTTGCATCTCGTTTAAAGTGTTTTTCAGCTCCTCGTGACTGCTCCTTAGTCCCTTGATCTCTGTAGCAAGAGATTCTCTGCTGTCCTCTATACTGTTTTCAAGCCCAGCAATTAATTTTATGACTAATTATTCTAAATTCACTTTCTGTTATATTATTTAAATCCTTTTTGATCAGTTCATTAGCTGTTGCTGTTTCCTGGAGATTCTTTTGAGGGGAATTCTTCCGTTTGGTCATTTTGGATAGTCCCTGGAGTGGTGCTGACCTGCAGGGCACTTCCCCTGTGCTGTGGTGTATAACTGGAGTTGGTGGGCCGGGCCACAGTCAGACCTGATGTCTGCCCCCAGCCCACCGCTGGGGCCACAGTCAGACTGGTGTGTGCCTTCTCTTCCCCTCTCCTATGGGCGGGATTCACTGTGGGGTGGTGTGGCCTGTCTGGGCTACTTGCACACTGCCAGGCTTGTGGTGCTGGAGATCTGGCGTATTAGCTGGGGTGGGTAGGCTAGGTGCACGGAGGCAGGAGGGGCAGGCTCAGCTCACTTCTCCTTAGGTGATCCACTTCAGGAGGGGCCCTGTGGCAGCGGGAGGGAGTCAGACCTGCTGCTGGCAGGGTGGCTCTGCAGAAGCACAGCGTTGGGTGTTTGCACAGAGCGAGCAAGTTCCCTGGCAGGAACTGGTTCCCTTTGGGATTTTGGCTGGGGGATGGGCAAGGGAGATGGCGCTGGTGAGCGCCTTTGTTTCCCACCAAACTGAGCTCTATCATCCCAGGGCTCAGCAACTCTCCCCCCCTTTGTCCTCCAGCCTTCCCATTTTCTGAGCTGTTAACTTATGACCTCCCAGATGCTAAATCCCACTTGCTATCAGAACACACTCGGTCTGGCCCCTCTGCTTTTGCAAGCCAGATTCAGGGGCTCTGTTTGGCCGGTGGGCCACCTCTCCGCCCCGGCTCCCTCCCGCCAGTCCGTGGAGTGTGCACCGCCTCACCGCCCTTCCTACCCTCTTCTGTGGGCCTCTCGTCTGCGCTTGGCTCCGGAGACTCCATTCTGCTAATCCTCTGGCAGTTTTCCGGGTTATTTAGGCAGGTATAGGTGGAATCTAAGTGATCAGCAGGACGTGCGGTGAGCCCAGCGTCCTCCTATGCAGCCATCTTCCTGAGTGCTGCCCTTTTAAAAACCAAGTCACTGTTCTCTCGCTTACTGGTGGTACCAGACCTTTGTCATTGGTTTCAATACCATTGTCTGGTTCAACTTATTCCAGTTATCAGAACAGAGATGCTAAATACCTTATTAGTCCCTTCGTGTTACTCTATTGAAAACACTTAACACAGTGAAAAGTGTGAGGCAAAATCTTAAATGGGAATCTGCTCTTCTATCTGATAGGCTTTGAACAAGTTATTTATTCCCTTTGATGATCAGTTTTCAAGGCTTAAAGTAAGTCAGGACACATTTAATAAGTCTTCAAGTAGGGTTTCAAATTCCTGTTCTATCTGACCCCAAAGTTCATGATTTTTGCTGGAATTTCTCCCTGAGTCCTGAACTGGCTTAAAGGTAAATGTCATTTTCTCTCTCTGTCTATTTAAATTACATTGAGTTATGTGCTTGCAGTGAAGGTGTTGTTTTAACTTTCTGGGATACAGCAGTGCATGAAGAGATGGGGGCCTTGCTGAAATGGGGAATATAAATGCTGGGAAGGGAGGAAGACCAGAGAATAAGAAAATCAATATGTGGCATTTCTAGGAGTAGGAAGTGCTATGAAAAAAATAAAGGACAGTAATGGGTTAAACATTGATGGTGGGAAAGTGCTCTGTAGTCCAAAGACTCTTTAGTGAGGTGCCTTTTTAACAGGGATAAGAATAAAATGAGGGATGACAGCAACCATCTGGCAGAGAAGGTTTCCATGCAGAGCATGTGCAAAGGCCCTACAGCTGAACTATGGCTATCAGGTTTGAGGAACTGAAATGAGGCCAGCAGAGTTGAGGCAGATTGTCAAAAGTGGAGAGTGATAAGTGGTGAGGTCAGAATTACTCTTGCCAGAGATTATTCAGACTGTGTAGGTCTGAATGTTAAGGATTTTGGATTTAGTTCAAATGAGCTGGGAAGTCATTGGAGAATCTGATGAGAGGAGTTACATGATCTGGCTTAATTTTCATGGTTTGACTGCGGCTGATGAGAAGAAAACAGATTGTGAAGGGGACAAGAACAAAAACTTAGAAGACTAGTACATTAGTGTGGTACTTCAGGTGAGCTTATTTTCTTCCACTCATTTCCAGATCACCATTCTTTCACTTTGTAATTCAACCAAATCTCACACTGCTCATTTCCTCTGATGCCTCCAACCCCTAAATATTGGGTACTTTATCAAATATAAAGACGTATTATAAAGTCTGAAAATTAATGGAGTGTATCACTGATGTAAACTTTTACATCTGGACCAATGCCATGTTAATTGCTCTAGCCACACTGGTCTCCTGGCTAATCCACAGGCAGATCCACATGTATACAAAAATAACAAATGACCAAGGTAGCATCACATGTTAGTGGAGAGAAGATTGACATATCGATAAATAATCCAAGACCATTACTTGGATTATTGGGGGGGAAATGATCCCTACCTTACATCATTCATAAAAATAAATACCAAGTAATTTAAAGAACATAAAAGAATAATTTCCAACAAAATTGGAAAATTCTTAGAAAAATATTGAAGCATATCTTTAAGATTTCAGGGTAGGAAAAGATCTGCTTAAATAAGATGCCCAAAGTTATAAACCATGAAGGAAAAAATAAATTTTGCTCCTCCTCCTTCTACCACACTTCAGTCTTTCAAACCTTATCTCCCAAATTAGTAAAGAGAGGTACTTGTCCTCATCCTGGAACATGGCAGATTTATCCATTGTACACAGAAACTGTACCAGTGAAATGTCTAGTCCTGGGACCTTATGCTCATTGTCAATACATATAACAATTCAGACTGCCTTTTATTAAGGAAAAGGAAATGTTTCCCAATGGTCTGGCAAATCACTGAAGCATAGAACTAAATGCAGGCTGTACACCTGACACTTAAAACACTTTCAATTTTATCTATAAAATGTAGATGATAATCTACTTTCCACCAACTTTATAAAAATTAGAATCAAATTAGATTATGTAAGGTTAAATACTTTTAAATCTTTCAAGCATAATAAAAATACCAATTTTATTAACATTAAGTCAGATATCGTCTAACAAAGTAAAGACTGAGGGCAAACACTAGGAAAATGGCAATTTTTTTTTCAACGTTTATTTATTTTTGGGACAGAGAGAGACAGAGCATGAACAGGGGAGGGGCAGAGAGAGAGGGAGACACAGAATCAGAAACAGGCTCCAGGCTCTGAGCCATCAGCCCAGAGCCTGACGCGGGGCTCGAACCCACGGACCGCGAGATCGTGACCTGGCTGAAGTCGGACGCTCAACCGACTGCGCCACCCAGGCGCCCCGAAAATGGCAATTTTTAAAACTCACTTCTACATAGATGTTCTGGTTAGTTTAGAGAAAAATGGGAAATCTTGATTGATCAAATGAATTGTTTTTCTGCTGCATTTCATTCAACTACAGTAGACTTGGGGATTTAGTATCTTGACAGATATGTAATCTCTCTGTAAAATGTAACCACAATGATTATTCACATTAAGCCTTAGATTTTACAGAAAAACGGAAAACATAGGAGAGGTTTGTTAAAACCTTAGACTCCTAGGAATGAGAATTTTTCTGAACTGTATTTTCTTTTTTTTCCCCTACGGTATTCAAACTGCTTTGGAGGGGATATTGTTCTGTGCATTTGAGTGAGATAAATCACTCATGTAAGCAGATGATCCCAGAATGCAGTTAGATGAATGACCACAAAGTATCAGGGGAGAAAATATATTGATAAAAGAAAAAAATGTATACATATAATTAAGGAAAATATGTAACTGCCTATACACACACACACACACACACACACATACACACACATACCACATGTGTATATGTATCTGGTCTCTATGTCTGGACAAACCAGCCAACACTATAAAGAGCTGAGACATTTACTAACATGTACATTTAGTAAGATTACCAAAACATACTCCACTTTTGTTGATCTCACTGATATATTTTAGATAGAATTGTCATGTGTGCTTGAATGATAATGTAGACATGAGAAAGTCAGAAAAGGAAGAAACCAGGACATGCAGAAAAGGGCCACTGAACTACTGTGGGTTGCAACAAACCTGGGTTGTAATATACTCAGGGCATATTAAACTCAAGTTTCTGAGTCACTTCCATTGCCATCTAGGTAGATCCATTCTTGTGTGATGGTACCAGCAATAGTATGGGGTCACTGATGGTATTGTCCTGTGACCCTGAGTACCAACTGGTACAAATTTCTCTAAATAGTAAGATGTATCAAGGATAATAATTTTTGATTCCAGGGAGAAAAGTTTGGTGTGGTTGTTGTCAGATACTGCTTTACCCCTTCATCTTTATTAGTAGTTCCCTAGTCTTGTTCAGAGAGAAAATGTGCAGAAAAAGACTTACCTGCCACAAAACCCTTGTATTCTGACCAATGAGATGGAAATCACCTGAAGAATAAGCTATGAAATTTTTCATGTTAGAAAGGAAGACTTGGCAGGCTGCTCTTTGCCTTTCACCTTTTACTTGTCTCTCTCTGTGGAAGCTTAGGTGGAGGAGCAGAGAGCTAGAAGGAAGCTGGGTCATGGACCACTTTCTCACGCACCTGCCCCATCCCTACACTCTATCTCCAGATTTCAACTGATGTGAGAACAAATAAAAACACCTATTTGATTAAGCTACAAGAGTTGAATTATGGCTACATGCAACTGAACACAATCCTATGTGAGGCAGCAGCCAGTGGGTCAGTATAAGTAAGTGTTTCTCATTATCTTATAGTGTGGCACTCCTTCCAGTGGAGATAATTTTGGCTAATATTAAGTTACATGTTAGACAAGTATTTTCTAGTTATCATTTAGTCTTGATTACTCCAAGGAGGAAAGTCTCAGTTCACTGTCAGTGTGTCTTAAACAGCTCTCTAAAACTTGTTTTCTCCCTTGTAACAAACTAAGGTGTACTTCAGCCTAAGAGCCTTTGTTAAGCATCATTATCCAGCTAAAATTTAACAACATTGTTCTGTTTCCATTAAGTTTGGCTTATAGTCACCTTCTATTATGGCACAGGGCTATCATGAATTTCCATTCATGAAAATGACATAAAGTACCCTTGCAAAACAAATTCAAATAAAAATATGAATTGATTTCAAAATATTAAGTAAATACAAACAGAAGTGATACAGAAGGGGAAATTTTTGGAAAAAAAGGAAGAGCAATAGTATATAAATGGTTATAGTTTGGTAAATTGAGTCCTCGATATATTCAAATCTGGTACTAGGCCCACAGGAATAGTTGCAGGCTCACTAACAAATTGGGGCCATATTTTCTTTGCCAGTTTAAGCCAGCCTTGACAGAATTTGGCCCGTTGGTCAAATATCCTCAGGACTGAAAGCTAATCAAGTTAGGAAAAACTGTATGCAAAATGTCTTCACATCCTGCTTCACTTGTAAATATAAACAGGATGCTTGGGCCTATGATGCATTCATCTACACTCAGTTACCAAAATCTCAATCCAAATTTCATCCTTTTCACCCTAAAAAATATTCCAGAATATTTTCTGTACAGATGATCAATGAATATTTATATAATTTCAGTTATTGCAGAAAAGCGTAGCTATTTGGAAATACTCTGTTGAGCTAAACTTGCAGCTTCATCACCTCAGATCATTTCCTCAATAACCTGAAATTTATTAAAACTTGATAATGAATGCTGAATGTCAACATTCTTGATGCCTCTCTATTCATTTGTGCGCAGCGAAAGTTTGGCTGCTCATAAGTCTTATTTGCTGTTGCAAGTTCCCTTGTTTGAGAAATTGCAGGTTTCAGTGTTTGGGCATAATCTTCTGGAAGACAAATCAGAGCAAAGGTCAAATTGTGTAGGAAAATTCAAATCCAAAGCTCTGCTATTGTGGAAAGGGAAAGCTCGGAATTATGAATAACAGATTCTTTGATTTTAGAGTTTTTCCAGATGTCCTCTCTATTCATTGCAATGTCCAAATAATGATGACAGTGAATTTCATCATAGAGGCCTTGAAAATCCTGGAAATTTGTCAGTGATTACAATATATACTTTTGTTAATTTTATTACAAAGGTGATTTGTTCTTATATAAACTATGTGCTTCTTCCTCTTGGTAATCCTAGCCAGTCCACCTTAAAAATAAGTATATAGACATGCACAGTCAAGTTACAGGCATGGAGTGATCATGGATTGTTATATAAGGAAAAAGTATAAGAAAATAATTCAGAAATCATGGGAACAATGTTAAAAATGTGGCTTGGATCTGAGGTATCCAGGTCGCCCACAAGATGGGGCCAGCACAGAGGATAGCTGGCAAATTAATGGGGCTAATGCAGGAGCTGAGGCCACAGGCAGGGCTGGGGAACATTTCCATAACTTCAGAGCTGTTGTGCAAAAGCACAAAACTAGATACATTCTCCATGGGGCTGGTTTATAGATTATATCCCCATTATAAACATATTGGCTTTGAAATATCCAGTTTGGTAAGGAGTGTGCAATAAGCAAGGGAATATGGGTTGAGTGGAGGATGAGATACTATGACCTGCCCACCCTGGGTTGCCCAGCCCCAAGGATAGTACAGTAAGTGTTAGGTCTCATGACTATCAGCAGGAAAGAACTCTCAAAGTGAACTCCACCATTTCAGACTGGGCCAAGATATTCCAGGCTAGAGAGTATTCTTGGGCTATTCTGGATTAGTCCAAAAGCCAAAGCATAATCTCACCTTTGCTCCATTTATCTTCAGGCATTATGTGGCAGGATATATACAAAAATGGGGATTTGGGCACATGTATCTGAGAGATAAGTAACTGGTACAGTGGTAAACAATAATCACTGTCTTGGGAAAAAAAAACACAGCTTAGCACAAAGCATCACTAAAAACCAGTAAGGAAGTGATTTGGCTGAACGTGTGCCACAGGGAGATCACAAATAGCAATAATAATGCCAAGTAGGTTTCTGCAATTCAAGACAGCTTTTCATGTTTCAGGTAAGCTTGCAGTGGCTCTTAATCTAGGGTGCCTTAAAAAAAAAAACCGAAACAGGTCAGAGCACTGCCTCCCGTACATAATGCTCAAAATGCCCTAATACACCTAAAACTATTATAAAGTAACAATATAATTCACACTCAGCCTGCCCCCAACTCCTCTCCCTGGTAACCAACTATTGGTTTCCTGTAACAAGTCTGTTTTTGTTCTGTTTGTTCATTTGTTTTGTTTTTTTGGATTGCACATATAAGTGAAATCATATGGTATGTATCTTTCTCTGACTTATTTCACTTAACATAATACCCTCGAGGTAGCAATGTTGTTGCAAACGTAAGATTTCTTCTTTTTAAAAAAATTTTTTTTAACATTTATTTATTTTTGAGACAGAGAGAGACAGAGCATGAACGGGGGAGGGTCAGAGAGAGAGGGAGACACAGAATCTGAAACAGGCTCCAGGCTCTGAGCAGTCAGCACAGAGCCCGATACGGGGCTCGAACTCATGGACCGCTGGATCATGACCTGAGCCGAAGTCGGACGCTCAACCGACTGAGCCACCCAGGCGCCCCTATTTCTTCTTTTTTTTTTTAATGGCTATTATTTTGTATTGTGTTTCTGTGTGTGTGTGTGTGTGTGTGTGTGTGACATCTTTATCCATTCACCTATGAATGGACACTTACATTGCTTCCATATCTTGGCTGTTATAAATAATGCTGCATTGAACACAGGGGTGCATATATCTCTTTCGATTGGTGTTTTCATTTCCTTTGGATAAATACCCAGAAATGGAATTGCTGGCTCATATGGTAGTTCTTTTTTTAATTTTTTGAGGAACTTTCATACTGTTTTCCACAGTGGTGGCACCAATTTACGTCCTCACCTACAATGCACTAGGGTTCCCTTTCTCTACATCCTTGCCAACACTTGCTATTTTTTGCTTTTTTGATAATAGCCAATCTGACAGGTGTGAGGTGATAGCTCATTGTGGCTTTGTATCTTCCTGATGCTTAGTGATGTTGTGCATCTTTTCATGTGTCTGTTGGCCATTTGTATACCTTCTTTGGAAAATGTCTATTCAGCTGCTCTGCCCATTTTTAATTGGGTAATTTGGCCTTTTGATATTAAATTGTGTAAGTTCTTTGTATCCTTTGGATATGAAAGTTCTGAAAGACATCTAATACGTATGAATAGATGAGAACGGCAGTTTCTTTTTAAACCTTCACATTGCATAAAAGTGTCATTGCTGAGTAAATGTGCTGCTGCTGACTGTTGGAATGCAGAGCCAGTTTTAAATACTGAAGCAATAATTGACACTGTCTTCAAAGCAATGATTGGCTCCCATGTTGAGACCACATATTGCTATGTTTACTTAGAGGCTAAGTAAACAGGCTGAGTAAGTAAATAGGCTTTATGTTACATGCAGGAAAGAAATGCGAGTATCTGAAAGATGTTTCATACTAATATTATTGTCAACACTCAGAGAGATGCTGGTTTCTGATGTGAACTTTACAGGTTTTGAGCTCTTTGTGAGGAAGTAGAGTTGTAAGTTTTAATCAGATGATTAGCATTATTCAAATATATTTGGGAACGGATTCATCAAATAGAAATTTGTTCAGATAAATGTTATAGGGAATGAGGAAGTGAAAAAAAATTTGTTTGAAAGGAGAATGTTCTGACACTCAGTAGGTTCTTCTACCATTCTTAAACATCTATAAAATGATCAGATTTTTACAATTTAAGTTTTAGGTAGTAAAAAAACATGACTAGATCAGTTCTAAGTGTTTTATTTCAGCCCGGAAGCATGGTCCAAGAAGTTGGGCAAACATAGCTATATAGAGGAACCTAGGAAAGTTTTCACTGAGTGAAGCAGCTAAGTGTTTCCCACATTTTAGGAGAAAAGACTGGACATTCTTATTTATCTTTTGGATAGCTTTCCAACTGCAACTCAGCCTATTCACTATATTTTGGTTTTATATCCACTATGTAGTAGATTGGGTGTTATTATATACCAAATTCTTAAATTCACGAATGTTAGCATTAAAATTTGGGCAATCTAAGATGATTCCCCAAATGCATAGTAACTAATCAGTAAGTGAAAAATTAGCAATATAAATGGAAAATTCTAAAGAAAGTCAGGGGAAAAGAGTAAGCCATAGACCCTCCGATGTAAAAAGGTGACCCCAGAGGCTAACTGCTTTCTCCATTTCATAGGCATGAATTATCAAAAAATAGTGGAGCAAAACTTCAGTTCCAACTTCAGATGTATCTATGACAAGAATATGAGTATGAAAATGTGTGCTTGGAATGTTCTTAGGGAGCTCATGGACCCTTGCTCTTCTTCTGAAGATGTAATTTATTGGGTGTTGTGAATTTAATCCATCTAAAGCTCCTGAGTATATCACCTATCTTTCTGTAACTCAATTTGGTCAGCTCACTCTCTCTGCTGAGACCATGAAGATCCTTTTAAATCTCTTTATTCTCAGAACATGAAGGCATTTTCTATCTTCTTTAAAATGGCCATATCTCTTTTAGGTGCAGCTCTATCTTGATATGTAGAGCTTCCTGTAGGAAAATAGAAATTAGGTGGGATTCTTTGGAACTGATTCCTTTTTGAAAGTTTTTATATCCATGACATTAACATGAAAATATAATCTCTATCTCAAACGCCCTACTATTGATCCTCAAATAAGATAAGAAAACATAGCTTTATATTTATTCCAAAGCTGTCAAATATCAAACTAGTGACAAAGAGCAGAATAGGGCTACTACACAAATTTTGATAATCTAATAAAAAAGTATCTTGACCGAGAGCTACCCAACCAGAACAATTTTAATAACTGCCCATAAGTTATAATATTAAGCAAAGAGCTCCAGGAGGCAAGTTTTTGGCTCAGACTAGTTACCTCTCTCCCTTCCATACCTTTCTCTCACGTTCCATGTTGAGTCATCCTCACCACGTAGTTCTTCCATTTTGCTACTAAATTGGGAATGGTATTCTCTCCAAACACTGCTCGATCCTTGCACTTCTGTTTCTATCACACATGCATTCCTACCTCCTCTCTCCTGATTCCCATCAGTCTCCTGCTATCTTCAAATTTCAAGTTGCCTTAACGTGACAGCATAGTGTAAGGAAAGCCTTCCCCTAAATTTCCCCAAGAAGTTAGCAAATAAAATGGTCTAATAGGGACCAATTTGCTACATGTGAAAGCTTATTTTGCTACTTCTATAGAATGTGCATGCCTGTAGGATTGCCTTCTATCTATTATCCTATAGGTACAGAAGCACCTCACAAGGACTGCAGCATGTATACAACAAGCCCAAGTTTCTTTTTTTTTTTTTTAATTTTTTTTCCAACGTTTTTTATTTTTATTTTTGGGACAGAGAGAGAGCATGAACGGGGGAGGGGCAGAGAGAGAGGGAGACACAGAATCGGAAACAGGCTCCAGGCTCCGAGCCACCAGCCCAGAGCCTGATGCGGGGCTCGAACTCACCCACCGCGAGATTGTGACCTGGCTGAAGTCGGACGCTTAACTGACTGCGCCACCCAGGCGCCCCAAGCCCAAGTTTCTTGATCTGAGAAAGCATTGTAGTTTCCCCTCAAATTTTCTCCTCTGGTTCCAAGGAATCAGTACCTGTGAATCACTTCTTCCAAACATTAATAATTCAATTTATTGCCACTCTTTCCTTTGTTTAATTTATCCCCCAGTAGGAGTTGTGGAGAAGAGGGATCTCCTGCTTCATTGGCTTCCAGAAGAAAATAAATGGAACAAGAATGTGCTTATTGTAGGGAGTCATTTAAAAACAACTCTAAATCAGTAATTTCCAAGTGAAGGCTTCACTCAACTAACCATTTTCCAGTGTAGCATTTCCTGGCCACCCTTGACTATAGACCCAATAATGCCTTTCCACAGCAGCGCAGCCCTACTGGTCTGTACCTAGGAAGGTGCTCATTAAAGCCCTCAACCGTGAGGGGAACCTGAGTGGCTCAGTCGGTTGAGCATCCAAAGTCAGCTCAGGTCATACTCTCACAGCTTGTGAGTTCGAGCCCCACGTCGGGCTCTGCGCTGACAGCTCAGAGCCTGGAGCATGCTTCAGATTCTGTTTCTCCCTCTCTTTCTGCCCCTTACTCACATTCTGTCTCTGTCTCTCTCAAAAATAAATAATTAAAAAAATTAAAAACAAAAACAAAAACAAAAAACCCTCAACCCTGGTAAGCATGTGAAGCCTGAAATTAGCAGTGTTCCAGAGATCTGACATCTGGGCTGTCTGGATTAAACTGTGCATCTATAGGCTGGCTGAGCTGCTTTAGGCATGAATACCCCTCCTAGACTGATCTTGACTATCTTAGACTGTCACCTTGAGAAAGTCCCTTAACCTCTCTATCTCCTTGGACTTTATCACTAATAACAACATAACATCTCCTAGGTCCTAAGACCTGATTATTTCTTATTTACATATTAACATTTATGAAATGGAAATTCATCATATAACCAAATACATTTTAAGTAGCATCTCTCCATTTTCTCAGTGCGCACAACTGTCATTAAGCCAATAGTGGATTCTATCCTCAGCAGAACTTTTGATGTGAGAAAATACCATAATAATAATTTGAAAGTATTTGAAAGACAAATACAGGTATTCAGGGTAGGGTAATAATTTAGCAAACCTTCAAACAAGCAACATTTAAATATTGTTTATTTAAGCATTTAATTTGTGACATTAAGGGAAAAAATGAGTTTCTTAAGGTTTTTGGCATGGATAGGCTTCAGGGACTTTTGCAACTTTCATATGCCCATGGTCAGAATACCCACCCAAGTTTTGTCAGTGCTGGAAAAGACTTCTGTTTCTTTCTTTTCCTCTTTAATTTACTGTTCCCTTTGTTGGAAGAGTATGGTAGCCAGGATCTTTTGAGGGCCCCCATGATTTCCTGGTGTACATGCCCTGTATAATACTCATGAATATGAGTGGCCTACTATCATGTTAAGGTATTGTTCCCATGATTACATGCTGTTAGATGGCAAAGGGAGATTATGCTAGGTGAGCCTAACCCCACCAGGTGAGTCCTTGAAAGGAAGAGTGTTTTCAGTGGCTGGCCATAGAAGAGGAAGTCAGAGACATGTTCAGGGTCCCATGGAAGAAAGCAAATACCCATGCTGTGAATTGTCTAACTGGGGACAGATGGTAAGGAACTGCAGCTAGTGTCTAGGAGCTGAGAGTGGTCCCAGCTGACAGCTAGCAAGAACATGGGAACTTCAATCTAAACTGCAAGGAATTACATTCTGACAATACCAGTGATTTTGGAAGAGAACACTGGGCTCTAGACAAGATGACAGCCCCAGCTTATGCTGTGATTTCAGCCCCGTGAGACTCTGAGCAGAAAATCTAGTCATACCACGTCTAGACTTGTCACTTACAGACACTAAAGATAACACATTTGTATTGTTTTAAGCTGTTAGGTCTGTGATCATTTGCTACAGAGCAGTAGAACATAAACACAGGGGGACAGAAGTTTACATTTTTTTCCAGTTATGCAAATAGTTAGGTGTAAGAAGTTGAGTTGGGACCTAGTGATGTTTTAGCAGCCCTAACGGATCTATGTCTTGGAAAAGATCTTATCTGGCCTGTCTCACCTTGACTCAAAAATTTCACTAGTATCTCAAAGAAGACAAAGTCCAATAAGAGTTGGGCTGGGTGATTCCTACAGTTCTTTGTATATGGGGGTTGTACTAAATAACGCCTATGGCCCCTTTGTCATGGGATGATATTGTCAACCCAAATGTCATAGGATGATATTGTCATATTTATGAGGTTTGTGTGGTTGACTGCCACATGACTTAACCACAACACCAAATAAAGTATAGAGCTGGAATATGAGCAGAGAGTAAGAGAGCTAATATTTCTTTGGTGCATAATGCGTGCCAGATAGCATGTTTTCAGTATGCATTAATTCTTTTAACCCACATGATGCTTGGAGGAATAGATGCTATTGTCTATTTATAGATGGAGAAACAAATACTTGAATGATTTATATAAACTGCTCAGCATCTCCCAGCCATTCAAAGGTAGAACCAGAATTCAAACCCAGGACTGTCTGATTTCAAAGTAGAGATATTTTCAATACATCTATGAAAACTTATAAAATGTCCAGAAGAGATGTAAAATGAAGTATTTTGAAAAAGTTGTTTCCTTTTTCTCAGGAGACATTGTCCCAATCCCACTTTAACATGTCATGGTTTGTAAATGTTTGCAGTGAATGAGATAAAAGAAGATGCCAACTCCAGAAAGAATTTTAAATGATTTTTTTTCATAGTTCATTTCACTCCTAAATATTTTTTACTCTTTTCTTTCCTGGTTGCTACAAGTATGCACATTAGTAAAATCTCTTGGTACATGTAAAACTGTTTAATATAATTAATATATTTTAAAATATTCTAATGTTTGAAATACTATCTTTTAGGAAAAAGTAAACATTTCCTCTTATTGTTTACATGGAGTTAGTAAAATATTGGCATTTTTAATCAACAAGTTCATCTTCTGTGTTTTTTTTTATTTTCCTGTAAGATCAAGCTTTTCTTTTTTTTGAGAGAGAAAAAGCATGCACGTGCACAAGCAGGAGAGGGGCAGAGGGAGAAGGAGAGAGAATCTTAAGTAGGCTCCACACTGGGTGTGAGATCCTATGAATGGTGAGGTCATGACCTGAACCAAAATCAAGAGTCAGACACTTAACCGACTGAGCCACCCAGGCACCCTTTTTTACTGCAAGATCAAGAAACAGCACCTAGAGAATAATTGACAACACTGAATACAGTACTTAAAAAAATAAGGAAGTCAAAAGTTCTGAATGCAGACACTGATAAAAGGTGAGAAGTAATAACTGAAATAAATGTCTATTTTTTTCTGGACTTGAAATTG
Source organism: Prionailurus viverrinus (assembly GCF_022837055.1). NCBI lineage: Eukaryota > Metazoa > Chordata > Mammalia > Carnivora > Felidae > Prionailurus > Prionailurus viverrinus. The sequence goes on along the minus strand of NC_062562.1, from coordinate 60,214,263 downwards.
ATACAGTACAATGATAATTTGAGGCACACTATAATTTAGGGTTTAAAGGAAGCAATAGTTTTACAGATGTACATTTATCTTCTGAACTTATAAACATTTATTTTATTTTTACATTTATTTACTTTTGAGAGACAGAGTGAGACAAAGTGAGAGTGGGGGAGGGGCAGAGAGAGAGGGAGGCACAGGATCAGAAGCAGGCTCCAGGCTCTGAGCTGTCAGCACAGAGCCCGACACGGGGCTTGAACCCACAGCCTGTGAGATCATGACCTGAGCCGAAGTCAGACGCTGAACCGACTGATCCACACAGGCGCCCTGAACTTATAAACATTTAAACAATATGCACTGCAGTAATAGAAAACAGGTGTTCTGGCACAAAAATGCAGCTGTAATGTGGCATATTGTCCAGTATTAAATTCATTTGCAGACCCCTGAAATTTCTTTTGGTATAAGTTAAGTAAACATTAAAGTTAAAAAATGTCATTTGTCAAAAATGGAAATGTAAGTTATTCTGGGTGTATTTTTTTTTTTTTTAAGGATCCACATCAGCATCACTATCTAAAAAGTATGGTGTTTATGCTTAAATTGAATATTTATTCCATTCCTTTGAGGCATTATTGGCTGGCAGCCTCTGCTTTGGAGAATGGATAAATTGGTTTTAGCTCTGCTCTGGTGGTTAGATGTGAAACCTAGGCCAGATACTTATACTGATGTCTTTCATTATGTGGTCTTCAAAATTCTGTTTATGTCCTCAGAGGAATTAATGTAATTATCAGGTTAAGTTGGTTTCTTTCTTTTTCTTTTCTTTTCTTTCTTTTCTTTTCTTTCTTTTCTTTTCTTTTCTTTTCTTTTCTTTTCTTTTCTTCTTTCTTTCTTTGTTTCCTTCTTTCTTTTTTGTTTGTTGTTGTTGCTAGGGACACTTAAATCTATGCAAGGAAAGGCATTCTGAGTGCTTAGCTTGGCTTTTGTTTGAAAATGTGTCCTTGAACCTTTTAGCCCCCCAGACCAAGTTTGGTAGCGGCCATGTGGGTCATGGCAGAACCAGCTTTGGGTATGGGAGCCAAGTAGAGTGTGGATCAGTTTCTTTCACCTGTAGGCTGGGAGATGGGGGACAAACATCTGGGCCAGTTGTGCTCAGTTTTCTCATTTGCCAACTGGACTTAAGTAATACCTTCCTGACAGGGTTGAAATAAAGTTTAAGTGATCCCTATGTGACAGTTCCTCTTATGTAGGAAATGGCTAATGAACCTCATTTTCTTTCTGTGTTGGGGGCAGAAAGGACAAAAGGCATTCTTTTTCATTTCATTTTCTACTGGATGTCTGTGAATATATATTTGTATGCCCACCTCATTATTACTTTTCAACACTATAAAGATTAGCGCATCATTTATTTCTTGCATGAACCGACTACAAGTACGAACTTCTGTTTTATGAATATGCTTTATGTCTGAACCCCTCTGAGAGCTGTGATGTAGTTAGTTTGGAGTTGATGGGAAAGGGGGAGGACTTTGCCCTCACTGCTGCTATCATAGGAGAGGTGTTTCTGCTTTTTTAAAGTTCTGTCCTAGAATATTAAAAAGCCAGACTCTCATGAACTGGCCTACCAAATTAAGAACAATTTACAATGTTATTTCCATGGAAGAGTGTTCTAAGTTTCCATTTATTAATATAGGACAAACTTTTGTACATACTGGGTATATATATTTTTCAAACACTATATATCCAGCAGTGCATTGATGCTATAAAAAAAAAAAACTGACAGGAAAGGCCTGGGAATTATGAAAGGGAAATTAAAGCCTCATACTTAACAAAATACAAGATTACTTTCTCAGGAAAAAAAAAAGGTAAGTTCTTTTGTTGCCAATGCCATGTTTTTTGGTTTGTTTCCTTAAATACATGCCACATTTCATAGGTAAATGTTTCTATAGATTAGAAGCCTTTTGTCACTTAAGTAAAACATAGACCCTGCTCTTAACATTATGGAAATTATTTACAGTAGTATGTTTACAAAGACAGATGTTTTTCAAGTCACTTTTTTACATTTCTTCTTTGTTTTTCAAATGTATCTCCAACACTTGAGTTAACTCAAAGTCTCTATAAAAGTTGAAGTAGTGCCTGAAAGCCTCTTTACTGCATGTTAATTAAATAAGGCAATGAGTAGGAGTGGCACAAGGAGAGAATGGAGAAATCGAGTGACCTCACAGAGTTCTACTTGAAAACTATAATGCCATATTCAGGCAGGCAGCATGTCAGAGTGGGAAGCAGCCTGTACCGGAAGGCAGGCAGCGAGCAGCCTGGGCATCTGTGCAGCTGTTCCTCAGTGTCACCATTTATGTCCAGAGAGATGAATTAGGCAACCCTGGCAGTTCTTCACCTCTATAAACTATATGAGCAGGCAAACCATTTAAAATCATATAAAATTGAGACCTTTGGTGTCTCTTCAGCCATTTTGGAATGAGTTCCCAGTGCCGTGATGACGAAGAGACATGTCACAGTGAACAAGTGGGCATATGGTATCATTTGTGATTACTTAGAATAAGCATTTGCTATTGAGCTTAGGTCTTTGGGAAACAAAGTGGTTTAATTGTTTGTAGTCTCCGTAAGAGAGAGAAATGTGTAAATGCGTTAGGTTGATTTTTTTTTTTTTTACTAAAATAGAAATTAGGCTTAGCTCTAAAAATAAAAAAGCTCTCTCCATTTTTAGGTATATATTTTGCTAAAAGATGATTAGAGGACTTCAACTTAAGAATTTTAAAGTGACAAAGGCAAGCTTAGTGGATTGCATCATTAGCTGATTAAAGAAAATGTTAAGGAAAACATCACCATCAAGCATATGGACTGATCTAATTAGTTGATTACTAATTCAGATTTAGTGCTGAGTACCTTTACTTTGAACATCAATTTCAGCTTAATAGGCAGCTCTTCCTGCTTCTCTGTCATCACAGAAAACAAGGCTTGGCAATTGGGCAATTAAAGAAATCAACGAACGAATATTAGATTAAAGCCTTTCCTGACATCCATTTCAGAGTGCCAAAAAATGTTGTTCACAGCAAATTCATTACAGAATAGGAAGTCATTTCTCCTTTCCAAACAAATGGCATCTTTCAATCCTATCAAAATCTCCCAGCATCTAAATCCATATTGTAATTTTTTAAAAAAATTTTGGACCCTAGTAAGTGCCTGACCCTGTGTTCTACTCTGTGGATCTAGAGACAAATAAGATACAACATCTGTCTTTAGGTATCACAGTGTAATGGATAAGAAAGTCTTATTAACAATCTCCTGTGATTAATGATGGAAGGAGAGTAGACACTGGAGATTACATGGAGAACAGAGGAAACATGTATAACCTAGTCTGAGTTGAGTGGTACAGAATTAGTGAAGACAGGTTTGTATTAGAACAAGAGGAACAGATTTGTCTTTCTTACTTACTCCCTTTATCTGGGTTTTTAAAGACTGATGTCATTACTTGGCTCCATTTCCAATCTCTCTCTCATTTCATGAAGGTTCCTTTCTCTCCCTCCTCAACCCTCCCATTCCTTTTCCTCTAGAGGCCAATAATCTTATCCTAGCAGTGACAATGTCCTGGAGGTCTACTGACTAATAATCTCATTAATTCTCATGATATTTAAAAATATATATATATATATAAAAATGGCAAGTATTACTTCAATTTTACATATGTAAAACTTGAACCAGAAAGAATGAAACAGATTTGCCCAGGGTTACACAGAAAATGGAGGAGCCAAGGTGGGAATGAATGAAACACTTCCTATCATACACAGTCACCTTGGGCTTCATTAATAGGCTTATAATTATAATAGTAAATGTCAAATTTCATCTAGAAATATCATAGCCATATACATGCTCCAGAATAATGTAGTATAAATTTAAAAATCAGCATTCTAAAGATTTGTACATATCATATTTTATGCATTTAGTTTTTGCTACATCCATTATCATTCAGTAGAGTTATAATATTGTAAAACAAAAATGCAGTTCTTGGGTTGAGCCTGTGAGTGTGTGTGTGTGTGTGTGTGTGTGCACATGCATGCACATGCACATGTAATGTTTAATCTGATTATAATGGCACTTTGAATGCTTGACTGGTCTATAGAGATTGGTAGTAATTAGCATGACAGACAAAAGGAGCAAATGTAGTCTATTTATGCCTTGAGCTCAACTAATTTTAGTCTTAAGCATAAATCTAATATCCATAAATAGGGAATAGTTATTAGCAAATATTGAAGTCAGAATCACATTTGTAGTTTTGCAACAAAAGTAAGAATTACCTAGCTTCAACAAGACCATGGGTTTTGCTGTTAAAGAGAATGCTATAAATGTATTGACTGGTTAAAACCCTGCTAGGAAAGTGAGTGTCTAACAATCCATAGACAAAGTTTTAGTTAGTTTATCCTTTCTAATAAGTGCCTATATATATGTAAAAGCATGCACTGAATCAAGAAACAATATAAGCTTTACAGCACAGTGGAAAACAGGATCTTTATAAAATATACATATATGTTAGTAAACTATCTCTTTCTCTCCAAGCAGTAAATCAATTTGTTTCTGGCTTTAAATAAACAGACTGTGCCTCAGTCAAAAGGACATTGAAGCAATTCAATGGCATCAGGTGAATTGGAGATTTGTGAATTTGATACTAGTGACTTTTTATGATCTCTCTGTTATTGTCGTGTTATCACACTATTGGAAGAGAAATTTTGTCATGTCACTTCTAGATTAGCAGAGAAGTATAGGCAAAATTGTCTCTATCCCAACATATCCCAGTCCAAAATACAGCATTAAAAATAATATTAATAATGGAGATGTGCTAGTAAAAACGAATTCAAACTAAAGAAAAACTCTAGCAACATTGCAGGATGCAGGATTATACCCAAATCAACTGCATTGCAATGTACCAGCAATGAAAAGTACAAAAATGAAATCAAGAAAAAAAAACATTTTAATAACATAAAAAGAATAAAATATTTCAGAATATATTTAATTAAAAAGTGCATGACTCTTACATCAAAAACCACAAAACATTAATGAAGTAAATTAAGGAGGATCTAAAAAATTAAAAGGTGTTCTATGGTCATAGATTGGAGGGATTAATATGGTTAAGATGGCAATATTCCCCTAGTTGATCTTCAGATTCAGAGTAATCTATATCAGAATCTAAGCTTTGTTTTTCTTTTTTTTTTTTTAATTTTTTTTTCAACGTTTATTTATTTTTTTTGGGACAGAGAGAGACAGAGCATGAATGGGGGAGGGGCAGAGAGAGAGGGAGACAGAATCGGAAACAGGCTCCAGGCTCCGAGCCATCAGCCCAGAGCCTGACGCGGGGCTCGAACTCACGGACCGCGAGATCGTGACCTGGCTGAAGTTGGACGCTTAACCGACTGCGCCACCCAGGTGCCCCTGTTTTTCTTTAAAAAAAAATTGACACCCTGATCTTAAAAATCATAGGGGATATTTCAGAATAACATTTCATAAGGAACTGTTCAGAATAACCAGAACAGTCTTTAAAAAGAAAAAAAAGTTCAAGGACTCACATTTCCCAATTTCAGTACTTATTACAAAGCTACAGTAATCAAAACAATGTGGCACTAGCATAGGGAAAGAAACTGAGATTAACAGATTTGGGACCTCAAAAATAAACTTCTACATTCATGCCTAATTAATTTTTGCCAATAGTGTCAAGGCAAATTTTCAATAGAGGAAAAAAAAGTCTTTTCTATAAATGGTGCTGGACAATTTGATATTTACATATAAAAGAATAAAGTTGAACCTCAAACTATATACAAAATTCAAATCAAAATGAATCAAAAACCTAAATATAAAATCCAAAATGACAAAAAAATCTTAGTAGAAAACCTAGGCATACATTTTCATTAACCTGGATAAGCAATGGTTGCTTATACACGAAAAGCACATGCCCAAAGACAAGACAAAAGATAAAATTAATTGAACTTCATCAAAATTAAAACCTTTTGTGCCTTAAAGGTTACCATCCAGAAAGTGAAAAGACAGACAACCTACAGACAGGGAAAAAATATTTGCAAATCATATATCTAGTAGAATCTAGTAAGCTGAATACATAAGGAACTATAAGACCGTAAACATAAAAAGACAACTCAGTTTAAAGATGGTCATAGGATTTCAATCAATAATTCTACAAATAAAATATGTAAATGATCAATAAGCACATGAAAAGCTACTCAACATCATTAGGTTCATGCAACTAAAGCCATAATGAGATATCACTTCACACTCATTGTGGCTAAAATTTAAAAAAATTAAAAGGATAATAAGACATATTGATAAAATTGGATAAACTGTAACCATCACAATCTTTGGAAAACAGTCAGGCAGTTCTTTACAAGTTAAACACAGAATTACTATATTATCCAGCAATTTCACTTGTGTGTATATATCCCTTAAAATTAAAAATGATGTTCACAAAACAACTGTACATAAATGTCCATTGCAGCATTATCCATAATAGCTAAAAGTTGGGAAAAACACAAATAACAAACCCACTACTGAATGGTGAAACAAATGTGATACACCTTCACAAAGGAATATTATTCAGTCATAAAAAAAGAATAAAGTACAGACACATGCTACAACACAGATAAATCTTGGAAACGTTATGCTTGCTAAGTGAAAGGAGCCAGACACAATAGGACATGTAGTGTTATGATTGTATTTATGTGAAATGTCCAGAATAGGTAAACTTATTGAGACAGAAAGTAGGTTAGTAATTGTTAAGGGATAATGGGAGGGGGGAAAAGAGAGAGAATGCTAATGGGTTTAGTTTATTTTTAAGGTGATTGAATGTTCCAGAATTAGATAGTGGTGATGGTTTTAAAACTTTGTGAATACACTAAAAATCATTGAAGTTTACACCTTAAAATGATGAATTCTATGGTGTGTGAATTATATAACAAGAACACAATAATAATTCATAGGCACCAGAGTAACACATTCACAACAAGAAAGATCCCAATAACTTTCTATCACATCTGACATTCTCACTATTAACTGGAGTTGAAACAAATGTTAACATTAAACATCATTTGGAAGGGGTAATTTTTTAAATTAAATATTTAGTTTTCTGAGATGGATAAACAATTTTGTGATTGGAAAAGACTAAAGATATAGGGCTTGAACCAATGTCCATTACTGGGGCACAAAAGTGAAAGCTATGGGTCACCTATTATGGATAGCCTGAAAAAGTTGTCACCTTTGACAGAGGAAGAGAGATTAATTAAAGAATATAGCATTCAGGAAAAAAATTATTTGATTTTTTAATTTGTTTTAAAGTTTATCCATTTATTTTAAGAGAGAGAGAGAGAGAGGGAGGTCAGGGGCAGAGTAGAGAGAGAGAGTGAATCCCAAGCAGGCTCTGCAGTGTCAGACCCTCAAGGGGCTCAAACTCACAAACCATAAGATCGTGACCTGAGTCAAAATCAAGCATCAGAGGATTAACTGACTGAACCACCCAGAGACCCTCTGAAAAAAATATTTTAAAATGAATGGAAGAGAATACACTAGAAAGTAGTCTTCACCTTCACCAAAATATTGCCCAGACCTAGCACTGCTCAGGAACATTATCCTCACAACATCATTCCTTATGTTTTAAGAAGCAATGATTTTAGGGTTACCTGTGTGGCTCAGTTGGTTAAGCATCCAACTTTGCCTCAGGTCATGATCTTATGGTTCATGAGTTTGAGCCCCACATCAAGGCTCTGTGCTAACAGTTTGGAGCCTGGATCCTGCTTCACATTCTGTGTGTGTGTCTCTCTGCCCCTTCTGCACTCACACTCTGATCTCTCTGCTCTCTCAAAAATAAATAAACATTAAAGAAAGGGTTTTGTTTTTTTTTTGTTTTTTTTTTGGTGGGGAGGTGGCTGGGTGGCTCAGTTAAACATATGACTTTGGCTCAGGTCATGATCTCACAGCTATGGGTTTGAGTTCCGAGTCGGGCTCTGTGCTGATAGCTCAGAGCCTGGAGCCTATTTCAGATTCTGTGTCTCCTCCTCTCTCTGCCCCTCCCATGCTCATGCTCTGTCTCTCTCTGTCTCTCAATAATAAGTAAATGTTAAAAAACTTTTTTTAATAAAAAATTTAAAAATTTTTTTAAAGAAGCAATGATTTTAAAATATCTTCCTTATTATATTCTCTTTTGCATATTACAAACATCACACATCACATTTTGTTTGAGTCTCTGTAAGTTTATGTCCTCTAACCTTGTCTCAAATTCTGCAAACAGAACCTTAACCTTGGGTGTATTAAGACTGTGGAATAAATACACAGGTATAAAAGCTGAAGTAAAGGAAATTTATCATAATTCCAAGTTCATAAAAAATTGTTTGTTTTATACCTATGAGGCTCAGACTATGCTTATCAGGGAAGCTTGAAGGAAAAGTTTCCCTGGGCTGTTCATTCATCATGGATTACACAAAATCATATCATACTCTGTGACTAATATGCAGTAGTGATATTATATTAGAGTTATACTCTTACAGAGAAATGTCCACTTAGAGAAATAAACGTTTAAGTCATGTCTATATGAACACAAGGAGTGTGAAAAATTGTATCATATCTGTGGGCTATCTTAATTAACATTCTCCAAGTAGTAATACCAAGTCACTGTCCTTGGAATAGCCACAAAGTTGTAACACAGCAAGGAGAAAGCACAATTTTTGTTTGTTTGTTTGTTTTCCCCAATAAGATGATAGTTATAGTTATAATTATAGTTATAGTTATACAGTCACAGCCTAACAGACCAATTCAGTAGAACATTAAGTTATCCCAAAGGAGGATGCTGATTATTAGAGAAGGGAGTATTTTACTTGGATTCAAACAAACAGTGCCAGTGTTTGTCATTAAAATTTAATATGGCACTATATGTGAGAAAGGAGTTAACACATAGAAAGTTTCCTCCTTCTTTCCTCCTTTCCTCCCCCCCCCCACAAAAAAACAGAAATAAATGACAGCCAGGAACTTAATCAACACAGACACAAGCAAGATGTCTGAGCCAGATTTTAGAATCATGATAATAAGAATACTAGCTGGGGTCAAGAATAGAATAGAATCCTTCTCTGTGGAGATAAAAGTAGTAAAATCTAGTCAGGATAAAATAAAACATGTTATAACTGAGCTGCAATCTTAAATGGATGCCACAGCAGCAAGTATGGATGAGGCAGAGCAGTAAAGCAATGATACAGAGGACAAACTTATGATGAATAATGAGGCAGAAAAAAGAGGGAGACTAAGGCAAAAGAACACGATTTAAGAATTAGAGAAATCAATGACTCATTAAAATGAGCAACATCAGAGGTGAAGAGGTGAAGAGGATCATAGGTGAAGGGAAAGATGAAGAGAGAAGAGACAGAAAAAGGGATAGAAGGGTTATGTCAGCAAATCATAGCAGAAAACTTTCATAACCTGGGGAAAACAGACATCAAATCCAGGAAGCACAGAGGACTCCCATTAGATTCAACAAAAACCGACCATCAACAAGGCATAACATAGTCAAATTCATAAAATACTCAGGCAAGGAAAGAATCATGAAAGCAGCAAGGGAAAAACAATCCTTAACCTACAAGGGAAGACAGATCAGGTTTGCAGCAAACGTATCCACAGAAACTTGGCAGACCAGAAAGGAATGGCAGGACATATTCAATGTGTTGAATCAGAAAAATATGCAGTCAAGAATTTTGTATCCAGCAAGGCTGTCATTCAAAATAGAAGAAGAGATTAAAAGTTTCCCAAACAAAAATTAAAGGAGTTTGTGACCAAGAAATTTTAAGGGGGACTCTCTGAAGGGAGAAAAGATGAAAAAAAAATACCAAAAGCAACAAAGACTAGAAAGGACCAGAGAACACCAGAAACTCCAACTCTACAAGCACCATAATGGCAATAAATTCATATCTTTCAGTTCTCACTCTAAATGTCAATGGACTAAATGCTCTAATCAAAAGACATGGGGTAACAGAATGAATAAGAAAACAAGATCCATCTATATTCTGTTTATATGAGACCCGCTTTAGACCTAAAGACACCTTTAGATTCAAGGTAAGTGGATGAAGAACCATCTATCATGCTAATGGTCGACAAAAGAAAGCTTGAGTAGCCATACATATATAGACAATCTAGACTTTAAAATAAAGACTGTAACAAGAGATGAAGAATAAGGGGTCTATCCACCAAGAAGACCTAATAACCGTAAACATTTATGCTCCAAATGTGAAAGCACAGAAATATAGAAATCAATTAACAAACATAAAGAAACTCATTGATAATAATATCATAATAGTAGGGGACTTCAATACCCCACCTACAGCAATACACAGATCATCTAAACAGAAGACCAGGAAGGAAACAATGGCTTTGAATGGCACATTGGACCAGATGGACTTAACAGATATATTCAGAATATTTCATCCTAAATCAGAAGAATAAACATTCTTATCCAGTGCACATGGAACGTTGTCCAGAATAGATCACTTACTGGGACACAAATCAGCCCTCAACAAGTACAAAAAGATCGAGATCATACTGTGCATATTTTCAGATCACAATGCTGTGAAATTCAAAGTCAACCACAACAAAAAATTTGGAAAGATAACAAATACTTGGAGACAAAAGAACATCCTACTAAAGAATGAATTGGATAACCAAGAAGTTAAAGAGGAAATTGAAAAGTACATGCAAACCAATGAAAATGACACCACCACAGCCCAAAACCTCTGGGATGAAGCAAAGGCAGTCATAAGAGGGAAGTATATAGCAATCCAGGCCTTCCTAAAGAAGGAAGAAAGGTCTCAAACACACAACCTAACATTACACCTTAAAGAGCTGGAAAAAGAATAGCAAATAAAACTCCAAACCAGGGCACCTGGGTGGCTCAGTCAGTTGAGCCTCTGACTTTGGCTCAGGTCATGATCTCACGGTTTGTGAGTTCGAGCCCCACTCCAGGCTCTGTGCTGACAGCTCAGAGCCTGGAGCCTGCTTCAGATTCTGTGTCTCCCTCTCTCTCTCTGCCCCTACCCCTCTCATGCTCTTTCTCTGTCTCTGTCTCTCTCTTTCAAAGATAAATAAACGTTAAAAAAAATAAGAATAAAAACCCAAACCAGCAGAAGACAGGAGATAATAAAGATTAGAGCAGAAATCAATGCTGTCAAAACCAACAAAAAACCAGTAGAACATATCAATGAAAACAGAAGCTGGTTCTTTGAAAGAATTAACAAAGTTGATAAACCACTAGCCAGTTTGATCAAAAAGAAAAAGGAAAGGACCCAAATAAATAAAATCAAGAATGAAAGAAGAGACATCACAACCAACGCAGCAGAAATAAAAACAATAGTAAGTGAATATTATGGGCAATTATATGCCAACAAAATGGGCAATCTGGAAGAAATGGACAAATTCCTAGAAACCCATAAACTACCAAAACTGAAACAGAAAGAAAAAGAAAATTTGAACAGACCCATAACCAGTAAAGATATCAAATTAGTAATCAAAAATCTCCGAGAAAACAAGACTCCAGGACCAGATGGCTTTCCAGGGGAATTCTACCAAACACTTAAGGAAGAATTAACACCTATTCTCTTGAAGTTGTTCTAAAAAAATAGAAATGGAAGGAAAACTTCCAAACTCTTTCTATGAAGCCAGCATTACCTTGATTCCAAAACCAGATAAAGACCCCACTAAAAAGGAGAACTATAGACCAATTTCTTTGATCAACATGGACACAAAAATCCTCACCAAGATATTAGCCAACCAGATCCAACAATACATTACAAAAATTATTTACCATGACAAGTGGGATTTATACTTGGGATGCAGGGCTGGTTCAATATCTACAAAACAATCATTGTGATTCATCATATTGATAAAAAAAAGCACAAGAACCACATGATCCTCTCAATAGACACAGAGAAAGCATTTGACAAAATACAGCATCCTTTCTTGATAAAAACCCTCAAGAAAGCAGGGATAGAAGGATCATACCTCAAGATCATAAAAGCCATATATGAAAGACCCAATGCTAATATCATCCTCAGTGGGGAAAAACTGAGAGTTTTCCCCCTAAGGTCAGGAACAAGATAGCAATGTCCACTCTCACTACTGTTATTCAACATAGTATTGGAAGTCTTAGCTTCAGCAATCAGACAACATGAAGAAATAAAAGGTATACAAATAGGCCAGGAGGAGATCAAACTTTCACTCTTTACAGATGACATGATACTCTATATGGAAAACCCAAAAGATTACACTAAAAAAACTGCTAGAACTGATCCATGAATTCAGCAAAGTCACAGGATATAAAATCAATGCACAGAAATCAGTTGCATTCCTATACACCAATAATGAAGCAACAGAAAGAGAAATATCAAGGAATCGATCCCATTTAAAATTGCACCAAAAACCGTAAAATACCTAAGAATAAATCTAACCAAAGAGGTGAAAAATCTATACACTGAAAACTATAGGAAGCTTATGAAAGAAATTGAAGAAGACACAAAAAATGGAAAAAGATTCCATACTCCTGGATAGGAAGAAAAAATATTGTTAAAATGTCAATACTACCCAAAGCAATCTACATATTCAATGCAATCCTTATCAAAATAACACCAGCATTCCTCACAGAGCTGGAACAAACAATCCTAAAATTTGTATGGAACCAGAAAAGATCCCGAATAACCAAAGCAATCTTGAAAAAGAAAACAAAAGCAAGAGGCAACACAATCCGGACTTCAAGCTGTATTACAAAGCTGTAATCATCAAGACAGTATGGTACAGGCACAAGAACACTCAGATCAATGAAATAGAATGGAGAACCAAGAAATGGACCCAGAAACATATGGCCAACTGATCTTTGACAGAGCAGGAAAGAATAGCCAATGGAATAAAGACAGTGTCTTCAGCAAGTGGTGCTGGGAAAACTGGACAGCGACATGCAGAAAAATGGACCTGGACCACTTGCTTACACCATACACAAAAATAAACTCAAAATGGATGAAATACCTAAATGTAAGACAGGAAGCCATCAAAATCCTTGAGGAGAAAGCAGGCAAAAATCTTTTTGATCTTGCCCGAAGCACTTTCTTAACACATCTCCGGAGGCAAGGGAAACAAAAGCAAAAATGAACTACTGGGACCTCATCAAAATAAAAAGCTTCTGCACAGAGAAGGAAACAATCAGCAAAACTAAAATGCACCCAACAGAATGGGAGAAGATATTTGCAAATGACATAAAGGGTTAGTATCCAAAATCTATAAACCACCTATCAAACTCAACACCCAAAAAACAAATAATCCAGTGAAGAAATGGGCAAAAGACATGAAGAGACACTTCTCCAAAGAAGACATCCAGATGGCTAACAGACACATGAAAAGGTGCTCAGCATCACTCATCATCAGGGAAATACAAATCAAAACCACAACGAGATACCATCTTACACCTGTCAGAATGGCTAACATTAACAACTCGGGCAACAACAGATGTTGGCGAGGATGTGGAGAAAGAGGATCTCTTTTGCACTGCTGGTGGGAATGAACACTGGTTCAGCCACTCTGGAAAACAGTATGGAGGTTCCTCAAAAAATTAAAAATAGAACTACCCTACAACCCAGCAATTGCACTGCTAGGTATATACCCAAGGGATACAGGTATGCTGTTTCAAAGGGACACACATACCCCAATGTTTATAGCAGCACTCTCAACAATAGCCAATGTATGGAAGGAGCCCAAATGTCCATCGATGGATGAATGGATAAAGAAGATGTGGCATATATATACTATGGAGTATTACTTGGCAATCAAAAAAAATGAAATCTTTCCATTTGCAACTATGTGGATGGAACTAGATGGTGTTTTGCTAAGCAAAATTAGTCAAATAAAGGTAAACATCATATGACTTCACTCATATGAGGACTTTAAGATACCAAACAGATGAACATAAGGGAAGGAAAGCAAAAATAATATAAAAGCAGGGAGGGGGACCAAACATAACAGACTCTTTAAATATGGAGAACAAACAGAGGGTTACTAGAGGGGTTGTGGGAGGGGGGATGGGCTAAATGGGTAAGAGGCATTAATGAATCTACTCCTGAAATCACTGTTGAAGTATATGCTAACTAACTTGGATGTAAATTAAAAATACATTAAATAAAAGAATATTTAAATATGTGAATATATATCTATGAATACATATATATTTTATATACATTATAAATAAGTACATATGACATGTGATATATACTTACTATATTCAACACATATAAACATATATTTAATATTCATTATCATTCTTGGGACATCTAGATGTAATATGAAAAGAACAGAGGTATAATTATTTAGAATATAAAAGAAGGGGAGCCTGGGTGGCTCAGTCAGTTGAGCATTGGACTCTTGATTTTGGCTCAGGTCATGATCCTGCGGTGTGGGATTGAGCCCTGAGTTGGGTTCTGTGCTGAGAGTGGAGCCTGCTTAAGATTCTCTCTCTCTCTCTCTGTCTCTCTCTCTTTCTCTCTCTCCCTCCCTATCACCTTCTCCCACCCTCACACCCTCTTTCTCTCATGTGCTAAAAAAAAAAAAAAAAGAAAAAAAAGTGAACCCATGCAGGAGATAGAAGATGTAAATTATTAAGGACAAAATAAACTGCAAAAATTCTGTCTAGACTATTTTTTTAAGTTTATTTATTTTGAGAGAGAGAGAATGTGAACAGGGCAGGGGCAGAGAGAGAGAAAGATAGAGAATCCCAAGAAGGCTCTGTGCTGACAGCACACAGAGCTGGACACTGGGCTGAAGCTGAGGCACCATAAGATCATGAACTGTGCCCAGACCGACAGTCCTATGTTTAACCGACTGAGCCACCCAGGCACCCCTTGACTTTTGATTCTCTTTTGGCTTTGTAGTTTAAAAATCTCCAATTTCAGGGATGTTCAGATTATATGAGCTGCAGGTGGTTTTCATATTCTTGGTCCGTTGAAGCTGCAAGTTGAACCAAGTCGTTGGGGATAACCTCAGGAAGTTTGCCATGAAACACGACAGAATAGAGGACTAATCCCAAATTCAGGGGGACCCAGCAGGGCAGGCCTAGATTGGGCAGGTTTTCTCACTTCAGTTTGGCCAAACCTAAATCCTTTGGAGCCTAACTTGAAATGAAAATGCTCAGAATAACTCTAAGAAACTTGCAGATACAAAGATTAAGAAAGTACAGGCTTACCTTTTTTGGTAAGGTGTGCTGCAAAACAAAGGTGAGAACAAATTTAGAGACATTCTCTAGCACCAGTGAAGAACTACAGGTGAACATCAAATCTCCACAGCAGGCTAAAGATTTTAATTATAAAGCTCCCTAAATCCTTAGACCATATCAGCCATGGACTTAGATAGATTTCAGCTCAGCTCTGAACCTCTCTCCCTCCCTGCTTGCCTTTAATCAAACTACTATGTTTCAAAATGGAACATATCATTTTATTAGCAACTGTTTTCTATCTTTTTGTAATATTCCTCCAAACATATGAAGCTACATTGAGAAAATTTTATCTCAATCCTTGCAATTAATATGAATTTTTCTTCAAAATCTACATAGCACTCCAAATAGCTACTGGTTTAATAAGCAGAATTTGGCACCCCAGAGCACTGTGAAGGCATGACCAAGCTTATCTCCCCCAAAAGCATTGTTTCAACATATTCAGAAAATATAAACCTACTGGCTGTTAACATATCCTCTGGAACTTAAAAAAAATAAATACTGTAAATTATTTTACTCAATGTGCAATCATTATAACTGAGATTTTATCAATCTAAAAGCTTTAGAAAAAGAGAAAATAAAGAGACATTTTCTGACAACTTTCTTGCCATGCCAAAGGCTTTAAATATGTTGCATATTTAATCCTCTCAACAAACTGTTAGGTAGATATTATAAGCCCATTTCATGAATGAAAAAAAAAGGCTCAAAACAGTTTTAAAATGTGCTGTAACTCAAGCAGCTGGTTAATGCCTGAGTTAGAAGAAGAATGCAAGTAAAGCTCTAGAAATTTATAGCAATTTCAACCAGAAGAGAGCAAATTCAATTGCTGGTAAATTTGTTTTTGGACAAGTATGTCCAGCGCTATCTGATTGGGTTAGTTTCCACACTGTACTTTTTAAGGGTGAATATATTATTATTTATTGCTATGTAACAAATAACTATCGAAATAGAGTAGTTTAGGGGTGCCTGGGTGGCTCAGTCGGTTAAGCCTCTGACTCTCAGTTTCAGCTCAGGTCATGATCTCGCAGTTTTTGTGAGTTTGAGCCTCACATTTGGCTCTGCATGGACAGTGAAGTGCCTGCTTGGAATTCTCTATTTCTTTCTCTCTGCCCCTCCCCTGCTCACGCTGTCTCTGTCTCTCTCAAAATAAATTAACTTAAGAAATATAGTGGCTTAAAAAATAAGAACCATTTATAATCTCTCACAGTTCTATGGATGAGGATTCTGCACAGTTGGGGGCTATGTCTCTAGGTCTAGTATGAGGCTCTGGTTAGATATTGAGTGTGGCTGTAGTTATCAGAGCACTTGACTGGAGCTAGAGTATCCATTTCCAATCGGGCTTTTTCAAATGTGGCTTGGAAAATTGGTGCTGGCCATTAGATTGGAACTATAGTTCCTGTCTACATGCACCTTTCTACAGGGCTACTTGAATATTCTCATGGCATGCTAGCTGACTTCTCTTGGAGCATGTGATCCAAGAGACCAAGGCAGAAGTTGTAATGTCATTTAGCTTCAAAAATCACATATCATGACTTCCACTTTATTCTATTGGTTTACCCAGAACAAACCCTGATTCAACAAGGGAGAACAAGAATTCCAGGAGAAGTGGACCATTAGGCACCATATTGGAGGTTAGTTACTGCAGTTCTTTTATATGAACCTTTTAATGGCGATCTTTCTAAAATGTGTTATTCATGTTCCTGCAATAGAAAATGGTATACTTCCAAAAATTCACCTTTTTTTTTTTACAAGGTTAGGACATCATGAACATCAGTGTAGTACTGTGTTGTAGATCAATGGAAATTTCAGACATAATTAAGGTATGAAGGGGCAAGTGGTCCTTCATGGAGCAATCAAAAGAGGTAGCTAATGGGGCGCCTGGGTGGCTCAGTCAGTTAAGCGACCGACTTCAGCTCAGGTCATGATCTCACGGTCTGTGGGTTCAAGCCCCTCTTCGGGCTCTGTGCTGACAGCCCAGAGCCTGGAGCCTGCTTCGGATTCTGTGTCTCCTTCTCTCTCAGCCCCTCCCCTGCTCATACTCTGTCTCTCTCTGTCTCAAAAGAAAGAAAGAAAGAAAGAAAGAAAGAAAGAAAGAAAGAAATAGCTACTGAATTGACATTCCTTTGTTATATGACCTTAATAACAGAAGGGTGTTTAAGTGTGCCTTTTCACTACATGTCCCCAAACTACATTTCTGTTTTTATTAATACATTTTCTCCTTTTTTCCCCAATGGCAATTTATGTACTTCAGTGTCACGTTATATGGCTATCAGTGGTTCCATATCTTGCGCTTCAGTTGTTTCTATTTCTGTTTGCACTGTCAGCAATTACTTCTCTGTAGCCTTTATGTTCACTTCTTTCTCTTTTCCTGCCAATTAAACAATTTATTAGCTTTGGAAAATACAGGAATTAAAATATCAAACTCTAATTCAGAGTTACATTTTCTTAACTGTTCCATCACATGATAGCCTTTATCAATCTTCCAGTTGTCTGTTTTTTTATGTGCATAAAACAATGAGAGTTGGGAATATACTATTAAACCATTATGTTGAAGAAGCATAACCTTCAAAGTTCAATAAGGAAACAACTTAATTCTCCCACCTCCTTCCTCACTGACAGTACCTATTCAAATCTACTTTGTGGATTCAATTTGTTACCATCCTTACATGAGTCCTGGGCATGACTTGTCTAATCACTCACAGATCATCATCGTTGTCGTCATCATCATCATCATCAATATCATCCTCTGGTAATTCTGACTCACCAACTATAATGTTCATTTCACAATAATGATGGACTTTGAATTTATTCAAAGCAAAAGCCTCCCTTTTCCCTCAACTCAACATGGCTCTAGGTGGGAATTTTAAAATAAGACAATAGGAGAAAATGATTCATTCTTCTCTGGTTCCCTAGCCTGTATTTCTCTCTTCCTTTCTAGCTTGCCATCAGAAATTTCTTATCCTTGCGGTCATGGAAAGAGAAATCAGGGCAGGAAGAGGCAGAAAATGTCTTCTTTGATTTTTACTTTTTTGAGCTGTTACCAATATTCTCTTAGCCTGGCACTGTTTAAAGTTGATTCTTCCTCTAGTGGTACTTGGTGGGTTCTTGAGCTACCTTCCTCCACTAGTAAGGCACACAGAAAAATAGCACCCCTCCCCCCAAGATATCCATGTCCTAATCCCCAAAACCTGTGAATATGTTGTTCTACATGGTAAAAGGGACTTTGAAGATGTGATTAAATTAATGATCTTCAGATAGGGAGATAATCCTGGATCATTCACGTTGAGTCCCATGTCATCATAAGGGTCCTTATAAGAGGAGGAGACAGTAGGGTCCAACCCAGAAGGCAATATGCTAATGGAAGAAACAGGACAGAGAGAGAGATTTGACCTTGGAAGTTAAGGAAAGAGCCACAACTCCACTCAGGTGGCCTCTAGGAGCTAAAAAAGGCAAAGAAACAGATTATACTCTGGAAGTCTCCAGAAGGAATAGTTTGATCACACCTTGACTTTAGACTTTGGACCTGTATAACTGTAAGAGAATAACTTGGTCTTGTTTTAAGATGTTAATCTGTGGTAATTTGTTACAGTGACAATAAAAAACAAATACAGTTGAGGATCCCTGAACTGCCACTGCTCTGATGCAGATGAATGAATCTTCTCCAGAAGATTGTTTTAAGACTCCTGCCTCAGCCTTGGAGCAGTTAGTAATATGGCTATTAATCAGGCTATCTCTGCTGAGGCTTACTTACCTCTCTAGGTAGGTTTCTTGGCCGAGACACAGGACAATCCCAAAGTGCCTCTCTAGCATTATATCCCTCTGAAATACACCTTTATCCCATAGATGGAAGTACAGTCACTTCTTAGCTGTAATTTTCCACTTTCTTTGTATAGCCTGATTGAGCCAACTTCATGTCTTTCACCGTTTTCCAGTGTGACTCTGCAATACTCTATGGGCCTGGTATCAGAACACCTCTACCAGATCTAAAACAGGAATAAAGAAATTCTTTCCCTTCTTCACTGACAAATTCCATTGAAGAAAATTCTCTCTTCAAATTATAACTTCTCCCTCAGTCTCTTCAGCTTAAAAAAAATTACAAAACCTGTTTTTAACATGTATAACCTAGCCCCTTACTATGGAATATCAAATTCCTTGCCACCTATGTTGTTGTTTATATAACTGAGACTGAGATGTAAAGAGCCTTATCTTAACGTCCTGTTATGATGATTAAATTGTCAATCTGGATCAGCCAATAAGAAAAGCAACACACAGATAGAACTCCCTCAAATTAAAAGGTAGTCTTTGATCTCTAACTTTATTCAGAGATAATTATTCTTTCACAATTCTAAAACAAGCCAATGATTTAATTTCCCCAAAACATATTATATCGAAGATAGCAAGCTATAGTGTATCTCTGGCCATCCCAGGATAAACCTGGGAAGTAACAGCTGACAGTTAAACTGGAGAGAGGAAGCCATTTTTATTTTTTATTTTTCCAATTTTAATGAGATATAATTGACAATAACATTGTATAAGCATAAGGTATACATACAATGACTTGATATATGTACATAATGCAAAATGGTTACCACCACAAAGTTATGTAAACACATCCATCACCTCACATAGTTACCTTGTGTGTGTGTGTGTGTGTGTGTGTGTGTTGAGAACTTTTAAGATGTACTCTCGAGGCACCTGGGTGGCTCAGTCAGTTAAGCTTCTGACTTTGGCTCAGGTTATGATCTCACGGTTCATGAGTTCAAGCCCATGTTGGACTCTGTGCTGACAGCTCAGCCTGGAGCCTGCTTCAGATTCTATCTCCTCTCTCTCTGCCCCTCTCCCACTGTGCTCTCTCTCTCTCTCAAAAATGAACAAATATTAAAAAAATTAAAATGTACTCTCTCAGCAACTTTCAAATAAACAATATAATATTGTTAACTAGTGTCACCATGCTGTACATTATACCCCCCAAACTTATTCACGTTATAACTGGAAGTTTGTACCCTTTGACTACTTTCATCCATTTCCCCCACCTAACCTCTTGCCCCTGGCAACCACCAGTCTGTTCTTTTATAAGTTTGTTTTTTTTGTTTTTTGTTTTTTGGGTTTTTTTAGGTTCTACATATAAATGAGATCATACAGTATTTGTTTATCTATCTCCAACTTATTTCACTTAACATAATGCCCTCAAGTTTCATCTATATTGTTGCAAATAGCAGGATTTCCTTCTTTTTTAAGGGTGAATAATATTCTATCATATATATTGAATACAATGTATCCAATGCATTGCATGCATGTTTTCTTTATCTCATCCATCAGTGGACACTTAGGATCATATAAGACTACTAGGAACAACACATTAGACAACCTAGAAGTGGATAAATTCCTAGAAACATATAAACTATCAAAAATGAATCACTGGGGCACATGGGTGGCTCAGTTGGTTAAATGTCTGACTTTGACTCAGGTCATGATCTCATGGTTCATGAGTTTGAGCCCCACATGGGGCTTTCTGCTGTCAGTGCAGAGCCTGCTTCAGATCTTCTGTCTCCCTCTCTCTCTGCCCCTCCCCTGCTCTTGTGTGCGCGCGCTCTCTCTCTCTCTCTCAAAAATAAATAAACATTAAAAAAATCATGAAGAAATATAAAATCTAAAAGACAAATTACAAGAAAGAACTGTGAATCAGCAATCAAAAACCTCCCAAAACACAAGTCTAGGAGAAATGGCTTTACTGATGAATTCTACCAAACATTTAAAGATCTTTCTCAAACTTCAAAAAAATTGAAGAGGACAGTACACTTCTAAACTCATTTTATGAAGCCAACATTACCTTGGTACCAAAGCCAGATAAGGACACCACAAGAAAAGAAAACTACAGGCCAATATCTCTAATGAATATAGACACAAAAATTCTGAACAAAATACTAGCAAACTGAATTCAACAGCACATTAAAAGGATCACATGCCATAATCAAATGGGATTCATCTCTGAGATGAAGATATGCAAATAAATAAGTATGACAGATCACATTATTAGAACAAAACATAAACATTATGTGAGCATCTCAATAGATGCATAAAAAACATTTGGCAGAATTCAACATCCATTCAAGCTAAAAACTTCCCTAAAACTCGGTATAGAAGGAATGTAACTCAACATAAAGGCCATATACGGCAAGCCTACAGCTAATATCATACTCAATGGTGAAAGGTTGAAAGCTTTTCCTCTACAATGAGGAATGAGATAAGGATGCCCACTCTCTCCATATCTGTTCAACATAGTACTAGAAGTCTGAGCCAGAGCAACAAGGCAAGAAAAGGAAATAAAAGACATCCAAGTCAGAAAAGAAGAAGTAAAATAGTCTCTGCTTGCTGATGACACGATATTGTATATAGAAAGTCCTAAAGATTCAACCAAACAGCTCTTAGAAGTGATATATTCAGTAAAGTTGTAGGATACATAATCAACATACAAATATTGGTTACATTTCTATACCCTAACAATGAATTATCTGAAAATTAGAGGGAAAAAATCCCATTTACAATAGCATCAAAAACAATAAAATTCTCAGGAATAAATTTACTCAAGGAGGTAAAAGATCTGTATGCTGAAAACTATATACATTGATTAAAAAAATTGAAGAAGACACAAACAAATGGAAAGATATCTTGTGTGCATGAATTGAAAGAATTATTACTGTTAAAATTTCCATCCTACTCAAAATAATCTACAGATTCAATGCAATTCTATCAAGACTCCAATGGCCTTTTTAAACAAAAATAGAAAAAAAACACCTTAAAATTCATGTGGAATCACAAAAGACCCCAAATAGCCAACTCAATCCTGATAAAGAACAGCAAAGCTGTAGGTATCATCCTTCCTGATTTCAAACTATATTACAAAGCTAATGTAATAAAAATAGTATGAAACTGGCATAAAAACAGATACATAGACCAGTGGAACAGAATAAAGAGCCCAGTAATATACCCACACATATATGGTCAACTTATATTTAACAAGGGAGCTAAAAATACTCAGTGTAGAAAAGATCGTCTTTTTAGCAAATAGTGTTGGGAAAGCTGGATGTTCAAATGCAAAAGAATGAAAATAGACACTTACCTTATACCACACACACACACACACACACACACTGAACTCAAAATGGACCAAAGACTTAAATGTAAGACCTGAAACCATAAAACTCAAGGAGGAAATATAGGGAAAAAGCTCCTTGACATTGGTTTTGGCAATGATTTTATGGATATGACACCCAAAGCACAAACAACAAAAGCAAAAATAAATTGCATCAAGCCAAAAAGCTTCTCAACAAAATGAAAAGACAGCTTACAGAAGGGGAGAAAATATTTGCAAACCACATATCTGATAAGGGGTTAGTATCCAAAATACATAAGGAAATCATAAATCTCAAAAAAAAAAAAAACAACCCCTAAGCAGTCCAGTTTAAAAATGGGCAAAGGTCCTGAACGAATGGACATTTTCCCAAAGAAGATATTTAAGTGACCAACAGGTACATGAAGAGGTACTCAATATTACTAATCATTAGAGAAATTCAAATCAAAACCACAATGAAATATCACCTCATACATGTGAGATTGGCTATTACCAAAAAAGACAGATAACAAGTGTTGATGAGGATGTGTAGAAAAGGGAACCCTTGTACACTGTTGGCAGGAATGCAAATTGGTGCAGCCACTATAGAAAACAGTATAAAGGTTTCCCCAAAATTTGAAAATAGAATTACCATATGATCCAGAAATTCCATTTCTGGGTATTTATTGAAAGGAAATGAAATCACTATTTTGAAAAGATATCTGCCCCCTCTGTTCATTGAAGTATTATTTCCAATAGCCAAGCATGAGAAACCATTTTTAGAAAGTAAGCTGACTCAAAAATAATCAGTATGAGTTAACATCCTGTGGCAATATGTGCTCATAATAACATGGAATCACTTTCAAGGGAAAAATGGCTAAGTTTACAAACACAGTCTCATGTATAAGTGATTTTAGAGCAAAACCTACCAAAATGTCTAAAATATGATTGTATGGAATCTTATAATGTACATCATATTTTCGTGTGTGTGAACCCATTTACTACTTGGAGTGAGGCAGTAGGAACAATAATAGTTAATTATTGAATGACTTCTTTATGTGTCAGGGATATCTATAAATACTATATATAATCATATGTATATAAATACTATATACTAATCATACATATATATATGCATAAACATTTGGTCCTAAATACAACTCCGTTGAAGAAACTAGGGCTTAGGAAAATTGCATAATTTGTCAAATCTCACAGTTAAAAGATAGAGGCTATATTCAAAACTAGCTAGACTGATTTTGAATTCCTGTAGCCACAATATAGTACCACCTCCCAGGTCATACACATGATTCGTAATTATTATACACATTTGTTAAGGAGAAGATTCTAGAGTTTATAGACATTGAATATTTTGCCCCAGAACTTGTGACCAGTATGCTAGAATAAAAATCAAAACCTCTTCATTTCTCATTCATTTTTAATCTCCCTATACATGTTTTTTTGGTCTTTATAAGAATTGCCCAAATCCTTAACACATTGATACATGAAGGGCGACTGGGTGGCTCAGTCTGTTGAGCGTCCAACTTCCGCTCGGGGCATGATCTCACAGTTTGTGGGTTTTAGCTCCTTATCAGGCTCTGTGCTGACAGCTCAGAGCCTGGAGCCTGCTTCGGATTTGGTGTCTCCCTCTCTCTCTCTGCCCCTTCCCCACTTGCACTCTGTCTCCGTATCTCTCTCAAAACTAAATAAACATTAAAAAATAAATAAAAATAAAAACACATGGATACATGAAATTCTTCACTACAACTGTAGTATAATAACATTTATTGATTAACCAGTGTTATTTTCCCCTTTACTTTCTACTACACCGCCACACTCCCCTTTTTAAATTTTTTTCAATGTTTATTTATTTTTGAGAGAGGGAGAGAGTAAGCAGGGGAGGGGGAGAGAGAGAGGGAGACACAGAATCTGGAGCAGGCTCCAGGCTTTGAGTTGTCAGCACAGAGCCTGATGCAGGGCTCAAACTCTGGACTGTGAGATCATGACCTGAGCTGAAGTCGGATGCTTAACCAGCTGAGCCATCCAGGCATCCCCACACTCCCCTTTTTAAGGTTAGGAGACATATCATTGTTTCAGAAGAGGATTTATTTACAAAAGAAGCAGAGAATAAAAGAGCCTGGTTCTGGCTTTTGTTTTCAAGAGCAATAGTACAGTTATGAAACAATAATAATGGAAAATATTTAATTTTTTAATCACCAAGAGTTAGTTTTCCTCGACCCATGGAAACTAGATAAATGTATCAGGGTCTGAATAATATTGGAGAATATTGGAGAAGCATGAGCAGGTAGAGGGGTAGGAGTCCTGGAACTATGGAACCCCACCTGGATGAACCAACTGCACAGGAATAAGACCTGCTCAAGCAATTGCCTGGCCCCAAACAGAAAGCTTTCTCTGTCAATACCACCAGGGAGCCAGACCAGTACTTTGAGGTGCAGTCTCCATGTAAGTGGGCCCAGTAGAATGCCGGTACCAAAGAACTTTAACAGTTGTCCTTCTCATTGTGGTCCGGAAGACACCCACCTTAAGAATAGCCAACACACCTCTGGTTGATCAAAATGAGTGATGCCTACGTCATGGGACTGTGCCCAGGTGACATGCAGATACCCCTCATGCCCAACCCCACCTAAAATGAACTATGATACTAAATGCCCTTTCCCCAGTGCAAATCCTCACCCAACACAAAGAATATGCTGTGGACCCAAGAGACGGAGTGGCCGTGTGGAACAGATATCCAGTTCCACTCCCAACCAACCCCACATCCACACACACTAATGCACTAGACCACGTGAGAATGCAGTCAATTTGAGCTTTTCTTCCAAAGCCCACAACTTTTTGTGTGTGAAACACACAAAAGAATACATTCACTGAGCTAGTTTCTTTGGAATGTTTTATGTGTACTCCTTGTTATACTATTACATATTTAAAGGTAAGGACCACACTTTTGCGTTTTTCATTTTTCTCCCAATATTTATAATATGATCTCAGGGGCAATTAGCTCACTGAATGTCTGATTGGCAGCTTGATTGGAGGACCCCAGAACCCATATAATGTAGCTGATTATAAAGCAGATCTCCCTATTGTCTCTCCAACCACAGCACTAAAAGAAATGAGAAATCTAGAACAGTGTAACAAAAATTTCTAAGAAAGGCATTTTGGCTGAGTTGCTTAAACTCAGGAGTGAGGTTTACCCTCTGTGCCCTTAATTACTAAAGAACAAAGCACTCCACTAGAGGAAATGATCAATTATTTCCAAAAGGTAGTATTTACCAACTGTCATCTTCAGCAGAATATGAGTATCTCTATTGTCTATTTCTCCTCTCTTGATCTTACTTCCAGTTATTCTTAGTTCACCAATTCCCAACCCTTTTTTTTTTTATAAATAGAAAATTAAAGATGCTTGTAAAATTATTGTTCTCAAGGCTCCTATCTCAGGGTTTTGTTTTGATTTGTAATCGGGTTATTTAACTTTTACAAAGCAATTGGGATTATGTTTTGTAACAAGACTTGTCAAGAATGACGAGTGTTACTTTAACAGCAGGAAGCTGGAGGATATCACCTGACCTGCAAGAGGCTGGAGACATTTAATGTAAACAGCCATACCAGCTAATCTTGTGCAGCTTATAAATTCCAGTTTTATTCACTTTCTAAACACCCTCTCCACAAAATTCTAAGTCAGGCTCTATTCTTTGTGAGTTCTGACTCCAAAGTGCTCTGTTAGTTTCCAGACCTAAAGAGAAAGCAATCACGGGGCTTTCATGCTCTCAGAAGGCTGTTCTCACAAAGGACCTCAAATTCTCGAGTTTTAAAGACTCCTTGAAACTTTCAAAATGGATTAAATAATTGGTGAACAGGAAAACCAATTCAGATAGAAGTTAAAATTCTAAATGGGATGCAAATAGTACAGCCATCTTACTAGTTCTGTCCTCCAGTTGTTTTTCAGCTCTCCTACAAGAGTTAAAATATGTTAAAATCTCTGGTAACATTTTCTTCTGTGCATATATTGATGCTTAGGGTAGATGAAATTTGATAAAATGACTGAGCCAATCCAATACTTTTGACAAAGCAGTTTGAAGCATGTGTGTTCATCCTGCTTCTTACAGGTCTATCTATACTTAGAAACATAACAATGGATAATGCAATTATAAGATACTGACTGAAGTAATTGTGGATGCCTTATCCCTTTGTGCTTCCCAAACTGATTTACAGTAAAATATTTGAGACAGGTTTTCAAGAGAAGTTGCTGTTTGTATGACAGTGTTCAAGTTAGCTGTCTAAAGTTTCTTTTTATGCTTAAAATATGAGGGCAGATGATACTGGTGTAAAGAAATGCAGTAAACTTTCACCAAAAAAACCCGAGAAGAACTAACTCTATATCAAAACAGGCTGGCCATTGGTTGAGTGTGTATCTTAAGTTCCTATTCCGAGTAGTTGCTAGATTCTATCAGCTATTTTTCTTTCTTCAGATTTGTTTCCTCATCACCATTGTTTTCCTGATGGTTTGGTTCAGGCACCAGGCGTCTTCCATATTCTGTTTGGAGGGAGCTCTGGAGAGCTCTGGAGCCAATTACATCATCATACTCCCAGCAGTGTTTCAACATAAACTCCAATTTATAAATGAGGCCAGAGTCACCAAGAGGTCAAATGACATATTCAGTCATCATGAAGTGTCTCCACCACTTTAACATTTACCTTAGAAGTCCACATTATCACACTTGAGATTTACTCAAGCCCAGAACTCTGAAACTAAACAAAAATAATCCATAGTTTACAAAAGATTTCATGGACTTCTCTAGTGTTATTAATGGAAAACTTCCCCTCAAAGACTTCAGAAATTTGTTTTGCTAAGCAAATACTGCAAATTCATATGGGCATGGGGAGTTTATTAGCATAACTAATTTTTTTCATCATTACCTCAGAATGAGGTATGACAGAAAGGTGACTTTTAAGCTCCAATACTTTATTTTTATTTCAATTTTTCTGATAATACCTTTTTATCTAATGAAAATCTTCACTTCTTAACCAGATGATATTAAAATAATTGAATTTTATCTTCATAACTCAAGGTCATTATTATGAGAATCCTCATTGATTCTGTAAGGGGAAATAAGACTGGACTAAATTTTTTTGTTAAGATTAGCCAGTGTTTGTTGTGAAATTATTTTGGTTAATATTGTAGACAAATGTGGATTCTAGTATATTACTGAAAAGTTAAAGAAAACTATCATTAGAATTTAAAAATAGATTATGTCTTCTAAATCACTAGGGGATAATTTATTTTTTTTTCCTTAATTTTTTTTTTTATTTTTGACAGAGAGAGAGACAGAGCATGAGTAGGGCGAGGAGGTGGGGGGGGGGGGCGGGTGACAGAGAGAGGAAGACACAGAATTGGAAGCAGGCTCCAGGCTCTGACCTGTCAGCACAGAGCCCAGCGCGGGGGTTGAACTCACAGACCGCAAGATCATGACCTGAGCCGAAGTCGGACGCTCAACCGACTGAGACACCCAGGCGCCCCTAGGGGATAATTTATATAGAACTTTAAAGCGGAAACACACCAGGAAAGCATAAAAATTCAATTAAAAACAAGATTTTTCTATCAGTTGTTTACCTTGTCACCATTTTCCAACTCTGTTCTTTTAAAGTCCCTGATGATTCAGCTCCAAACTGTTGTTGACCCTGGAACAACATGGGGACTTGGGACACCAGCTCCCCATGCAGTTGAACATTTACATGTAACTTTTGACTACCCAGAACTTAACTACTAATAGCCTACTGTTGACTGAAGTCTTACTGATAATGTGTGGATTAACAGGTATTATATTTTGTATATTGTATGTATTATATACTGTATCATTACAATAAAGTAGGCTAGAGGAAAGAAAATGTTACTAAGAAATTCATAAAGAAGAGAAAATCCATTTATAATACTGTACTCTATGTATTGAAAAAAGTCTATGTACAAGCAGACCTGTTCAGTTCAAACCCATGTTGTATTAGCAACTGTCCATATATCAGAACAATTTCTAAGTATCTATCATTCGAGCCAAAGTACAAAGTCAAATGTACTGTTTAAAGTTCTATCCATTTGGGGAATTTCCCATCACCACCATTCTTCAGGGCTAAAACCAAGAGAGGCCAAAAATCTGCAGCCATCCACTTCAAGTGAGTGCCAGAAAATCATGCAAAACCACCTGTGAATCAGGTTCAAGGTTTTTGTTCATCAGTTAGGTGGTCATAAGGAACCACCATGAAAATATAGGTGAAGATTAGGAGAGAAGAGACAATGCAAAGTTGTCAAAGAAATCTTGATTGTCTGCTGATGCAACTTACTTGTACTTCTTGGACTTCCTGGAGCCCAATTTCCTATACACCATTTCTTTTAAAAAAAATTTTTTTTTCAACGTTTATTTATTTTTGGGACAGAGAGAGACAGAGCATGAACAGGGGAGGGGCAGAGAGAGAGGGAGACACAGAATCAGAAACAGGCTCCAGGCTCTGAGCCATCAGCCCAGAGCCTGACGCGGGGCTCAAACTCACGGACCGCGAGTTCGTGACCTGGCTGAAGTCGGACGCTTAACCGACTGCGCCACCCAGGCGCCCCTCCTATACACCATTTCAACTTCATGATAAATTGTTTGAGTAGCCAACCTTATTGCTTAGAGGTTCAGATAACATTGTTCCTGATGAGCAGCTCAAATTTCAGTCACTTGATGTTTTCTGATTAGCCATTCTTTCGCTATGATGTTCTCCTAGCAAACCAGGAGCTTTTCTCAAAAAGAGATAGATACCCCCAGAAGGGGACATAGATTTACTCTAAAGTCCTAGATGTCTGTCCTATGATTCTCCTACTGGGGCTTGTGAGAGACTTAATATAGCATATGTGTTTCTTACAGGCCTTTCCTGTATTGGTGGATCTACTGGATCATGGAGTCTTATAAGTACATACACTGATTTCCAAATTCCCAATATTCACTCTTATCTACTACCCTGAACTCAAATTCACATGTCCAACTGCGCCTTGACAACTGTGGTTGGATGGGAGAAATCTCAAATCCTACATATTTGAAACCAATTCTTAATTCTCACCTCCAGCCCCAACTAAATTAAGAGATGTTCCTCACCCAGTTTTTCTCAAATTTTAAAACTATCCAGTTTTTCAAGACCACCGTAAAGAATACAGATAGACTTCCTCATATAGCTCTTTATTAGACAACTGTTTCCATTCTGCCATCCCTCCTCCTTTCTCCACTATATTTTATTTAAGGTTTATTTATTTTTGAGAGAGAGAGGAAGAGAGACAAAGCACAAGGGGGGGGGGGGAGGGCAGAGAGAGAGGGAGACACAGAATCTGAAGTAGGGTCCAGGCTCAGAGCTGTCAGCATAGAGCCCAGTGCAGGGCTTGAACCCACAAAGTGTGCGATCATGACCTGAGCCCAAGTCAGGTGCCCAACCAACTGAGCCACCCAGGCAACCCTCCACTATATTTTATTTAAAGAGTTAAAGTGAGTTTTTAAGACATAAGTCAGATTATGTCTAAGAGTTCAACATTTCTTAATGGAATTCCCTCAATATTGCGTATTCAAAACTATTCTCAGAAATTAGGACAATTTGATACATAGGAAACCCTGGTACACAGAATAACGCCCTTCCCAAAGATGTCCATATCACAAACCCAAGAACCTCTTTACATAGTAAAGGAGACTTTGAAGATGTGGCTACGTTAATAATCTTGATGGGGAGATTATCCTGGATTATCTCTATAGGTCCAGTATGATGACAAGGGTCTTATAAGAGGGAGATAAGAGGTTTAAAATCAAGAAAGATGTGACAAAAGAAACAGGAGTCCTAGTCAGAAAGAGATCTGAAGACACTATGTTGTTGGCTTGAAGATGGAGAAGAAGCCATAAACCAAGGAACGCAAGTGGTCTCTAGAAGCTGGAAAAGTCTAGGAAACAGTCTCCATTAGATTTTCCAGAAGGAATGCAAATGTGCTGACACCTTGATTGACCTTAGCCCAATGAGACTCATATTAGACATTTGATCTCCAGAACTGTAAAGAGAATAAATATGTGTTGTTTTAGGCCATGAGGTTTGTGGCAATTTATTGTATCAGCAATCAGAAACAAACCCAGAGCTTCCTAAAAAATACTGCAAAATGATGAAACTAAATAAATTCTAGTAGAACAATAGCACTGGACTTGAAGTCATAAAATCTGGATTCTATTCCCAGGTCTGCCATATTAACTGCAGAGTCAGGAAAAAACCATGATATTCTTATAAAGTGGAGATGATGCCTCACCTTCTCAAATCTCAGAATCATTAATAGGTGTATTAGTTTTCTATTGCTGCTGTTATAAATTACTACAATCTTCGTGTATTAAAACAACACAATTTTCCTACATTTCTAAAGGTCAGATATCCAAAATCAGTCTCACTAACTAAAATCAAGGTGCTGGCAGGACTGTGTGTTTTTTGGAGGCTCTGAGGGAGAATCCGTTTCCTTGCCTTTTCCAACTTTAAAAGGCCACTTGAATTCCTGGGCTCAGTGTCCCTTCCTCCATCTTCAAAGGCAGCAGAGCATTTTTAAATCTCTCTCTTCTTCCTTTGACATATTGCCTTCCTGACTCTGATTTTTCTTGCCTCTGTCAGATAAGGACTGCTGTGATTGCATTGGGCTCATGCAAATCATCCCTGGTAGTTTTCCCAGCTCAAGCTCCTTAACTTCATCATACATGGAAAGTCCATTGTGCCACATAAGGTTATATATTCACCAGTTTAGGGGGAGTTGGATGTGGATGTCTTGGGTGAAGAACATTATTCCGTCTACCCTACAAGGTCTAATAACATAATCTCTGGACAAATGCCCTGGGGCCTTCAAGCATGAAGCAAATATAGGATAAACTCCAAGTAAAGAAAACTTCAGTTTGGTTTAAAGGGGAGACCTTGAAAAGTCAAGTTTTAGAACTATACTCTTACTTTTCCACTTATCTTTAGAGTATATATATTTTTTTAATTATCAGGTGCCTTCTTCATTTCACTGAGTGAGCCTTTCTTAATCATTCATTCACCTTTACCACATAATGCAAAGGGAGATTATGTGCTTCTCTGAACAAAATAATTACCTAATTAAAAATGAAAATCTAAAACCCACATCATACTCTCTAGGAAGCCAATATCACTTACTATTATTGCTGATGGACCCTGAACCCATCTTATTCTCTGACAATCACTTCAATTTTCAGGGAAAAATATGAACTAAATCCATAATATCCATGTTTAAGGTATTTTTTAAATATTTTCCAGGGACATCTCATCTCAGTACTATGCTTTATTCTTTACTATTTTCCAACAGGTATGTGGCAAAAGATTAATGAGATCAAACTTCTTGGGCTGTACCTATGTATTATAGTTTGGGTAAGTAGATTGCCAAAATTCATTCATCTGTGAAAAAAGTAGGTGATTCTGTGTAGGTTTTTATCAAACTTCACTGGTCAAAAACAGAGCACCTTTTCATATATAATTATATGTTCTCCACGCCAGAAAGATACCACAGTCCAATGCTTGCTGAATTTCTGAGTCTCCTTTCTCTTCACCAAAACTCACAAACAGCTTTAGGTCAGGTAGGAGAATGATAATTACACATTTCTGTAGCATCATTACCCAAGCATGTGGAAATTTTCTGGGTTCAGTGAGTGGAAGAATACCTTTATTGATTCAAAAGCACCAAGCCAGATGAAATTACATATTTTGAATGTTTTCCAGTGGATAATTATTTTTGGTGCTGGTTGGAATAATTACTGAGCAAAGAGTTGCCCTCTTATTTCAGTAGGGGAAATCAAGAAGTTTCTGACTCACCAATAAAACTTCACAAAAGACTTTAAAATCATTATCAAGGATTATTTTCAAAATTTATACTTAGTCATCAACAACTTCTGCCTTTATCTAAACATGGTTTTGTTTATGCACAGGAAATTTACCCTGCCCAGAAGAAGAATCTCTAGAGAAGAAACACTGAAAAATTGGCCAGAAGCTACACCCTGTACTCTAAATCCCCAATTCCTGCAAAACACTTCATAAAAATGAGAAGAAGAAAAAATACTAGTATGGTATACAATTCATATTTGTAAATTACTGTACCCTTGAAGAAGGTTAAAAATTATTTTGATGTGATTTTCTTTCATGTCTAGGGGTGTCTGCATTAGAATAAATAAAATTAAAGTATTATTTAACCCCACAAGGTGTCTTTATGTTTGACAAGTCTTATTTGGAATGAATCCATATAAGGAAAATCTTTACACAGGCATACAAAAAGGCAGATAGACTGAACTTCTTTTCTAAAGACTGAGATAGATGAGACTAGCATTTTAATTTGCACAGGAAGAGAGGGATTGGGGGAAAGAAAGTCAAATATGAAAATGTTCTCTAGATGCTTCAACTGGATTCTTGCCCCTATCCTTAACAAAGAGAAAAAAATCACGTGTTTAGAACAGATACCCTCTCGGAAATGATAATTATGTTGCGATATTGGTGGCATCAGGATGGCATGCTGGTTTCCAATGAGTCCTGCTCTTATTATGTAGGTATCAGAACCCACTTCTGACACAGCTCTCTCTGGGAAATAAAAGGAGAAGGCATCTGTTAAAAGTGATTTTATAGCAGAGAGCGCTCAGAACTCACATTTTGAGGGAAAAGTTTGAAGAGTTGTACATAAGTAAGAACTTAGTAGAAAAGATCTCAAAGGCTTGAAAACAAATTGTTTGGTCCTGAACTCACTCTTTCTTTCCCTTTATTTGTTCGTTTTTTCCTTCCCTCCCTTCAGAGAAATAAACTATTAGAAAACACATTGTCAAACATATAAAAAACTTCATCTTTTTGAGGAAATGAAATTCATCTTTACAATGTAAGAGATGCAAATAAATTTAAGCTATTCTTGAAAATAAAGCATTTTCTGTTGATTATGTATTAGAGGGTTCTTCATGAAGATTTAATTTGAATGGATACTGACTCACTTGTAACAGCAATCTTGAAACTACTTCGCAAAACAAATGTAAGTGACTGGCGTTATTCTGCCATCTACATGCTAGAGAAATAGAAACATCAAGTTCAGCAATTTTTACACTGTATGATACTGGGAACTCTGGAATTTCCACAAAGATATTTCTGGACACAGAAATGAGAGAGCCCTGAATTTCCCAAGTGACATTAAGCAAGCAGCTGGATTTTGTTTTTTTACATACATCAGGGTTCCTCATAAAATTTTATAGGAAGACATGACTGTCTATCTTTGGAAGAACACTAAGTGAATCTGTGTTTTAGAATAGAAAATCAGAAAATTATAACATTATTTTCCACCAATTTTGGTGTTTTTTTTCCCTTGTTGCAGAAACACTTAGATATTTTTAGGAGTTTTCAAATTTACAAGCTGCATCTCGTGTTCTTAATGATGCCAATACAACCACATTTTTCTTCACAAATATTTTCACCTCTACCAACCATGTCATCACTTATAAATGATTGCCATGTGAAGATAAACCATCAAATATCTTTGATGGAAATGCCTTATAAAGGCCAGACATGGCTGTTGTGAAATAAACTCAATCAGTAGTTCTCGTCATTATTTTTCTTCCTCTGATATTAAAAGGATAGATTAAGGTTAAAGGATCAAAGAGTAGTTCAGCATCATGGCCAAGTACCATAGACAGAGCAGAGGGGACTAGTCTTGGAAAAGGGTGTGAATTCTTTGAAAATCATTGGGTTTGGCTTTTAAATTGTGACAATTGCACTTGCACACTGAAAATTAACAACACAGACAGCAACCATGCACATATTTCAAATAATTTAGGGCAATTATGCTAGTAATTTAAGCAAATAACTCACTAGCTGAATTACTTGGATACTGCAAATATCTTTTTTTAAATGTGAAATGCTTATATATATAATATATACAATATATAATATATATATTATATAATATATATTGTTCCTTTTTCATTCTGGGCAAGGATGGACATGAAATTAAACCCCTTTAGGTAATGAAATCGCTAACCTATCAGAGTTCTTCAGTGATTCCTAACCCATTTGCAAGAATTTCCCCAACATCAAAGACTCTTCCATGTCCATACTTAGGAGGATTTTGCACCTTATGGGAGCTTTCCCTGGTGGAGATGTTCTAGTTTGAACCCAAAATGTTGTCTTCCCTGAAAGAGGCCATTTGTTAACAAGTCTTGAGGGTGCTGTTGATTATCTCAAGCTTTTGTCTGGAAAAGTTGTTTTTGATGTTCTTTTCAGACAAAACCTAAAGCCCAGCTGGAAAGGCATAATTCAGAAATATATTGTTCTTTTTTTTTTTTTTGAGCATCTTTTCTTTTCCCTTACCCATAGAGATAAACACACACACACACACACACACACACACACACACGTGTATTTGCAGAAATATTTTGTTCAAGATATTTTTCTCTGAATGCTTGAACTTTTGTGTGTACACACACAAACACACACACCCTGTCATTTAGATACTGCTGTTATTTCAGATACTGCTGTTTCAGAAAAAGCTGGTACTGGAGTTGATCTTATCTTACATATTTTTACTTTTCCTCTTTCCATTTTAGATTACAGCATATGTAACATATATTTATAGGCATATCAAGACTTAACTAATTTTCCCATTAAATTATAGAAGTGGTATGAGAGAAAGACAGAGCAGGGAGGGGCAGAGAGAGAGAGAATCAGAATCCGAAGAGAGAATCCAGAGAGACACAGAATCCGAAGCAGGCTCCAGGCTCTGAGCTGTCAGAACAGAGCCAGATGCAGGGCTTGAACTCACGGACCTTGAGATCATGACCTGAGCTGAAGTTGGACAGTTGGACTGAGCCACCCAGATGCCTTGATATTTATTAATGTTGTTACAACCTTAGCAAGAATGCAACATTATACTCTGTCTTTGTTTTCTGTTTTGTGATTATTTGAATTTTCCACATCTCCTATAATTATGGCCTTGATTTCTACACAATATTTTTATGAATGGGTTTACTATAATTTGCTTATTTATTTCTTTATTAGCCACTTAGAAAGAGAGGGAAAGCTATCCTCTTCTTCATTTAAATTTTAATTTACCATAAATTCTCAACTACGAAGTTTCCTAAGCCAAATAGTATAACATTTCTATTCTTACTACTGTTAAATTGAAATACAAAATAATTACATAAATTCAACTTACACCAACAAAATGAGAGTGATCTGATTTCACCATAACATTTCTTGTATTTTTATTATAATTTAAATATATAATATATATATATATACATAATACTTCATAGATATATAATGAGATATTCTTATTTACTATGTTACAATTTTTAAAAAAAGATGTGTCTTCTTTTTTAAATGATTGATGAAATTGAAATAAAGGGAATAATTACCTTCTTTCTTTAAGCTTTTCTTAAATTAGGCTTAAATGACAAATAATTTTTATCTACTATTTTAATGTTATTCTGCAACAAGTAAACTGAAAACAATGCCAACTTCATTTTTATCTACTATTTGAATGATAATCTGTAAAAATCAACAAGAAATTTTGGTTTCCACTATCTATGAAATGGGAAAAAGCCAGAATACGGAGATTTTGGCAATGTTTTCTGGTTGTGAGAAACAGACAAGTTCAAGTTGCCTGTTGACAATTTGACAATCGTAATTAAAGTTGACTACAAGTATATAAAGACTAAGAAGTCTCAACTGTAACCCCACAATTAATTTTCATAGAATGGTAACATCCTATATGACTGTGCAATAAGGAAAAACAGTTCTAATGCCCAAGCAGCCACTCCCCTAGTGATGCCTCTGAAATGCTCATCTTGACAAATCAGCATCCAAATGACTTCGCTTCAGTTTGTTTTACATTTTATTTCCTCATACTGCTGATGGTAACTATATCTTTTGCTGCACATTGTTTCTCTACCTGTGTTTATTCAAGGGTTCCACTGGTTAATTGCTTGTATTTGTGTGTTTTTAAAAACTTCTTTATTGGGATAAAAATTCTCCCATTTAAAACCTAAAATTCAGTGGGTTCAGTATATTCATGGGGTGGGTACAAAAAGAAACTTTGTATCCATTAGCATTTCCTTCATATATATACCCAGAAGTGGCATCATTGGATCACATGGTAGTTATATTTTTCATTTTTTGAGGAAATTCCATATTGATTTCTATAATGGCTTTATCAACTTACATTACCACCAACAGTACACAAGAACTCCCTTTTCCCCACATCTTTGCCAACCCTTGTTATCTCTTGTCTTTTTGATAATACCTACTCTAATAGGTATGAAGTGATATATCACTGTGGTTTTGATTTTCAGTCCTCTGATGATTAGTGATGTTGACTAGTTTTCATACACTTGTTTGTCATCTGTTGAAAGATGTCTATTCAGGTCTTTTGCCCATTTTTTAAATAGGATTATTTGTTTTCTTGCTATGGTGTTGAGGTCCTTATACATTTTGGGTATTAACCTTTTATCAGATGTATGGTTTGCAAATAATTTCTCCCATTCATTAACTTGTCACCTCACTCTGTTGATTGTTTCCTTTGCTGTACAAAAGACCTGCAACTGTAAAACTACTAGAAGAAAACATAGGGGGAAAGCTTCCTGACATTTGTCTGGGCAATAATTTTTAAAATATGACTTCCAAAGCACAGGCTACAAAAGCAAAAATAGACAAATGAGATTGCATCAAAGTAAAAAGTTTCTTACTGACTCTTCTCTTAGATTCAATCTCCTGGCAATCCCATACATTTAACATTTCATCTCAGACACTATATTTTTTTCAGCTTTAGTTTTTCTATTTGGTCTTTTCCATAGTTTTTATCTTTCTGATGAGATTTCCTGTATCTTCAATTATTATCTGCATATTTTCCTTTATGTCCATGAGCACAATTAATAAGCTATTTTAAATAAATCTTGGTCAGCTTATTGCCGCATGTGCAGTATTGTATACTTTCTTTAGTGCTGGTGACATTTTAATGTTTCTTCATATATGTATTAATTTTTGACATGGTCAATAATATACTGTCAATAATATAATGTAGATTCTGGATTCTGTTATGCTCCTGTGAAGAGATTTCTATTTTTTTTAGAATGTTATTAACTTGGTTTCAAACAGAAAACTTTTTTTTAAGTTTATTTACTTTCAGAGAGAGACTGTGAGCAGGAGAGGGACAGAGAGATGGGGGGAGAGAGAGAATCCCAAGGAGGCTCCATGCTCTCAGTTCAAAGCTTGACATATGGCTTGAACTCATGAATTGTGAGATCATGACCTGAGCCAAAACCAAGAGTCAGACACTTAACTGACTAACCCACCCAGGTACCCCTCAAACAGAAAACTTTTATGTCCCCTGCATTAGACAGCTGCTGAAATCTCAATTTAATGTTTCTTTTTTACTTATCTGAGCCACTTGGACTCTACCATGCATAGTTCAGACATCAAACTTTTTGGCAAGAGTTTATGCACATAATTCCAGGCTCCCCTTCCCTGGATGCCTCTTTTTAAAGACCCTCTCCCCTCATTTTTCAGCTGTTGTGTTTGCCTTGAACTCCGTTCTATGCTTTTTCAAGCCAGTAAAACCACTTTAGCCACTATCCAAGTTCTAGCAATCTCATAGGATAGGGTAAAGCTGTGAAATAATAAACTTTCTCAGGGACAGTTCCTTCTTTCAATTGTCATTTCCCTTCTCTGCTCTCTTTAGTCAATCTCCAGTGTTTTCTTATTATATTGTACTTTATTTTATCTAGAATGTATAGTTCTTATCTGTGGGATGTCTACGCTAATAGGAGATACTTAGTCATTACTGGAAGGCAGCTTCCTCCATCATCACACATAAAAGCTTCTAAAAGCTTCCTACATGATTCTAATGTGCAGTCAAATTTGAGAACCACTGACTTTAACCCTAATTTTTTCTTTTCTGAACTGCAACTAAATATATTCTCTTTAAGTTCTAGTTTAGCTCTAGCCTGTGTTCTCATTATTATACATTATCTTGTTTGTCCTGCCCACTATTAGTAAAAGGTACTGAAACACGGTATGAAGTGTATCCTTATTTAGTACGCCTTCGTGTTTTTAGCATACTTTAGGCTCCTGGTTGATAATTGATGAGTACTGCAAAAATTGATTGAAATCTAACATCTTCCTTCTTTAACTCAGACAAAATAGTAATAGTACAAAATACGAGTTTCACGAAGAAACAATGTATCCTTTCAAGTAAAAAGTGTAAGTTTTTCCATAAAAAAGCAGTTAAAGACAACATGTCACTAAATAAATCACTAATTATATAATTATTTAAATATCTGGATTATCCAACATGGAAAGAGCATAGGGCAAAAAGAAGCAAATGATTTCTATTCTAAAGATCAGCTAATTTATAGTATTTCAGCAGTTGGAATCTATATTTTACATAAAATTTTAAGAGCTGGTATAATAATTCCTGATCAAAAATAACAATTTCTTAATGGAAAATTGCTGATCTTCCAGGATTTAAATGGTTTCATTTTGTTTTGTTTTTCTAGAATGGATTCTGAAATTGAGTGTTATAAAAGGAGTAACAGTGATAAGAAAGGAAAGAATAAAGACTACAATCTTTTGAAGAACATTTTCGTATCCTTTGGGAGAATTATAGAGGCATGTCAGATATACAATTTTATGAGTATTTTTTAAAATTAGATTTTAAAATTGTATTGTCCTTCCTTACTTGCACATAGGTAACTTTCCACTGGTCAATTGCTCCCCAGTTAGCTGGAAACTCTGATGTTTTATTCAGTGCTGTGGGAAATAATTTTAAATATAATTTCTTTATTGAAGAGTAATGTATAAAAAGTGGGAAAATCATAAAAGTAGGACTCAATGATTTTTTACAAACAATCCAGCCATGTAACCAGCAACTAGATAAAAAAAAAAGCAGACATTAATTACCAGAACTTCAAGACCCTTCATTTTGTTCTTTTCCAGTCAACACCTAGCACAAAACACACATAAATAATCATTATGTCTAGTATCATAAACCACTGTATCTTCTTCACTTTGTATTTTATACAAATAGAATCATACAGCATGTACTTTTGGAGAGGTTACATTCAGATTATTCAACATTCTGTTTGAAATTCATTCATATGTTACATGTAATTATATTTTACATGTAATTATATCATTCATTCTTAGTGTTTTCTATATTTTAGTCTGTGAATATACCCCAGTTCTACTTTTGATTGGTACTTGAGTAGTTGTCTGTTTGGGATTATTACAAATAAGACTGTGATGAACATTCAGGAATATATCTGTTGGTAAACAAATGTATGCATTTCTGTGGGATAACAGCTAGGGGTGGAATCAGGAATGAGTATATTCAGCTTTACAGATATTGCCAAGTAGTTTCCAAAGTTGTTGCCCAATGGTAGGTACACTGCTATCAGCAACATGTATAAGAATTCTGGTGTTCCATAACTTCATTTGCAATATCATTTCATCAATTCTCATGGGTGTGTAGTGTTATTATATTTTGGCTTTTATGTGCTTTTCCTGGATGACTAATGAAGTTGGCATCAGTTCATATATTTATATGTTTATTATCATTTAGGAAGAACCTGTTTATGTATTTTGTCTAGTGTTCTACTGATGTGTCAGTTTTTATATAGCTATCTGTAAAGTACCTTTAAATGTACTGACAGCTTTATCAGATATATTCATTGTATCTACTCTTACCTTGTATATCGCCTTTATATTTTCTGAATCATGTTTCTTGATGAACAGTACTTAATTTTAATATATTCCCACTCATTCATTTATCTTTCATGGTTAATGTTTTTGCGCAATATTAAAAAAAATTTTTCCGACTACAAGGTAACGATTTTTTTCTATATTTCTCTTTAAGAGCTATAATGTTTATCTTTTACAAATCTGACCTGCAACCCATCTGGAATTAATTTTTGTGTATGGTGTGCAGTAGGATTCAAGATGTATATTTCTTCTAAATGAATATTCAACTGAAGGACCCCATTTATTCAAAACACCATTCTTTCTTCCAGTGCATTATAGTTTCAGGAAGATAACAGTCATTTAATAAGTGGAATCCTGGTGGCCAAAATATGCTTGAAGGATTGTTTATATTAAAGGAAATCAAATATTGTAGTAATAGAAATGATCTAGAGTAACAAGATTATCGAATGACAGAAACATCTTTATATTTTGAGCCAAAATTTGTTGAGCTCTTAAATAAGCTAGACTTCCATGCATCATTTAAAAAAAATTTTTTTAATGTTTATTTTATTATTTTTGAGACAGAGAGAGACAGAGCATGAACGGGGGAGGGGCAGAGAGAGAGGGAGACACAGAATTGGAAGCAGGCTCCAGGCTCTGAGCCATCAGCCCAGAGCCCGACGCGGGGCTCGGACTCATGGACTGTGAGATCGTGACCTGAGCCGAAGTCGGACGCTTAACCGACTGAGCCACTCAGGCGCCCCCCATGCATCATTTTTAAAGTAAACATTTTATATTAAAATACCTTTAAAAGGGCATCTGGGTGGCTCCGTCGGTTAAGTGTCTGAATTTGGCTCAGGTCATGATCCCATGGTTCGTGGGTTTGAGCCCCTCATTGGGCTCTGTACTGATAGCTCAGAGCCTGGAGCCTGCTTCAGATTCTGTGTCTCCCTCTCTCTGCCCCTGAAGGCTGGGAAGTCTAAGATCAAGGCACTGGCAGATTCAGTGTCTGTTGAGAACCTGTTTCCTGGTTCATAGATGTGGGGCTCTCTGGGGCCTCTTTTAAAAAGAGCATTAATCCCATCTGTAAAAGTTCCACCATCATGACCCCATTCACTTCCCAAAGCCCCCACTTCTAAATACCATCTTATTGTACACTGTTTCAACATATGAATTTGGAAGCGGGGGGACACAAACATTGATTTTATAGCAAATGGATAAACATAATATGGTATATATGGTCAACTATTATTCAGCTTCAGAGAGGAAGGAGATTCTGACACATGATACAATATGGGTAAATCTTAAGATAGTATGCTTAGTGGGAGGCCTGGGTGGGCTCAGTTGGTTAAGAGACCAACTCTTGATTTTGGCTTCAGTCATGACCTCATGGTTTGTGGGTTCGGGCTCCTGATGAGGCTCTGCCCTGACAGTGCAGAGCCTGCTTGGGATTCTCTCTCTCTCTCTGCCCCTCCTCTCTCTCTGTCTCTTTGGCAAAATAAATGAATAAAGTGAAAAAAAAGAAGATTCAGACTACATTTAAAAAAAAGGATATTATGCTTAGTAAAATAAGCTAATGACAAAAGGACAAATATCATATGATTCCACTTATTTAAAGTACCAACTGTGGTCAAATTAATAGGGACAGAAAGTAGAATGTGGTTGGCAGGGGTTAGGGGGATGGAAGTATGGGGAATTAATGTTGAATAGGTACAGTTTCAGTTTTGGAAAATGAGAAATATTCTGGAGGTGGATGGTGGTGCACACTACCGTGCACACAAGTGTGAATGTACTTAATGCCACTGAACTGTACACTGAAAAATGGTGAAAGTGGTAAACTAAATGTGTAATTTACCCCAGTTTTAAAACTTAA
This sequence comes from Prionailurus viverrinus, assembly GCF_022837055.1. NCBI lineage: Eukaryota > Metazoa > Chordata > Mammalia > Carnivora > Felidae > Prionailurus > Prionailurus viverrinus. Next base: position 60,172,254 of record NC_062562.1, on the reverse strand, counting down.
AAAATAAAGCTGGAAAAAAACCAATCATGTGGTGTCTCTGTATAATTATTCATAAATTTTTAAATTTTTTAAACATTTATTTATTTTTGAGAGAGAGAGAGAGAGAACCAGAGCATGAGCAGAGGTGGGACAGAGAGAGAGAAAGACACAGAATCCGAAGCAGGCTCCAGGCTCTGTGCTAAGGGGCTCGAAGTCAAGAAATGTGACATTGTGACCTGAACCAAAGTCGGATGCTTAACTGACTGAGCCACCCAAGTGCCCCATGTTTTAATATTAATTTTGAAAAATTCATCTCAGAGATGGGAAGTAGTTTGTCCAAGACCCTCAGCTAATACTTGCCTGAGCAGGTTTTAGCTAACTCCAAGGTAACATTTTTAACTATAGATAGATAGATGGTAGGTAGATGATGATGATGAAAGATAGATTTATAGATAGATAGATAGACAGGACTTGCTACTTCATATCATAAAAAATTGTTTTATTTTTTCTGTTTATCAGTAAAAATATGATCTTAGTCTTAAAAGTTTTATAAATAATTGATAATTTTATATTTAAATCACCTTCCATGCATGTGCTCAAACCAAAATTCTGGGAATTATTCTTGATTTCTCTCTTAATTTTACCCACAGGTAAACTGTTAGCAAGTATCTTTAGCTCTGGTTCCTTAACATCTCCTACATCTTTCCATCTCCCCACCTCCATCATTTCTAGCCTGGTCTAAAACACAATCACATTTCACCTAGACTATATTAATAGCCTCCTAACTTCTTTTTATATCCCCTACAGTTTTTCTCTACAGATTTCATGGCCCAAAATAAACAAAAGCTATGACTCCTCAAGGATGGGTATACGTTTTTGTGAAGGATCAGACAGTAAATATTTTAGGCCATGTGGATCATACAGTCTTCACTGCAAATACCTAACTTGGCCATGTAGCATGAAAATAGCCACAGATAGGGACACCTGGGTGGCTCAGTTGGTTAAGCCACTGACGTCGGCTCAGGTCAAGATCTTACAGTTTGTGAGTTTGAGTCCCGCGTCGGGCTCTGTGCTGACAGCTGAGAGACTGCAGCCTGCTTTAGATTCTGTGTCTCCCGCTCCCTCTGTCCCTCCCCTGCTCACAGTTTGTCCCTCTTTGTCTGTGAATAATAAATAAACATTAATTTTTTTAATGAAAAAATAGCCACAGATAATACACGAAGGTAAACAAAAGTATGTGGTGGCATTTCAATAAAACTTGTTTACAAAAATTAAGATGCTGCTGAATTTGACCCACCCCTTCCCTAACTGAGGACTAACCAAACACTTCCCCTTGCCTTAGAATAAAGTACAAGTTCTTTGACCCATGAAACTTTACATGATCTCGCCACTGTCTTATCTTCCCAAACTCTTCCACCATTTGTCCTACTCTGTATTCTGTATACTCCTTCTTTCCCTCACAATTGTTTGAACCTGAAAGTTTATTGTCAGCATATAACTTACACATCAACTCTTTTTTCTGCCTGCAGTGCTCTTCTCCCAGACTTTTTGCACAGCTGGTGACTGATAATTTGCAACTCTTCTTCAACCCAGCACCTTGTAAGGAAAGGCCTTCCCATGCCACACAATCCAAGTGCTCCGGCTCTATGATGGGCAGTATAAATGACCCTGCTTTATTTCCTTTAAGACATTTGCATTTATCTGAAATGATTCTGTTGGCTTGTTATCCAGAGTGCATATTCACCTCTACCCTACCTCCCCAAAATACATTGTAAGCCTCAGGAGTAAGGGCCTATACCTTTCCTATTGCCTGTTCTGTTCCATCCTCCACCCCTACAATGGTTCCAGGCATATAGCAGGTGCTTGCTAAATTGTTTGTAACAGAAAACATGAAAGAAGTGTTTATGAGAGATTTTTATATGTATCTACTGGGTCTTCAGTTGAATGTAGAATAACTCATTAATGCCATAATTCAACACTTCAACAAAATTCCCAAAGATCATCTCCACTGACAATAACCCCAATAAGCATATTTAATTATAAACACAAAACTAGTCTGTTTAATACCCCCCCAAAAGTACATAAGTATGAAATTAAAGTTTAGTGATGTCATCACTCATCTTATAAAATCTTTCAATAGTTCCTAAAATATAGGATTTTTTAGCTTAAAAATATTGTGCTTTTGTGATGTTATAAACAAGCAAATGATGAGAAATTACATTAAATACACAAATATATTTGTATGATAAAACACTATTCCTGTTTTATTTCCTAAAGGTCGATGCATATGTTAACTGTTTATTTTTACAGTTTAATGTATTTGTTTACACATCACACAATTATCCTTTCTTTATATTTACATTTAAGCTAATTTCAAAGTAGGGAATTTTCCATTGAAGTGGCGCTTGCATAATATAAACACATGATTTCCATTCACAGATTTTAATGTATCATTATTAAAATAACCACTAAATATTATTTGCCTGCTGATAAATTCTAACTTCAGAATAAACAAATGCTCTTGAATCCGTTTTACTTCTGTGTTTTTACCAATAGGTGGCAATGAACATTCCTCCCTACATTTGCTTTACCATAATTGGAGACAACGTAAATCCTGTGTCCTAACAGTACAGGATTTTACTAAAGAGTAGTTACAGGAAAGAAATGTAATCTAAAAGGCAACCCATTCTTAATTATCCACCACCTCCAATTTTTAAACTTTTCTTTAGATGTTAAGCTAAAATCATCAAGCAACATTTCTGTAGTAATCCCCGGTCTGTCTGGTGAGACCATGCAATGTAATTCTCTAACCATTCTATATGGCAGTTCTGAAGCTATTAGAGAAGTTATCTTTTCTGATGTAGCATTACAAATTTTATCAACCTTTTTTCCTGAGACACGGTATGGCTTCAGATGCTCCATGCTGCTTAACCTTTTTTTTTTTTTTTTTTGCTTATTTATTTATTTAGAAAGAGAGAGCAAGTGGGGGTGGTGGGTAGGCAGAGAGAGAGAGGATGGAGAGAGAATCCCAAGCAGGCTTTGCACTGTCAGTGTAGGGCCCAGTGCGGGACTCGAACTCACAAATTGTGAGATCATGACCTTGTGGAACCCAAGGAATTTAACAAAAATCCCCTACCCCTGGACAAGCAGAGCAAGACTAACTCCATTTTGTGCTACACCCACCATCTCATGTATAACCCCCACCCAAGTCAAGCCACTGAGCACACCCTTACTGGAAACTGGCTCATATAGGAATGTGGAACCCCTAACCGCCAAAGAATGTAAACCTTGCCTTTCACCCTCCAAACTTGCGCCCCAATTCTGATCAGAGTGGTAGGCTAGTTCAAACAGTTACTATAGGGTAAATTGTAATTCAATTGGCCACCTGCGTGTGGACTGATATGACTATGCAACTTTCTGTATGTGTTACAATCTCATTGGCCACTGGCCCCTATAAAACTGCTATGCCACTTAACCTAGTGGTCCAAGTCCCTGCTCCACTGTGTCGGGTATACTTGGGCCCAAGCTTGAGCTTGCAAATAAACCCTCGTGCGTTTGCATCGGTATCCGCTCCTTGGTGGTCTCTCGGATTTGAAATCGGGGGCATTACAACCTGAGCCAAAATCAAGAGTCAGATGCTGAACTTACCGAGCCACCCAGGCACCCCAACGGCTTAAATTTCTTTGACATCTTCCAACTAGTTTGTGTCCATTTTAAAATACAACATCCAAGTGGAATCGTAGTGTACAACATAGGCAATGCAAAATTCAGTGGGACTATTATTCACCTTCCTTACGGATACTATATTTCTATTAATCCACCTCAAAACTTCACTGTCTTCCATCCGGTATGTCACACTAAGATTTTTTACTAGGATCATATATTTTTAAAAAGATCCTCAGATCTTATTCACATCTTGCATTTTGAAATAAGTTCAAGCTTGTTTTATCTTTTGTGTCTTAATTTTTTATCTCAGCCAGTTGATATCACTTTGAATATTGATTGGTCTTCTGTTGTGTTTGGTCATCTCTCCCAGATTTAATATCTACAATATAACAAATTTCTCTTTTTCTTTTTACCCAAATTATTGTTTTAATTTCTCAAGAATTCTTAACTGAGTTAAAAACTTCTGAAGTTCCAGAGTCTCCACCAGACATTTTATTGCTTGATGTTTTTACACTGGAAATTGTGATCCACAACAGAAGACACCCACCTATATACTTAACTATGTGAATGGCATAAATCAAAATTTTGGTAATCAGGGATGTCAGTTCTGACTGAGGCATTTCTGAAATAGAGTGCACCTGAGTTGTATTTTAGACTTTCATCGTAGACTTGATGTATTACATGTAATTCTCACTATATACCACAAATATCATCAAAAGCTACTTTACCATCAGCATAATCCTTAGATCATAATTTTGACCAGTCATATTCATTCATATCTATATCAACTTCATTGCTCAAATCACATGAGGAACTAAAACTTTGTGAAAAGTCTTTCAATGTAACTTTTCAACCATCGCTTCAATGGCCCACAAAGTCAATATCTGTTGCCATCTTTATTTACTTATTTTACCTCTACCTCTATTATAGTTCTTCTTCTTTTTATTTATAGCTTAAATCATGAAGGAGATACCTCACAGCAAAACAAACTCCTGTCAGATTTTGTGCCACATGTTTACAAAGGCATCATTGCCTAATTACAGCTGTGTTGGTCCACAAGCCACAGCTCAGAATTATTCAGTATGAAGCAGCAAGGGAGGCTTTGATGTAGAGCCCTTAACGCAATACAATGCAAATGACATTTTCTAGCAATTTTTCCCCCATTAATGAATAGTACTTCAGGGAGTGTAAAGGCAAGAGGCATGCAATTTCTGAACTATTTAAATTGCTAATTACATCTGTACAGGAGGTGTATTCCTAATGCAGACAATTACAATGGCTCCTAAGTGTTTGTTAATTACTGCAGTTGCTAATTACTGCAGAAGCCAATTAGTTACCACCACACCCCCCACAGTCCCCGGGCAGTGGCCCTGCTGCTTTGTATACCACAGCCACAGGCAGCAGGAAATCTATACAGCAGCCACTAGCTGCTGGCAGGAAGTCCCAGACTCTGGAGGCTAAGGGGCGGGGCTTTGGGGCCTCGCCCTTTGCCCTTTGCTGTGGTCACTTGCCATGCTGTACATGCACGACCCTGTTTGTGCCATGTTGCAGGGAGGCGTCACAAGGGCCCGGCTCAGTCACTCAGGCTCAGTGCCTGATTAACTATGAAAGGAGTCAGAAGCTCAGGAGGCACTCTCCAGCTTTTTTACTCCCATCTCACAATCATTTGATGCACAACCAGCCCAATATGGGCAACCTGCTTTGTAAGTTTCGTTTCCCACCCCGTCGCCCTCCGATGTCTGGCCGTGGTCGGCCCTTTCCCCCACCTTCTCCAGTGATGCTGTTCCACAACCTTGCGGGGACCACCCCGTTGCTCCTTCACTTGCCCTGGGCTCTGGGCACAGGCTATTCCACCTGGATTGTAGGCCTTACCAGCTAGTTTATACATCCAGCCAAAGAGGCCGTACCCCATCCTGCAGGCCGCATGTACCCCTCTGGGGATCCTTCCCTTGGCGAACTGGAGTAGCTCTCCGAAAAAACCTGTGCTGTCTGCTCATAATTCCATGATGTTTGGACACTCCAGAGCCAAAAGGATCCCTCCTCTGGGTCGCAAATTCACTCTCCCACATTCACTATCTGAGAAGGTAGAGGAAGCTGTGGAGCCAGTACCATCCAGGCACCTCCCACTTTCTTGCCCATATGGGGTGGAGGAGAAGGTCCAAGAAGATCCCAGAAAAAACATGGAGGATCTTGTAAAGACCAAAGGGCAGAATGGTGGGAACAGGGTCCCCCATAACGTTGGGGACATACCATTAAAATCTAGTTCCCTGGAGACCAGTGGGCTTCTCAGTTCCTCACAGCACAGCCCCACACCTTTGGACCTCCATCCTAATCCTCCAGGAGACAGTTTGAGGGAGAACACCCAGAAGTCTCTGATGAACTGCTGCCCTGAAGGCCACGTAGTCACCTCCTCTCATGGCCCAGCCGGAAATGTCATGCCTGACACAGATGCTGCAGTGCTCAGCGACCCAACCCCATGCTGCCCCTTATTGCAGGAGACATCAACAAAGGAAGTGTCAGGTGAAAACCATCAGCCTATAGGGAACACATCATACCTATCTAGGAAGGAGATACAGGTTAATGAGCCTTCAAGCATCTCATCAAGGAGCTCTTTTCCCCCTGTATCTGCCAGCAGTAGGCCCTGCAAACGGAAAACATCCACATCACATTCTCGGCCACTGCCACCGCCCCAGTTGTGAGGCCACGGCGAGTTGCCCCCACTTCCTAAGTTTCCTTGCATAGCTATTGACAAAAACCTGGACACCTTGAAGAATACCAAATGTCAGAGGAAAAAGATCTTGGAAGACAAAAGAGAGATCAAAGGAAACTGCTCAGACGCTCAGCCTGCCACTTCTTTATCCTTACTTGCCCCAGAGACTGCTAACTCTCTGCTTTTGGAGAGTCACACTTTGCAAGTCCCTATTCCTACTGATGACTTGGCTGACCAATCTGCCAAGTCCCCGATTCCCTCTGTCCCTCCATCTTTAACACCAAACATTGGTCAGGAGACAGCACAGATAGTTTCTAAATCTTCTCCAGCTGTTCCTGCTGGTTTTGTTCTTCATCTTAGTTCCAATCTCATTTGTGGAATTCCTGTGAAGAAAGAAGGCCCTCTTCAGCCAGTCACTACTGTAACATATCTTATTTCTGACATCACCACACTTCCTAACACCTCAACCCCCTCCTTACAGCCACCCTCCTGCAACACAGAATCCCCAGTGCCTATGTGTGTAGATTCCCCCCCTCCTATCCTACCCGCCCCTCTTCCAAATCCTTCCACACATAGCCCTGTTTCAATTGTCCAGCCCATCAGTTCTAAGACAGTTGCTTCTACCATCGTAGCCAATGCATCTACATCTACCTCCAAGCTTACTTCAGGTCCTGGTGTATTCCACATGGACACCACTCCCCTTTTTTCAAAGGCTGTTATTTTCAGATCTCCCCAAGAATCCGGAATGGGAGCTCCTTCATTTCCCCAGGGCCATTGCTGTTTGAAGCAGAGGTGCCCTGCAAAATCTCCAGTTTTCACCAGCCCACCTGGAGATCAGAAGACAGCCCTTATCGCCAGTGTTGCTGTTTCCACTAGCTTGTCCCTTATGGATTCTGGAGTCACCTCCACTCCAGTAGGCAAGCCCTCTACAAACTGCAACTCGGCCTGTAACTGTGAAGCCATGGACACTACATCACCATCTCAGGCTTCCATCTTCTGTTCGTCCCCTGAGCCCAGGGACAACCATTTCCCACTTAACATGGTGCTTTCTGGTTCTGATAACACACCACCCATGGCAGCACTGTGGTGGCCCATGATTCTATCCATTTACCTAAAAAGTCATCCATTGGACAGACCTCAATTTGCAACCACTCTGACCCAGGAATCACCTCTCAGCCCACAATTGGGCATCATAATGGGCAGCAGCCTGACAATTCTCACCTGATAGGAACACCAGTAGCCTCAACACAAGCTATGGGCCCAACTACTCTTGTAGCCTAGCCCCCCAGAGACAACACAGTGAAGGCAGGTTTGGCAGGTTCTGCATCTATTACTACTCTCAGGATCCAGCTGGCCTCGAGTGACAAGCCAGGCATTCTGCCCATTGGCGTATCTACCACAACAGGCTTTGGAGTTGCCACGGGGATGCCCAGCACCAGGGATGGTGGCTCACCATTAGCTGACAGTACTTCAGGCCAACATGTGTTTTCGGGACCTGCAGCCCCTATGGGCAGTGGTGTGTACATCCCAGGCCCCACTCATTCACAGGCATCTGGAGCATTCAACCTTGGGGCAGGACTGAACGGGGTACCAAGAACCATTTCTGCTCCAACTTTAGGTCAGACAACCTGGAATCGCTGTGGTGATGGCATGGCTGCTGCTGTAGGAGGAACAAATACCGTCACAGTATTTGGACAAAATGCTAGTTCCACCTTGAATCCAGGCACTTGGGGCCCACCCATCCAAAACCCAGGTAGTGGAGCAGTGGGGCAGGGCTGCACTGTTCCCACAGGTGGAGACTCTACAGTCCCCACTACTCATAAGTGCCCCGGGGGCTCATCCCGACAGAGAAAACTTTCCTCAGGTAGAGGAGATGCCACCATGGAGAAGAGGACTAAGAGACCAGGCAGCTTCCCCCTTAAATCTGAGCAGCAGGGGGCCAACGGTCAAAAACCCAGGTGATGGAGTAGTGGGAGAGGGCCATAGAGTTCCCGCAGGTGGAAGCCGTCTTGTTATTGTTAGCCAGAAGTGCACCTGGAAGCCATGTACACAAGAACTAATTGCTTTGCGTGGAAGAGCCACTACCAAGCAGAAGACACGTGTATCAAGAGGCGTGTGTGTTTACCCCCTACAGAGCCCCTCGGACTTGCCTAGCCACACTGCCTCTGCTGCAGTTGCAAGTGGCAGCACCAGCTCTATGCTTGGACCCACTTGTAGTTCCACCGTCCTTCCACGCAAATGCAGTCCTCCCACCCAGCATACAGATGGTATGCATGGAGGGGACAACGTGATTCCCATGAATCCCATTCTGTGTGAATGTAGAACCTAGTAGTTCTTCACATCAGAATAATTGTGGCCGACCCAATACAAACGCAGCAAGTGCTATAGCGGATGCAGACAGTATCACATCTGTGATGGCAGGCCTCTATGTTGGCACCCCCCATAATAACACTGGGAGCTCACTTACCCCTAACACAGGTGGTGCTCTGGGGAACAGCTCCATGCCTGCTATGACTGGATACACTTATGGTCCCTCAGCCACACAGAGCACATGTACCCCCCATCAGCACAGCGCTGGTGGTGCAATGGGGGGTAGCACCAGGAAATTTTAAACAGAACTTGGACTTGCCCTAGTCAGGTACTCCTCTGACTTTGGAAGATCAAACACTGTGTTTCCTGGTCAACTGGGCCTGTGCTCTGGGCATGACTGGAGCACCTTCACAACCTGACTAGGACTTCACCTACAAATTCCTTTCTTTTGTCATGAAGGACCTAATATTCCTCTGCAAATTGGATATAACCAGAAATTGACTTCTTTGCACCAGAAAGGGGCCCAACCCCTTTAAGTGAAACTTACACTGATCTCTTCACACAGAAAGTGTGTACATTGTGTGCATACATGTATTTATGTGTATTTCTCTGCATGTGCATGTATTGGAGGGCAAGGGGCACATGAGCCCCGTTTAGAACTACATCAGAAAGACACCAGATTCAAGAAGTTCTAGTGGAGAATGGAAGAAAGCTACATAAATCATCAACCGTGCCATCCCTGGCATGACTGTGAACTTGGCTGACCCAAGCTCTGGACCAGTTTTCTCTGGTCTTGGAATGGGCAGGATACCACTGCTGCCTGTAGGGGCTCCCTTTACCCCTACCTATTTGCCTCCATGGGCCTTTATCCTTCCCACATTGTGTACTTAACGTACATAAAACTTTGTTATTAATCTGTCTTCGCTCCTGTGTCTTTTTGACTCAGCAGTAGAGAAAGAATTTAGCTGTGTGAGTGGTGATGAGTTGAGCCAGACTTCACTATGCTGAATTTTCCACCTTGCAGTGACTGGGATTTAGAAGTGGCCACATGCTCTACCTGCACATACTGACTCCTGCAATCTTCATTTTGAATGTAAGGGATGACAATCCAAGAGGAAGTAAGGTCCAAAGGAGGGAGAGATGAGGTGACTCACCCTTGCCTCTTCCCTCTGTTTCGCTCTTCTTTCACCCCACTCTGACCTTACTAGGGCTAGATAACCTCTGATGTGTCAAAGGAAACCACTCAATGATTTTTTTTTTAGAAATGTTTAAATGTTTTTTTTTGTGTCTTCTTATGTAATTTAGACTTAGGTCAGTCATTCTTACACATTCCTATATCACCCAGAGAGGATAGATTTGAGCCTGGAGGAACAAAGGGAGAAAGGGCACATACCCGCTTTGAATTGTCAGAAATTTCAGTTTCTTTGAACGTATTGTGCTGCTTAAATGCAGTAGAAGAGATGCTCTTCAGCTCTTCTGTTCTAAATCACTAAAATATCAAATCACACAAGTTACAACTGTGCCCAGTTCTGGCTGACACTAGACGTTTTTGCTGGATCTCCACTAGACTTAAAAAGCAAAATTTGTGACTGTGTGGAGCCTACATTCTAGGTGGATGGGAGTAAAAATACAAACATGCAAATTATCTGATAGATTAGCCGGTAACTAATGTTATGGAGTATAAAGTAGCATAGGGAGCATTGAGATTTAGGCAGAATCACAGCTTTCGGTTTAAACAGTGTACAAGATAAGCCTTACAAGGAAGGTGGGGTAAGAGAGGAGGACTAGGGAGGTAAGAGAGGAGGACAGAGAAGATGTGGGTTGAATTCCCTGCACCATTTATTGGTTGCACAATGACAAACGGTAGTGCCATCCTTCAAGTGTCTCAGTGAATTCAGTGCTTTTACATGGCCTATTTACCTTGCAAGATTTTTGGAAGGCTAAACTAAAATAAGGTAAGGAAGTAATTTAAATTATTATTGTTGTTTTGTTCTATAAATAAGGATAGATGAATGATATATAGATAGATAGATACATACATACATACATATATAATACATGGAAGGAAATGGGAGATATATCTACACTTAATGAGTTCCTTAGGCAATAATGTTGCCTTCACCAGGCAATTCGAATAGGAGATCCCATTTTAACAGGAGCGTAAAAGTCCCTACTTTTATGAAGTAAACACGTAGAAAAATATGATAACTGAGCCTAAAAATGCACAGCATTGAGCCTAGTGCAACATTTATGAGATTAGCCCTGTACGGAGAAAGAACGCCAGTACATAGAGGCTGCCGGATCCCCCCAGGCCCTCTCTGCCTTTTTCATTTACTCTGAGTTGTTTATTACAGTTCCAGAGGATCAAAGTTCCTTCTTTGTGCTCTGTGACTGGAGAGAATCATCTGTCCTTTGTAGTCAGAACTGACTCTCAGAAGCAGTATTGAAATCCAGTTTGCTTCTAATAGTTTTGCACCCTCTTCAGGCATGCCTGGTAATATTTCCAGGGACAACTTTTAAACATTTATACTTCCCGATTTTTTTAAAGCCTTCAAGCTAAAAGTAATATCCTGATAAGACAAACAGCTAACAAATATGTGATAGATGTAAAGATTTTGAATTTTATTTATTTATTTATTTATTTATTTAATATTTTGGAGAGAGAGCACAAGTTGGGAGGGGCAAAGAGCCAGGGACACAGAAGATCTGAAGCGGGCTCTGAGCTGACAGCCGAGAGCCTGATGCAGATCTTGAACTCAAACCATGAGATCATGACCTGAGCTGTAGTTGGATGCTCACCCAACTGAACCACCCAGCTGACACTTGAATTTCATGTTTTGATGCACTTACACAGTAGAAGCAATTTCTTTTTTTAAATCTGTTTTAATGTCTATTTCTGAGAGAGAGAGATAGAGAAGCAGAGAGAGGGGGACACAGAACCTGAAGCAGGCTCTAGGCTCTGAACCATCAGCATAGAGCCCGACATGGGTCTCGAACCCATGAACCACAAGATCGTGACCTTAGTTGAAGTTGGACGCTTAACCGACTTAGCCACCCAGGCGCCCCACAGAAGCAATTTCTAAATAAACAGAAATATTTTGATTTTATGAAAATAATACATAAGCATAATAGCAACTTGAATCATATTGAAATGTACCCCTTTTCTCCTGAGTTCCCCTCTCCAGAGACAGGTTTTTGCTACTTTGATGTCATCCCCTTAATTCTAAACATTATGCTTATCTTGCTGTATCATGACATACTCACTTTAGACAATATTTTTACCACTCTAACATTATGCAGGAAGATAAAACTCCACTACCACTGTTTTCCCTCCCTCTTCCTTTCCAATATGTCATATTCAATTAATTTTGCTGCTTCTCTCTGGTAACTTCATGTAATTTTGCTGGCTTTCTTGGTGAGGAAAGTAGTAGCAGAAGGCTAAAAGCACTGGTTCTGGAGATGGACCCCTGGAGTTAGAATCCTTGTTCTTCTGTTTTTATTAGCTCTGTATCCCTGCAAAATTTACACATCCTACCTGTACCCATTGTTTTCTCATCCATAAACCAGAGAAAAGGATACCTCTCTACTTTATGGGATTGTTTGTGATAATGCAAATAATAATGCATTTGTATCCTAGCGTGTCTAGCACACAGAAGAACTCAAGAAGAAACTTTAGCTATTATTCTTTATATCTTGTGTTATTAATTTTCACCCTAATCTCATGATTTTCTTTATGCACGAGGCTGTGCCCTGCAGCCCCTCTACCTTTCCTTTCCCCTTGTACGAATCACCATCTGTGAATACGTGCTTGCTTTTGTTTGTCTGTATTGTTAGCATTGACATTTTGCCATACAGTTGTAGCAGAGTGTTCTGTGTTTTATCCACAGGTTGGCTCTAAGGGTTGAAAACCAACAAACTGTGTTGACGAAGTATTGCTTAGTTCTGGGGAAAATAGTGTGAAAGGATTGTATTTTCTGCTCTGTCAGTATAGTGCTCTGTCTTTTCTTTAACATCAGTTGTTCAAAATCATGCTACATTTTAGTTTGGTTTGTACTTTTCATGTATCTTAAATTATTTTTCCTAAAATTTGTACTATTTCTCTCTTTTAATCCTTTCACTATTTGCACATTTAAAAAATATTTTTTTTTCAAACTTGATATTATTTTCTTTACTTGGCTGGGTCTCTTCCTTCCTTTTCTTCCTTTTCTTTCTTCCTTTTCTATGCACCTCCCTTACACAGTTTGGAAGCTATAACACCAAAGGATATGATCCCAGAAGAAAGGGGGCCAAAGGGACTACTCAGACTGCCTTTAGGCTAGGCCAGAAATGCTCACTAATCACTAATTATGAGAAATGCATCATTTTGGCCCCATCATCCTAATTTTGTAGCTTTGTAGGAGAAACAGCACTATGGGTTTCAGCTAGCACTCCAGGTAGTCCACATTTCATATTGTACCACACTAGGCCATCAGTGAGAGCTCACCAAAGATCCCATATGTTTTATAAGATTAGAAATTTTGTATAGCATTTTGGGCTAAAACTCTTAGTGATAAGCAGGACTTTTTCCCTGCATCTATTTCTCAAGAACTAAAAGGTAGCTTGTGAAAATTTTCAGTAGTTCAGACTCCTGGATACATGTCTTTCTTGTCCTAAATGCATTCATTTTAGAGACCTTGAAACTACCTGTGATGAGCCTGTTCAGGCCCTTCCTGAGCCAATCACTGCTAGGATCCTGGGGTGATGTGATATAACCAGGCTTCCTGGCAACAGTTCATACCTGAACTGGAAATGTTCAACAGTCCCAAAGACAGAGCATTGCCCTCAGATACCCCTTCCAGGTAGGAGAACTGAGCTTGCATAATCAAACAGGGGCTAAGAATTAGAGCCACGACGTGGATCTTTGGATTTTTGTCCGAGGCTGCCGGTGGGAGGAGGGCAACCAAACAGCAAGACAAAACAACTCCTGAAAGCTAGTCTCTTTCATGCAAACAGTGCCTTTGTTTTAATTTTTTTTTTTTTTGGTAATCTTTATTTATTTTTGAGAGAGAGAGAGAGAGAGAGTGAGCAGGGGAGGAACAGAGAGAGAAGGAGGAACAGAGTGAGCAGGCTCCAGGCTCTGAGCTGTCAGCGTGGAGCCTGATGCGGGGCTCCAACCCATGAACTGCGAGATCATGACCTGAGCCGAGGTTGGATGCTTAACCGACTGAGCCACCCAGGTGCCCCAACAGTGCCTTTGTTTTAAATCCATGCTAGGCTGGACATCAGAGACTTTCTTAGAAGTAGTTTTCATAGCATGGAGGACAAATGAAAGTTGATGGGCAAAGAGATGAGGGTGGGAGACCTTAAGGTAAAGGGTTTAAAACAGAAGCCCAAGTTTCTAATTTTTCACTGGACTAAACCCAGCTGTCATATAGAAATTTGGAAACACTGGTGAAACACCCAAACTAGCCACATGGACAATCATTCACAACGATTTTTCTGGATAGAAATATCTCGTGCGTCCCTTGAAAAGGCTTATATTGATTTCACCAAATACATATCTCAAAGTTATGACTGAAAGTTGAGAAAAGTGTATGATCAGACTTTGCATTTATCTTTGCTCGCAAACATATTTGTGGTGCTTACACTGTGACTATAGTGCTATGGTAAGGACTTGGCAAATATTAACTCACTTATCTTCATAATAGCAGTAGGTATTACTCATAATAGCCATTTCTGGGGGGAAAGCAGAGAGGTTAAATAGCTTGTCCAGCATCACACAGTAAGTAGGTGACAAAACCCAACATTTGAAACAAGGCCATTTAGACTTTTACCACTTTTCTGTGTTACCTTATTAAAAACTGTGTTTAGGGAAAGGACTAAGTTGTCAAGAATGAACTAAAAGCAGAGGGGAGAAATGAGAAAATGAATGACAGCAGAAACTGAGGAGGAGCTAAGTTCAGAAATTTCTGGTGATGAGGACTAGAAATAATAAGATGCTTGTTGGTTAATTAAGATAGCACCTGAATCCACTGATAAATGACTTTGTTTAAAGTTCGGAAAGACTGGTTGAAGGAAGAGTAACAATAATAAAAAAAAAGTAGAAAGGAAAATAATAATATGACTTAAGTGAGGAGAAGGAATCTTTCCCCTCTACTAGGAGAAGTGGGGGATTGTGGGGGAGTATAGAGATCTTTCTAGCAGGTGTCTAGCATTTAACCAGGATGAACATGGACAAAAATGCTGACCATTCGGGGCTCCTGGGTGGCTCAATCGGTCACGTGTCCAACTTCAGCTCAGGTCATGGTCTCACAGTTTGTGGGTTTGAGCCCTGCCATGGGCAATGTGCTGACAGCTCGGAGCCTGGAGCCTGCTTCTGATTCTGTGTTTGCCTCACTTCCCTCCCCTGCTCGCACTCTGTGTCTCTCTGTCTCACAAAAATAAATAAAATGTTAACAAATACATATTAAAACAATGGTGACCATTGTACTGGTTTCAATGATCCCTCAAACCAAGCTTCAGTTTCCAAGAAAGACATACAGTTACAGCATCCCTACTGTGTGTTAGACACATTACTAAGTGTATTTCCAGTTACACATTTTTTAAAGCTTATTTATTCTGAGAGTGGGGTGGGGCAAACAGTGAGAGAGAGAATCCCAAACAGACCCTGTGCTGTCAGCACAGAGCTCAATGTGGGGCTTGAACCCACGAACTACCAGTCACACATTTTATCTGGAGTAACAATTCCTGTGAGGTATGGGTTCCCTATGGCTGCCATAACAACTCACCACAAACTTGGTGGCTTAAAACACATTTCTTCTCTTACTGTTTTCAAAGTGGGAGGTCCCAAACCTTTTTCACAGGCTGAAATCAGGAGTTGGCAAGGCTGTGCTCCCTCTAGAAGCTCCATGCCCTTACCTTTTCTAGCTTCTGGTGGCTGCTACCATTCCTTGTCTTTTGACCACATTCATCTAATCCCTGTTTCATCAACACATTCTCTTTAATTGTGGTAAAATCTCCCTCTGCCTTTCTCTTAGAACAGTTGGGGTTATTTTAGGGCCCATCAGATAATCTGAAATAATACCTCCATCTTAAGATCCTTAACAATCCCATCTACAAGATCCCTTTTGCCCTTTAAGGTGACATTCTCAGGTTCTGCGGATTCGGACATGGACTTTGTGGCAAGGGTATTATTTTTCTGAGATGCAGGAAAAAAGTTTAGAGAAGTAATTTGTCCCAAGGTCTTATGATGTTTCAGAGTGGCAATTTAAATTCTGTCATGCTTGGGCACCTGGGTGGTTCAGTCAGTTAAGCCACTGTGGATCAGGTCATGATCTTGCACTTGGAGGATTCGAACCCCATGTTGGGCTCTTTGCTGACAGCTCAGAGCCTGGAGCCTGCTTTGGATTTGTGTCTCCCTTGTCTCCCTCTCTCTCTGCTCCTCCCCCACTCATGCTCTCTCTCTGTCTCTCTCTTGCTCTCAAAAATAAATATTAAAATAAATAAATAGGGGCGCCTGGGTGGCGCAGTCGGTTAAGCGTCCGACTTCAGCCAGGTCACGATCTCGCGGTCCGTGAGTTCGAGCCCCGCGTCAGGCTCTGGGCTGATGGCTCGGAGCCTGGAGCCTGTTTCCGATTCTGTGTCTCCCTCTCTCTCTGCCCCTCCCCCATTCATGCTCTGTCTCTCTCTGTCCCAAAATTAAAAAAATAAATAAATAAATAAATAAATAAACAAATAATTCTGGCATGCTGACTATAGGACACTCCAAGCCAATATTACCCTGTTTTTAGCCACTGCATATCCTTGGTTGAGTCACACTGCATTAGATAAAAGGCTAGGTACAGTCTCCGTTTTCTCACTTTGTTCTCCTGGTGTATTTATGAACATTTCCCAGAATAAAAGAGCTCAGAAATCTGCTATTCAGTCTTCCTAAGAGAGAGCATTTACTGTTTGGTTTGCACTTGGTAAAGAAGGGTTTTTTATTTATTTTTAATGTTTATTTATTTTTGAGACAGAGAGAGATGGAGCATGAACAGGAGAGGGCCAGAGAGAGAGGGAGACACAGAATCCGAGGCAGGCTCCTGGCTCTGAGCTGTCAGCACAGAGTCTGATGCGGGGCTTGAACTCACGGATGGTGAGATCATGACCTGAGGTGAAGTCGGACGCACAACCAACTGAGCCACCCAGGCACCCCATGACAATGGAGTCTTTTTAAATTGAATATGCCACCAAGTAGTGTTATCACTACTTAATATATTTAAATAACAAAATAACAATAACAGATACTATAGATGCAAAACAAAAAGTGTGAGGGATTTGTCTGAAGCCATCCTAGAGGACAAAGAGCTAGTACCAGATGCCAGATGCCCAACCTGAATGCATCCTATCCAGTCCTGATTAAGCACCTGTTCAAAGGGATTGTGACTGATCACCTAGCACTTGAGACCTTATACCCCAACTTCAAGATGGAAATTAGCTGAGGGATCACAGATGCTTGTACTCATCACTAACCCATAATTGGCTATCCCCGTCCTTTGTGGGAGATAACTTGGCACTTAGAAAACCCTTCTCTGCTTGAGAAAGAGCAGAGCAGCCTTTGCTCCTCTGGCCGTGACCTACTGTGCTTTGCAAAGGTGATTTGGCAAGTGCAACTGCAAACCGGTCTCCAATATCACACACCTATGGAAAATTCCAGTCAGGTTTTAGACCCAGTCACAGTACATTTTTTTGAGAATCAGTAATGATTTGCTGAGGATCAGTAATGCTCTCTGTATGCTGGCTGACAAGGGCATGATGTCTGTGCTTACTATACTCCATTTGTCAGCTGCACTCTGACACAGTTGTCCGCGGGATTCCTTAGGAATATTTGAGGTATTCAGGCACAATTTCAGGAGCTGCTCTGCCTGTAGCCTCTCATTTCTTAGTCAACATTTCCCCATTGAGACTATGAATAAATCAACCTCCATAGGTTGTCAGAGGCTTTCTTTCCTCTCTGCTGCATTTGAATCTGTATGCCCTATAAGGTCCCCATACCTGGGCATCTATTTCTCATCATCCTTATTTTCAGGAGTCAGGGCTATAAGGGTAATTGGCAAGTTCATTAACTTTTTCATTTCTTCCCCTCTTGATTGTTTTAGAGTGATTTGCTAGAGACTGTGGGTTTCGATGTTCCTCAAGGCTCAGTGGTGCAGAGACAATAGTGGAATTCTGCCCTGGGGAGAAACAGCCATTCTGTTAATTGTTCTTTTCTTATAGAACAGATAATAAATTCATCTAACACACAGTTACTCGATGATTCTCTAAGTGCATTGCACAGGACCTCAATTAGACTGGAAATACTCTGCCTTTTCTTTTGGAAAGTTCTTTGCAGTCCATAAAATCAAGTCTGCACCATGAGAAATTGAGTTTAACCTCTCAGCTATTGGTTGATCCATGAAGTTTGACTCCTTGAAATTTCCCCATCTTTATACTGTTGTGGAGAAAGGAATGGCTGGCCAAATTCTTGGTCAGATGCTCATATTATATTTCCTAATTAGTCACTTGTCTTTTAACTCTGTTTAGATTATCTTTGGCCATGTAGAATTTTTTTTTAACTTTTACAAAGTCAAATCTGCGGTCTTTTTCTTTATGATCTCTCACTTTTGTGTTCTGCTTAGGGAAAGATTTCATCGTGGCAAGAATAGTACTCCTCATCCTACCTTACATTCTTGTACATATTTTCTTACAATAAACTACCATGAAATGCATGCTATACAGGCAGTCCTTGCTCTGCACAGGACACCTATGCATGAATTTCAGCTACCATGATTTAGTTAAAGAATCCCAGTCCTGGAACAACACCATATATTAACAGTTAGAAAATCTGAAAAAGTACAAACTTCACAGCCAGTCCTTCAGCACTCAAATCACTATGCAGATCACAGATGTGTGTCATGATCAGTGGTCACTTCTGTCTCGATCTGTCAGTGCTGGGTCACCATGCATGGCATTCAGTTCACACAGAGACAGCAAAACGTATTGTTGGCTGCTTCCTTGTCATCCTAGTGAATGTCCATATCACAGTTCACAAAACTGGATAATCGCAAGCAGGGGTGAGGGGCAACAAGGAGAGTAAATGACATCAGCCAAAAGGTTCACATTCAAGGAACTCTCAGATATATTTCCCCACAATGAAGGCACAAAGGATAAAATGTCAGAAGCTGGTAACAAACTCAAAATGGAGTGGGAGAATTTGCAAAAGCATGGAAGGGATTCCTGCTCTTTATGGTAAGCTATGCAACAAGAGGAGGGCAATCACTGTGCAGACTAGTCTGAGGAAGTCTTTTCTCCTTTAAAATAGACTTGATTTTTTAGAGCAGTTTTAGGTTCACAGCAAAATTGGGCAGAAAGTAGGGAGTTCATGTATACCTTCCATCCCTGAATAGACACAGCCTCCCTATGATCAACTTCCCACAATGGAGTGGCATATTTGTTACAATCAATGAACCTACATTGAAACATTATGACTCCAAGATGACAGACAGTCACCTTAGCATTCGTTCTTAGCGTCCAGTATTCTATGGGTCTGGACAAATATATAATGACATATATCTACCTCTGTAGTAACATATAGAGTAGTTTCACTGTCCTAAAAATTCCCTTTGCTCTGCACATTCGTCCCTTCCTTGACCCTAATCCCTGGAATGCTCCGTATTTTTGCCTATTCCAGTGTGTCATAGAGTTGGAATCATACATGGAGTCTTTCAGATGGGCCTCTTTCACCTAGCAATATGCACTTAAGTTTCTTTCGTGTTTTTTCATGGCTTGATAGCTCATTTTATTTTAACACTGAACAGTATTCCGGTGTCTGAATGTACCACAGATATTCATCCATTCACCCACTGTGCTGGCAATTAAAGCTGCTATATACATCCTCAGACAGGTTTTTATGTGGACTTCACTTTTCAACTCCTTTGGGTAAAGATCAAGGAGAGCAAATTGCTAGGTTGTATGGCAAGAGTGTGTTGAGTTTTTTGTTTTCTTTTTAATTTTCTTGTTTGAGTATAGTTGACACACAATGTTACGTTGGTTTCAAGTATACAACATAGTGGTTCAACAGCCCTACAGGTTATGCTGTGTTCACCACAAGTGTGGCTACCATTTGTCACCATGCAACAGTATTGCAAAATCATTGACTATATTCCCTATTCTGTGCCTTTCATTTCCTTAACTTGATGCATCTCATAGCTAGAAGCCTGTATGTCCTATTCACCGTCACCCGTTTTGTCCATCTACCCACCATCTTTTCCTCTGGCAACCACCAGCTGTTCTCTGTATTTACGGATCTGATTCTGTTTTCTGTTTGTTTATTCATTTTATTATTCATGTTATTATTATTTTAATGTTCATTTTTGAGACAGCAACAGGGAGAGACAGAGCATGAACAGGGGAGGGGCAGAGAAAGAGGAAGACACAGAATCCGAAGCAGGCTCCAGGCTATGGGCTCACAGCTCAGAGCCTCATGCAGGGCTTAAACTCACGAACTGTGAGATCATGACCTGAACTGAAGTCGGATACTTAACCGACTGAGCCACCTCGGTGCCCCATGTTTAGTTTTTATGTAAAACTACCAAACTATTTTCCAAAGTGGCTGTAGCATTTTGCACTCACTCACAAACTCACACTCAGAGTGTGTTGCTCCACATACTTGTTGGTAGCCATCATTTGGTGTTGTCTGTGTTCTGGAGTCTGGCCTTTCTCACAGGTGTGGAAGGTGTGGAAGGAGCAACCTTGGTATAATCATATATTGGTTTCAGCAGTTTTCCGATATTTTTCTCATTTTTTTTTACGTGGATGGTCGTGCCATGTGCAAAAACAAAGAATTTTATTTTCTCCTTTTCAATCTAGATACAGTTTATTTCCTTTCCTTATCTCATTGCATTAGTAGAATTTCCAGTATAATGTCAAAAGGGAGTGTTGAGAGGAAACCTCCTTGCCTTGTTCCTAATCTTAGCAGAAAAGATTTTAGTTTTTCACCATTCAATATGATGGTAAGGTAATGCTGGCCTCATAGAATGAGTTAGGAAGTATTCCCTCTGCTTTTATTCTTTGTTAGATATTGTGGAGAATTGGTATAATTTCTCCCTTAAATGGTAGAGTTAATCAGTGAACACATCTGGGCCTCATGTTCTTTTTTTTTTTTTTTGAAAGTTATTGTTGATTCAATTTAAAAAATAAATATAGGTTTATTTAGATTGTCTATTTCTCATTGTGTGAGTTTTCAGATTGCGTTATTCAAGGAATTAGTCTGTTTCATCCAGGTTCTCAATTGTGTGGGCACAGAGTGGCTCATAGTGTTCCTTTATTATCTTTTTAAGGTTCATGGGATATGTATTGATATCTTTTCCTCCATTTTTAAATTTTTTTTAATGTTCCTTTATTTTTCAGAGAGAGACAGAGCACGAGCAGGGGAGGAGCACAGAGAGAGGGAGACACAAAAGCTAAAGTAGGTTCCAGGCTCTAAGCGGTCAGCACAGAGCTGGACACGGAGCTTGAACTCACAAACTGTGAGATCATGACCAGATCTGAAGTCAGACACTTAACCAGCTGAGCCACCCAGGTGCCCTTCCTTTCCTCCATTTCTGATACTAATGATGTGTCTTCTCTCTCATTAACCTGGAGCTTTTTTATTTTATTTGTCTTTACAAAGAATCAGATTTTGGTTTTATCAATTTATCCTCTTTTCAGTTTCTTTTCTTTTTGCTCTAATCTTTACCGTTCTTTTCTTCTTACTTTGAAATGTACTTGATCTTCTTTTCCTAGTTTCCTAGGGTAGAAGCTTAGGTGATTGATTTTGAGATCTTTCTTATTTTCTAATCACACATTCAATGCTATAAATTTCCCCCTATACACTGTTTTTGCTGCATCCCGCAAGTTTTGATGTGTTCTCATTTTCATGTTGTTCAAAATATTTAAAACTTTCCCTTGAGATTTTTTTTTTGGCCATGTATTATTTAGAAGTTTGTTGTTTAATCTCTTAAGTATTTGGGGATTTTCTAGCTATCTGTTGGTCTTGATTCCTAGTTTAGTTTCAGTGTGGTCTAGGAACAGATATTATTCTGATAGGATCTCCTTCCTAAGGAATGTGGAAGAAAAAAAAAAAAAGAACACCTCAAGATAAAGGAAGGCAACCTTCCTATATGTATACATGACATCCCTCATGACTCTGTAACATGAGACCACCTAATCAGACCTCATGTTTGTGAGACAAAGAAATAGAAAAAATGTATAAAAAAAACTATGCCACGTGGCCTTCAGGACTCAGTTCTTTGGGTATGAACCCAATTGAGCCAGTGCCAGCATGAATAAAGTTGCTTCCTGAAAAGAAAAACCTCGGTGTCACTCTCTGTGTGAGAATCCTGCTACACTACGATTTCTGTTGTTTTAAATTTGTCATGGTATGTTTTAGGGCCCAGAATGAGGCCTGTCTTGGTGTATTTTCCACATGAGCTTGAGACATGTGTATTCTGCTATTGTTAAATGAAGTAATCTGTAGATGTTACATACATTTGGTTTATGGTGTTGTTGAATTCAGCTATGTTCTTACTGGTTTTCTGCCTGCTGGACCTGTCCATTTATGATGAATGGATGTAGAAATCTCCAGTTATAATAATAGATTCATCTCTTTCGCCCAAAGAAAGAGATGTTTGTTTTGATTAGTCTTAGCATGGTATATTTTGTTCGTTTTGATTAGTTTTAGCATGGTATATTTTTCTCCATCCATTTACATTTAATCTATATGTGTCTTTATATGTAAAGTAGACTTCTTATGGCTGGATCTTGTTTTTTGATCCCCTCTGACAATCTCCCTCTTTTAATTGGTATATTTAGACCATGGGCATTTAAAGTGATTATTGATGGGGCACCTGGGTGGCTCAGGAGGTTAAAGGACCAACTTGGGCTCAGGTCATGATCTCATGCTTTGTGGCTTTGAGCCCCGTGTTGGGCTCTGTACTACAGCTCAGAGTCTGGAGCCTGCATTGGATTCTGTTTCCCTCTTTCTCTGCCCCTCCCCTACTCACGTGCTGTCTCTCTCTCAAAAATAAGTAAACATTAAAATTTTTTTTTAATAATTTAAGGTGCTTATTAATATAGCTGGATTAATATCTACCATATTTGTTACTGTTTTGTATTTGTTGCCCTTGTTCTCTATACCTATTTTTGTCTGCCACTCTTTATCTGCCATTAGTGGTGTTAATGAAGCATTTTATATGATTCCATTTTCTGTCCTTTAAAAATCCAGACCTAATGCACTGGATGAAATTAACTGCAGAAAATAAGCCTTTAGTGATGTGATGTTATAGTGTGGGAGAGAAGAAGATTTCTGGAGTCCTACAATTAGATTTCAGTCTTGTAGTGAGCCTGTGCCCCTCAGCTATGTGTCTGATTCACAAGTGTCTCTCTGTTTTACCCCCACCTGTTGGCATGGACAGAATGGCTAAATAGGGCTGGAGTTAGGTACTTCCCTTTCTCCAGGTCAGGTAGACTTTGACAAAACCCCAAGAAGTTAGGCCTCTGGCAAAAGAGCTGGTCTTGAGGAGAGACCTTAAGAATGATGGAATGCTCTGGTGTATTTCAAAATTGTGCCTTTTCCCCTCCCCCTGCCAGAGCCCCTAAGGGGATTTTTCTCTGATCTTCAAAATGACAATCTGGTAGAGCTCCAAGACAGAAACTCACAAAAGTATGGGAGCTTCCCTGGAGTTTTTAACTCATTGTAAACAAATTACAGTGAGCCTCTACCAATTCACCAATTACAGTTCAGTGTTTCCTACCTCTGTACTGGTTTCTATACAGATTTCTGGTCTTGGAGTTTCTACTCCAGTAAGTTGTCATTCTCCGTATCTGCCTATTTGCTTCTCCAATTTTGTGGACAGTGATCGGCCCTGTGATCTCACTCTTGTAATGAATCTAAGAAGAATTGTTGATTTTTTAGTTTGTTCAGGTTTTTACCTATTAGGATGGAGTTGTGACTTCTAAGCTCCTTAAATGCTGCACTGGAAACTGGAAGTATCATGAGGTTTTTACAATGAAATAAACTATGTTAATTCCAAGTATATATAATGTTTTAATTACAGTATATTCACTAAATATAAGGTTTACTATTTTTAAAATTTATCTGTAACTTTATAACCAACAGAAAGAGAGTTTCTGGTTTTTTTGAAAAAATTTTTTAATGTTTATTTATTTTTGAGAGAGAGAGAGAGAGAGAGAGAGAGAATGAGTAGTGGAGGAGCAGAGAGAAAGGGAAACACAGAATCTGAAGGAGATCCAGGCTCAGAGCTATAAGCACAGAGCCTGATGCCAGGCTTGAACCCAGGAACTGAGAGATCATGACCTGAGCCAAAGTCAGACACTTAACCAACTGGGCCACCCAGGCACCCCAGGAAGAGAATTTCTCATGTTTTGTCAGAAAATGTTTAAGGTAATGGAACAATCATATTTTTCTCATTGATCATTAAGATCACTTCAAACAGATACACTTACCTGATCATTTCAGCAGTTCCACAAATGAGGACAGCCTATAATTTATTTCTTCTATATTTTATTTCCCATGTATACATGAGTTCCTCTTCTGATTCAATGCTATATTGATGTATTGTTGCAGCTTATTAGATTTTTAAAACTACTGAAATGTGGGAGTATATTTTGATATTGGATATAGACATTCCTTTCCTCATTCCAACTATTACTTTACTTTTACAAATCTGCTTTATGGTGAAAATCATACTTGGTCATAATGACATATTTTTTCAATATGTTGCTGGAATCCATTTGCTAATAGTAATTGTTTTTTTAAGGTCTATTTATTTCTTTTGAGACAGAGAGAGAGTACACACGAGCAGGGGAAGGGCAGAGAAAGAGGGAGAGAGAGAATCCCATGCAGGCTCCATACTCCCTGAGCAGAGCCTGAAGTGGGGCTCAATCTCACAAACCATGAGATTGCAATCTGAGCTGAGATCAAGAGTCAGATGCTCGACCAGCTGAGCCACCCATGCACCCTAATATTAATTAGAACCTAAGAGCTTAAAAGAAATGTACTCTGGCAACCTCTGTTTGCATTTTTTTGATATATTTTCCATGTCTGATGTCTGTATTAGGGGTCTCTAGCTTTTTAAAAGAATTGGAAAGCAACCAATGTTTCTCTAAGTTGTAGATCTTTAATTATGATTTTTAATTTCATAAAACTATTTGTATTTTCTGCTCAACATGTAAGTCAATATTGACTACATATAATTTATTCAATACTCATCCACCTTGTCTAGATTTTCGAATGTGTTGGTATAGAGTTAACGTGGTATTCTTTGTAATTAAAAAAAATCTTTCTGCTTTATGGCTAAGCACATCTGTCATACTTTTCAAATACTGCTTACTTTAATGGTCTTTTTAAAGGACAAGATTTTGCTTTTATTTGTCAAGGTTACAGATTTTCTTCCTTATTTTGGCTTTTCTGTTTATTAATTTTGTTCTTTTACTCTTTGAATTTACCTTTTTGTTGTTCTATGTCCACTGTCCAATTCCTTCGAGAGCCATTTTCAACAACATACCAACTCTGCCAGCTGTGTCATAACCACTTCATGATATGCCATTAAAACTTAATCTCATACACTGGGTGAAGCCTTGGCAGCCTTATTTTGCTTTCAAAATTGTTCTATGGCCTTAGACCCTTGTCCTGAATTAGCACTATCATCAGGGAAAATTCTACTGGGCCTTCATGATGCTTATAAGGCTTCCTTTTCCTCTAGTTTCATAATAAGAGAAAAAATATTTCTTTTCTTGGTGTTGATCAAAAACTTAGCAAGACTCCTTTGCAGTCTATTCAAATCCAGAAAAATAAGCAAGTCTTCATACACAGGCTTACTGAAATGTCATAATTTAAACTATATATAACCTTGAACAATGGTCCTTTCAAACACTCCATAGTCCTTCTTTCTAGGTGTCCAGAGTTTTTCATTCCTACAACATCTTTTATGCATGGTCCATTTGTGTCATAAAGTCTTCCTCCCACTTCTGGCTATACAGTCGACCCTTGAAAACCACAGGTTTGAACTGTGCAGGTCTACTTATATGTGGATATTTTATAGTACAGCATTATAAGTGTGTTTTCTCTTTCTTGCTATTTTCTTAACATTTTCTTTTCTCTAGCCTACTTTATTGTAAAAATACTGTATATAATACATATAACCTAAAAAGTATGTGTTGATTGACTGTTTATGTTATCAGTAAGGCTTCCAGTCAACAGTAGGCTAGTAACAGTTAAGTTTTGGTGGAGTTGAAAGTTATATGCAGATTTTTGACTGAACAAGGCATTGGTGTCCCCTAACTGCTATATTGTTCAAGGGTCACCTGCATATTCAAAGGAAACATAATCACTATTTGAAGAGTTATCTGCACTTCCACGTTCATTGCAACATTATTCACAATAGCCAAAGTGTGAAAACAACCTGGGTGTCCATGGATAGATGAAAAGATAAAGAAAATGCAATATATAGATATATAATGGAATATTATTCAACCTGAGAAGAGCAGGAAATCCTATCACTTTCAACAACATGGATGCAACTGGAGGGCGTTATGTTAAGCGAAATAAGCCAGATAAAGAAAGACAAATGCTACGTGGTATCATTTATATATGGACTCCAAAACATTAAATAAAGTCTTTCTTGCCCAGACATTTTTCTTTAACAATGTCAAGTTCCCTATATCATGTGTCACATCATTTTCTTATTGTTTGCACAAGATTACAATCCCAGGGAGCCTAATGTATTTACTAGTATATTTAGATTACAGTTTACCATTGTTTTTTTTTTTTTCTTTGTAATTTATTCCTTCCACTTCTGGCACCAGAACCTAATTTTTCCTTTGGTGAAGTCCCTGTGATTCAAGTAGGTTGCATGTCCTTTTCCTACCCCTATAACTTGGGAGTGATAAGTCAAAGTACTTTATACACACTCCATATGTCTTATATGCTTAGTTCTCTATTTTATATAATTTTTCCTCCAAATTTTAGTCTGGTTATCTTTTTAATTGAGAGTATTAATCCTTTCTTATGTTTGGCTAATGTAATATTAAATCAATCAACTGAGTACTTAATTTCAGCTATTCCTTTTTTAACTCTAGAATTTTCCTTTGGTTGCTTTTCAAAGATAATTTTGCTAAAATTGTATATGTTGTCCGTGGATTTTCTTGAATACAGGAATCATAGTTTTTAAATAATACCTTCATGGGATGCCTGAAGCTGACTGAGCCAGTTGACCATCCAACTTCAGCTCAGGTTATGATCTCACAGTTTGTGAGCTTGAGCCCCACATAGGGCTCTGTGCTGACAGCTGAGCCTGGAGCCTGCTTTGGATTCTGTATCTCCCTCTCTCTCTTTCCCTCCTCTTCTCACACTTGCCTCTCTTTCTCTCAAAAAATAAATAAATATTAAAAAGTTTTTTGAAAATAATAACTTCATTGAGATACACTTTCCATACAATTTTAAATATACAATTTAAATTGTGTTGTGCATCTATTTCCACAGTCAATTTTACCACATTTTTATTCCCTTCCTCCTCCAAAAGAAAATGAAACTTATTAGTAGTCACTCACTCCCCATTTTCCCCAATTCTAGACATCCACTAATATACTGTCTGTCTCTACAGATTTACCTCTTTTGTACATTCCATACAGATGGAATCATACAATATTTAGTTTTTTGTAACTAGCTTCTTTTATAGCATGTTTTCAAGGTTCATCCACATTGTAGCATATATCAGCACTTCATTTCTTTTTATGGCTGCATATTATTCCATAGTATGTATATATCATATCTTATTTATCCATTCATCAATTAATGGACGTTTGCATTATTTCCACTTTTTGGCTATTAGAAATACTCCTGATATGGCTATATTTGGGTGCAAAGTTTTGTGTGCAAGTCTAGCAAAATTTTTAAATTAATAAGCTTTTTTAAATTGATTTTTGGTTTACAGAAAAAATTAAGCAGAAGTACAGAGCCTTCACAAAACCCCTCATCCCTCTGCCTAGTTTAACCTATTATTAACATCTTACATAAGTATAAATGTTACAGTTAATGAATCAGTATTAATACATTATTATTAACTAAAGTCCATAATTTACTTTAGAGTTCACTTGTTTTGTACATTACACAGTTTCAGACCAATGTGTAATGACACATATCCACACTTACAGTAGATTTACTGCTCTAGAGGGCCCCCTGTGCTCCACTTATTAATCTCTCCCTCCCCCAACCTCTGGCAACCACTGATCTTTTTACTATCTCTATAGTTTTACCTTTTCTTGAACTTCATATTGTTGGAATCATGCAAGATGTAGCCTTTGAAGATGGCAATTTTCACTTAGCAATATGCATTGAAGCTTCTTCCATCTCTTTTCACGGCTTGATAGCTTTTCTTTTTATTGCTGAATACTATTCCTTTGTATGGATATACCACTGTTTATCCATTCACCTACTAAAAAAACATCTTGGTTGATTCCAAGCTTTGGTAATTATGAAAAAAAGCTGCTGTAAAACGTGGATATGCAGATTTTTATATGGACATTACTTTTCAACTTCTTTGGGTAAATTCCAAGAAACACGATTACTAGATCATATGGTGAGATCACTTAGTTTGGTAAAAACAAAAAACAAAACAAAACAAACAAAAAACAAAACAAAAAACAAAACTGCTTAAAGTCTTGCAAAGCAGCAGCAACATTTTGCATTCCCACCAGCCATGAACCTGAATACCTGTTGTTCTGCACCTTCACCAAGTCCTGCCACCACAAGTTCTGCCAATACTGCTTTTCTCAAGCAAGTGTGCCTAAGGACCAGCACAGGCAGGTCCCTTCCCCAGAAGACCAGCAGAAACCCACATTCATAACCACAACTCCAGGCCAGAGAGTTCTGCAAGGCTTCAGTTCTAGTGGAAGTAGCATCTGGTCTCATGTAACAAGCAGACAAGAGCACACCTAGTAAAACCTCGCCACACTGGCCAAGGACCAAACCCCGTCCACTGCAGGCAAGAGCTTCTAAAGACAACTGGCCTGAAGGATAGAGCAGCCAAAACATAGCAGTAGAGCTCATGCAGCACACATGAGAGACACTCCCTGAAGCACTAGGCCCTGGGCACTATATGACCTCTTCTTCATAAAACCATTACTCTCAGGAGCAGGAAATAAAACAGCCTTTTCTAAAACACAGAAGAAGACAGCAACTTGGACAAAATGCCAGGACAAAGGAATTCATCCCAAAAGAAAGAACAAGATAAGGTCATGGCCAGAGATCTAACCAAAACAGGTATAAGTAATATGCCTGATGGAGAATTTAAAGCAACAATCATAAGTATACTTTCTGGGCTTGAGAAAAGCAGGGAAGAATTCAGGGAGGCCCCTAGTACAGAAATAAAAGAGTTAAAAAACAATCAGAAATGAAAAATGCAATAACTGAGATTCAAAACTAACTGAATGTAATGCCCACAAGGATGGGAGAAGCAAAAGAATGAATAAGAAATATAGAAAATAAAATAATGGAAAATAATGAAGCTGAAAAAAAAGAGAGAGAGAAGAATTATGGATCACAAGAATAGACTTAGAGATCTCCATCACATTTGACTCCATCTAATGTAATAATATTTGTATCATAGAAGTCCCAGAAGAAGAGAGAAAAGGGAGCAGAATATTTATTAGAGGAAATCATAGCTGAAAACTTCTGTGAGCCAGGAGGCACAGAGAAATTCCATCAAAATCAACAAAAGCAGGCAACACCAAGACATATTATAATTAAATTTGTAAAATATAACAATAAAGGAAAAATTCTAAAAGTAGCAAGACAAAAGAAGTCCTTAACTTACAAAGGGAGGCTCACCAGGAGGCTAGCTGCAGATCTCTCAACAGAAACTTGGCAAGCCACAAGGGAGTGGCCTAATATATTCAGTATGCTAAGGGAGAAATATGCAGCTAAGAATACTCTATCCAGAAAGGCTATCATTCAGAATAGAAAGAGAGATAAAGAATTTCCCAGGCAAAGAAAAACTAAAGGAGTTTGTGACCACTAAAGCAACTCTGCAAGAAATATTAAAGGGGACTCTCTGAGTGGACAGGAAAGACCAAAAGTGACAAAACTAGAAAGGAACAGAGAAAATCTCCAGAAACAATGAGAAAGCAAATAATAAAATGGCACTGAATACATATCTATCAATAATTACTCTGAATGTAAATGGACTGAATGCTCCAATCAAAAGACATAGGGTGTCAGAAGGAATAAATAAATAAGACCCATCTATATGATGCTGATAACCAACTCATTTTAGACATGACACCTGCAAATTCAAAGTGAGAGGATAGAGAACAATCATGCTAATGAATATCAAAAGAAAGCCAGGGTAGCAAAACTTATATCAGACAAACTAGATTTGAAACCAAAGGGTGTGGTAAGAGATTAAGAAGAGCACTGTATCATAATAAAGGGGTCTATACAACAAGAATATCTAACAATTGTAAGTAAACATTTATGTCCCAACATGGGAGCACTCAAATATATAAAACAAATTATAACAAACATAAAGGAATTCATTGTTAATAATAAAATAATAAAAGGGAACTATAACTCCCCACTGGTATCAATGGACAGATCATCTAAGCAGAAAATCAACAAGGAAAGGCTTTGAATGACACACTGAACCAGATGGACTTAACAGATACATTAGAAATATTTCATTCTAAAGCAGCAGAATACACACTCTTTTCAGAGGCACATGAGTCATTCTCCAGAATAGATGACATACTACATCACAAATCAGGCCTCAACAAGTACACAAAGATTGAGATTATACCATGCATATTTTCTGATCACAATGCTATGAAACTTGAAGTCAACTAAAGAAAATTTGGAAACACCACAAATACATGGAGGTTAAACAACATACTACTAAACAATGAATGGGCCAACCAGAAAATCAAAGAGGAAATTCAAAAATACAAGGAAACAAATGAAAATGAAAACATGACATTCCAAAACCTTTGGGATGCAGCAAAAGTAGTCATAAGAGGGGAGTATATAGCAATAGAGGCCTACCTCAAGAAGGAAGAAAAATCTCAAAGAAACAACCTAACCACCTAAACTTACACTTGAAGGAACTAGAAAGAGAACAACAAATGAAGCCTAATGCCAACAGAATAAAGGAAATAATAAAGATTACAGCAGAAATAAATGATATGGAAACTAAAATAATAATCACAATAATCATAATAATAGAACAGATTAATGAAACCGGGAGCTGCTTCTTAGAAAAAATTAATAAAATTTATAGACTCATCACCAGACTTATCAAAAAGAAAAGAGAAAGGACCCAAATAAATAAAATCACAAATGGGAGAGGGGAAATAACAATTAACACCACAGAAATACAAACAATTATTAGATAATATCATGAGAAAGTATATGCCAGCAAAATGGACAGACTGGAAAAAATGGCTAAATTTCTAGAAACATACAAACTACCAAAACTGAAACAGGAAGAAATAGAATACTTGAACATACTGATACCCAGCAAAGAAATTGAATCAGTAATCCAAAATCTCCCAAGAAACATATGGCCATATGGCTTCATGGGGGAATTCTACCAAACATTTAAAGAAGAGTTAATATATATTCTTTTTGAACTATTCCAAAAAATAAAAGAAA
The DNA here is from genome assembly GCF_022837055.1 of Prionailurus viverrinus. Classification (NCBI taxonomy): domain Eukaryota; kingdom Metazoa; phylum Chordata; class Mammalia; order Carnivora; family Felidae; genus Prionailurus; species Prionailurus viverrinus. Next base: position 60,140,887 of record NC_062562.1, on the reverse strand, counting down.
GAAAACTTCCAAATTCATTCTACAAGGCCAGTATCACTCTGTTAACAAAACCAGACAAAGCACTAAAAAAGAGAACTACAGGCCAATATACTTGATGAACACGGATAAAAAAATTCTCAATAAAATACTACCAAACTGAATCCAACAATCCATTGAAAGAGTCATTCATCATGATCAAGTGGGATATATTCTTGGACTGCAAGAGCAGTTCAATATTTGCAAGTCAATCAATGTGATCTATCACATTAATAAAAGGATAAGAACTATATTATCCTTTCAATAGATGCAGAAAAAGCACTTGACAAAGTACAACACCTATCCATGATATTAAAACAAAACAAAACAAAACAAAAATTAACAAAATAAGGAATAAGGCTAGAGGGAAAAAAAAAACTTACTAAAGTCCATAAGTGGAAAAACCCACAGATAACAATATTAATGTAGAAAAAACTGAGAGATTTTCCCTAAAGTTCAGGAATGTGACAAGAGGTCCACTCTTACCACTGTTATTTAACATAGTACTGGAAGTCCTAGCCACAGCAATCAGACAACAAAAAGAAATAAAAGTCATCCAAATTGTCAAAGAAAAAGTTAAACTTTCACTATTTGCAGATGACACAATACTCTATATGGCAAGCCCAAAAGAATCCACCAAATATTGCTAGGACAGATACACGAATTCAGTAAAGTTGTAGAATACAAAATCAATGTACAGAATCTGTTGCATTTCTATAGACCAATAATGAATCAGCAGAAAGAGAAATCAAGGAAATAGTACCATTGACAATTACACCAAAACCCATAACATATTTAGGAATATATCTAACCGAAGAAGTAAAAGATCTATACACTGAAAACTATATGACACTGATAGAAGAAATTGAAGATGACACAAAGAAATGGAAAAATATTTCATGCCCGTGGTTTAGAAGAACACACATTGTTAAAATGTCTATATTACCCAAAGCTATCTATACATTTAATGCAATCCTTATCAAAATACTACCACTATTTTTCACAGAGATAGAGCAAACAATCCTAAAATTTGTATGGAACCACAAATGACTAGCCAAAGAAATCTTGAAAAAGCAAAGCAAAGCTGGAGGCATCACAATCCCAGACTTCAAGCTATATTTCAAAACTGTAGTGATCAAGATAGTATGGTACTGGCACAAAAACAGACACATAGGTCAATGGAACAGAATAGAAAACCCAGAAGTGAACACACAACTAGATGGTCAATCTTTCACAAAGCAGGAAAGAATATCCAATGGAGAAAAGACAGTCTTCTCAACAAATGGTGTTGGGAAAACTGCACAGCAACATGAAAAAGAATGAAACTGGATGACTTTCTTATACCATACATAAAAATAAATTCGAACAAAGACATGAAAAGATGCTCAACATCATTTATCATCAGGGAAATACAAATCAAAACTTTAGTGAGATAACACCTGACACCACTCAGAATGGCTAAAACACAGGAAACAACAGGTGTTCGTGACGATATGGAGAAAGGGGAATCTTCTTACACTGTTGGTGGGAATGCAAACTGGTGTAGCCACTCTGGAGAACAATATGGAGGTTCCTCAGAAAGTTAAAAATAGAACTATCCTGGGCCCCTGAGTGGCTCTGTGGGTTCGTCGTCGGACTTTGGCTCAGGTCATGATCTCACAGCTCGTGTGTTAGAGCCCCGTGTCAGGCTCTGTGCTGACAGGTAGGAGCCTGAAACCTGCTTCCGGTTCTGTGTCTCCCTCTCTATCTGCCCCTCCCCTGTTCATGCTCTGTCTCTCAATAATAAATAAACGTTAAAAAAATTTAAAAAATAATAGACCTACCCTACCATCCAGCAATTACACTACCAGATATTTACCCAAAGGATACAAAGTTACTAATGTGAATGGATACATATACCCCAGTGTTTATAGCAGTAGGATTATCAGCAATAGCCAAATTACAGAAAGAGCCCAATTGTCCATCAACTGGTGAATGGATAAAGAATGTGTAGTATTAATGTATATACATATAATGGAATATTACTCAGTCATAAAAATGAAACCTTATATTTGCAATGTAAGTATTATGTCAAGCAAAATAAGTCAGTCAGAGAAAGACAAATACCATGTTTTCACACATATGTGAAATTTAAGAAAATAAAAGAACATAGCAGGGGGAAAAAAGAGAAGCAAACTGAGAAACAGAATCTTAACTACAGAGAACAAACTGGTGGTTACTGGAAGGGAGGTGGATGGGGGGATGGGTTAAATAAGTGATGTGTATTAAGGAGGCCACTTGTGATGAGCACAAGGTGTTGTATGGAACTGATGAATCACTATATTCTACACCTGAAACCAATACTATACTGTTTGTTAACTAACTGAATTTAAATAAAAACTTAAAAAATATCAAATATATCCAATACCTGCTGTGCCTGTAGTTTTTTTCCTTAGTTTTTGATCATTTAGGTTTTTTTCCTGGTATGGCAAGTTATTTTATTTTATTTTTTTTGAATACCAGGCTTAATTTTATTTATTTGTTTGTTTGTTTATTTATTATTTTTTTAGTGTTTATTTATTTTTGAGACACAGAGAGAGACACAGCATGACCATGGGAGAGGCAGAGAGAGAGAGAGACAGACAGACAGAAAGAATCTGAAGCAGACTCCAGGCTCTGAGCTGTCAGCACAGATCCCAATGTGTGGCTCGAACACATGAACCATGAGATCACAACCTGAGCTGAAGTTGGACGCTCAACAGACTGAGCCACCCAGGCACCCCAGTTTGACCTCATTTAAAGCTAGTCTTCTTTGTGAAGGCTGATCTAGAGTATGGCCCTTGGGATTACCACTTTTTTTAAAGTCTGATATCCCCCTGCTCCCAAGTACCTTTTACTTGTTGAGCTTTAAACTTCATTGTTTCCCCAGCCCTATGAGATTACCTGAGATATGCTCTGCTTGTCAGTTTCTTACATGTTGCTTTTTGCTGGAACTCTTGTCACTTGGCTTCTGTGCTTACTGTCTTTTGAAGCCCTTGGCTTCTCAGGCCAAGGACTGAATTATTTTTGAAAAAAATTCAAAAGTTTTGAATCAGCAAATGCCCCAGGAGAAAAGCTGTGCCAAATTTCAAGCTTGTGCCTATGTTTTCCCTTCTCTTCAGAATTTGGCCCATATATCTTTGCTTTTTTCTAACATTCTGGTGCCTACAAACAGATGTTCTCTTTCTCTATCCAATTTTTCTAAAATTTCTCAGCCCTCACTAGATCTTATTTTTATTATTGAACTATCACCTCAACTTTTCAAATTTATGAGTTTTGTGTTTAAAGTTATTTTTTATTTTCTCTGTTAATTAAGTTTCTATAGGGACTTGTTTACCTGATTGCTCAATCTAGTTCCTGTGTTATCAGTGGCATGTAGGTAAGATGTTATCATGGAGGCTAAGCACATTGGGGAAAATTACAGATGAGTGATGTGTTCTTTTTTTATGTTTCTTCTCTTTATTTACTCTGGCAACCTAAGTTGGCTTTTTTTGATTTGACCTAATTGCCCAAAGAAGAAATCCACACAGCAAAGACCTGACTTTAATAAATGTATGCATATCAGGAGGAGCTAGATGAGTGACAAGTTTTTCTGTGTGAGGGTTTTGCAGCATTTCTCAAGGCCTTTAAGTTGGCCTCTGCCAACACTGCTCAGGTTGTGGAGATTTTCTAGATTCTGCAGGGCAAGAGTCCCTACTTGCAAACCAGATGAGTTCTTTTCTCTTTTTCAGAGCTCATTTGTGGGTTGGTGGCCCTTATTTCTTCCATTTCCCCATCTAATCATATGTGTTCATAAATTCCACAAAGCTCTCAAAATACCTTATCCCTCCCTTCCTCTCTCTCTTTTTTTCTTTTTATCAACACTGTTAAATATTAATAATATATTTGCATATTCCTTTCTTAATTACAATGGAAAATTGGAAGAGCAAATCACTAAGTATGAGTCCCATTGACCTATGACTCACATAACATCTCTCCCTTGGACCTAAGCTTATGATATCCATTTGGTTTTCTTATAAGATCTTCTTATAAGATGTATTTCTAAGTTCATAATGATTTAGCTAATTCCTGAGTTGCATGACAATTAGAAAGTAGTCATTAGTACTTTAGAGGTACAGCTTAGACCTAGGAACCAGAACCAAGGGCTGGAAAACCTATTAACCAGTAAGTGTCATTTGTGCTTTTATGTCTGACAAGTGCTAAGGGTGAATGGGAAGTGAGGGAAAAGCAGATTAATTTAATTTAGTATGACAGATCCTTGCACTAAAAAAGAAAATGGCATTGTTTTTTGGTTCAAGTCATTAAAATCTGCTTTTGTAAACAATAATAACACAAATGGAAAGCCAACACTAATTGATGGGAACTGTGGGTAATCAATTACCAGATCAGCAGACACAGATTACACTTGCTAGGGAGTTTATTAAAATAGAATTCCAAAAAATCAGTGAGATCTTCTGAGAAGGCTTCTGATAATAGGTAGAGTCCTGGTTGAGTCTTAAACAGTTATGTAAGGAGAAGAACAAAGGGCTGTCAAGACAGGGAACTAGCAGTGTCAGGAATGAGCATAGATGGTGTATGAAATAAGGAGCAAACCCGATGACCACAGCAGTGGAGTGTTGGGGAATAGTGGCAGCAAGGCTGGCTGAGATTGGTTAAGTAAAATAGAATTTAGACCAAAGAGGAAGTAGGTGGAAAGACAGAGGCTGTGGTGTGTCCCTGAAGGTGTAGATTAGTGTAATAATATTTAGAAAGCAGTGGTGCTTTGACACAGTATGTTTGGTTTTAAATAATTAGAGGCACACAATAAAAGAAATAAACTACTGATGTACTTGATATGTGCCAAGTTACCAGACTTAAGAGAGTACATGCTATTTCCTACTATATGGTGTATGGTGATAGAGGTCAGTATAGGGATTACTTCTGAGGGATATAGGGTTGGAGGAAGTGACAGAGGGCATATCAGGGCACTAGAAGTGTTTTATAATACCTTGACCTGCTGTCAAATGCATGGGTGTATAAAGATGTAAAAATTCATTTATGATCAGTGCAACGGATGTTTATTGTTTCCACTTATACCTTTAAAAAATCCATTAGGATAGTGAGGGTGTCAGTTGAGTGAGGAGAACTTTACCTTAGTCAAGGAATAGCCAAGGTATTAATGCAGTAATAACTTATAATGTACTCACCATGGAATAGAATGTCACTATTGGAAATAAAGGGCCATGTGTGTAAGAAAAAAGATCAACTTTGGATGGTTGGATGAGCTGGATAAATTAGATGACTCTACTTTATTTTAAGAACTTTGGCAGTGTTTGGATACCTTTGAACAAAGGAAAGAAATACAATTTTATCAAGAATATGCTACGTGTCAATTCCTGAGCTATGTTTATACACATCACCTTATTTAATACTGTGTCTTATGACCATAAGACAGTGAACATGAGAGGTAGCTGGTTTTGACACTAGAAGTTAAGAAAAAAATTAGCTCATATTCATGACAAGTTTGAAGTCAGAGGAAAGGAATCTGGTAGAAATGAGTGGTAAATGCCCAGTGCCATGAAACATACTTCAGAACTCTCAGTGACTGCGTGAGAGATGAAGACGCCAGAATTCTTGAGTTTTTTAAGGGGCATAATGAGACAAATAAAAGCAGAAGGCTAAAAACCAATTCTTGCAAAGTGACAAATGCCAGGTCATTAAACAGTGAAGTATTATGAGAAAAGAAATTATATGCTTGTCCCAACCCTGAAATACCCTACATTCTATATCAGCATTTCTCAAACTGGCCTTCCACAAAATATAGTTCCATTAAAGCTGATTGGGGGTTTGCTCTGAAAAAAGGGTTCAGTTGTCAAGTAACTTTGACTCAGATGGAATTAAACAAGTTAATTAATTCTTTCCTTCAAAACTTCTCAGAGTCTATAGTGCAACAATGTGTAAGTTGAATATCACGAGAGGATGTGTTACACTCTTTTTCCCCAGATGCTGTTGCCTCAGAACTACATTAATATCATTTAAAACCAGTGTTCTGCGGGACAGAGACTGTGAAATGCTTCTCTTGGGTCACCTGGGTGGCTCAGTTGGTTAAACGTCCAACTTGGGAGATTGGCTCAGGTCGTGATCTCACGATTCATGAGATCAAGCCCCGTGTCAGGCTGTATGCTGACAGCGCCAAGCCTGCTTGGGATTATTTCTCTCCCTCTCTCTCTGCTCCTCCCTCACTTGTTCTCTCTTTCTCTCTCTTCTCTCAAAGTAAATACATGTTAAAATAAAAATAAGATTAAAAAAAAGAAGAAATGCTTCTCTCCCCATGTAAAAATCACATGCTGTTCTCAAAAGCCATTCTTCCCTCTGCCTTTGCTCACATTGTCCCTCCCACATGAAACAGCCCACATAAGGTCCACATGTGAAAATCCTACCTATCTCTTAAAGTTCAAGATATTAGGAAAGACCTTTACTACTAAAAAGGCAGAGAAAGAAATCCATTGATCTACAGTCCCTGTCTAAGAAAAGTGAAAACCTAAAACCATGCCATAGTGACCTTAATTATGTGTGAAAGTATTGTGTTACTTTGTACTGTGAAAGTCAGAGTGCTGCAATATATACGGATATGAATGTTTGATCTTTGACAGGACCAGACTGATTATTAAACAATCCATTGTGTTTGGCTTAGCTCTCAACTCCAGGGAATATTAAGGTTGGAATAGTCCCAGATGTTACTCAGGCTATCCACATCATATCCCAGATGAGGCAACTGAGACCTTCATAGATTGGATAATTTATATTGACAAAAGGAAATAAGATATTGGCAGATTTATCTTCTAGATTAAGACTTCTGAGAATTCCACTGACACTGGAAAACGTGTTGTTTATTCATCCTTTACTATTGTACCTACTAAGAGAGGTGGTAGTCAGGAGTTATTCCAAGGAAAACAACTCCTTTAGAGACTCCCAATGTATATACAAAGGGAAATCCATCGTTCATATTATTTAAGTTAATTGAATGCAATTTATCAGCTACATTGGGAAATGGCAAAGCTAGGTTTCTATAGGATTAACATGTCAGTTTGTTCCAAGAGCTCCCCTTCATTCATGTTCAAGTGAGTTGATGGTTACTGAGCACCCAACCCAACTGAAGTTGGACTAAATCTCTATTTGTCACATCTCTATTCTTTGGTGACCTCGGCCAGAATTATTTATCTTACATTTTGACAAATACAAGTATTTAAAGAGGACTAAGTTTTTGCAAGTTCTTTTGCCTGGATATGGGGGTAAGGAGGATTAGTGGATTAGAGCACTTCTAGATTTAAGCATGGTCAGACTGAAGAAGAAACGTCTTATGCCTGCAGTGAAAGGAAACTAACTAAAATAATATTTAAAAAATTACCTTTCAAATGTTCTGAAATGATGATAGGAAAAGATAAGATTCAGTAGGCAGAGAGGCAAAGGTTAGGACCTGAGGTCCCTGTGTGCAGGAAAAACACATATTTTGTATCAATGCTGGGAGTGTCTGAGGACAGCAGAAGTCCCTCCAGCGTAAGTTTCCTCTTAAGAATGTGATAGACACCACCTATTCTTCTTCACGTTTCCCTCAGGAATTTGACAAAAGACCTAACTAAAAATAAAATGTATTTTATTATAAGAAGTGATATGACCAGGGGCACCTGGGTGGCTCAGTCAGTTAGGTGTCCGACTTCGGCTCAGGTCACGATCTCACGGTTTGTAGGTTCAAGCCCCGTGTTGAGCTCTGTGCTGACAGCTCACAGCCTGGAGCCTGCTTCAGATTCTGTGTTTTCCTCTCTCTGCCCCGCCCCTACTCATGCTCTGTCTCTCTGTCTCTCAAAAATAAATAAATGTAAACAATAAAGAAGTGAGAGGGCCATAGGCCACCCCTCATACAATGCAAGTGAGACAATCAGGATGGACAACCCAGCACCTAGAGCTCTCAAGCCAATAAGGGTAGGACCTGAGAGGGAAACAGTGGAGAGGGCTGATGAGATCTTTATAAAACAAGGACCCTCGCCTATAGCCCCAGATAGTCACCTTCAAATGCCCCATCTCTGTAAAGAGAGCTTTCATACTATTCTTCTTTTCTGATCTTATACTCTAGTCAACTTTTGCCTGATGCTCATTTTGTGTCCACCTCTTCATTCTTCAACACAGTGAGACAATGAATTCCTCATTTTGAGGTAAAGAATCCTGTAACAAAATGATCACAAAGTAAATGGGTATCCTAGGAAGTGAGAAAAACAACCAAAAATATTTTCTAAGAACTTGTGGATAGCAGTGAAAAGGACAAAGAAAGTGGAGACCACAGGAGTACTGAAGATCTTTTTGCTTGGCCATAATAATGGAGTCAGAAAGAGAATAAAACAAGAGTGACAGATCCAATGGGAAAGAGAAAGCAAGGATACAAAAACAAAAAGTAGAAAAATGAGACAATGTAGGTAGAGGGAAGAAAAGAAGAGGAGAGGGGGGAAGGTAGGCCAGATGACACTCAAGAATTAATATGAGAGACTTTGAAGATCCACCAACAATGGCCATGGTCATTACCTCAATTAGTTTGCAGTGTGTGTTTCAAAAACATGTATAAATAGAAATTTTCATTAAAATGAGATAAGTGCCAAGATAAAGGTATTTACAGAACAGTATAGGAGAATCAAGTGGGACATTCAGATTAAATCTTGCCTATAGAATCAAGAAAGTCTTCAAAGAGGAGATCTTCAAAGCAGATGACTCAGGGCAGGGGTTGGGGGAAGAAAAAATGGTACAATAAAAGATAGGAAGAGAGAGGTAAAGAATAGGGAAAGGAGTTGAAAGAAGAAAAGTGGGGAGCACAGAGAAAATACCACAGAATTGTCCGGAGTTCACTGAATGATTGTGGAACATTGATATTTTGAGCATTGCAAATTTGTGGTTAAAGACAATAGCTATCTTTCTTATGATATGCCAGTATGTCACATGTATTATTAAATATTTACTATTCTATATTTCAAATATAAATGTTGAATACCTGCTGGCCAGTGGTAGGGCAAGGATTTGAATGAATCCATTCTGGTATCTAAACCCACACTTTATTTAGCAAGCTCTAGAGAATAAAAAACAAAACAGAACAAACGAAACAAAATAAAACAAAAACCAAAAATGAAAGAAAGAGGACAACCACGAAAAAAAGAGAGAATAAAGAGATGAAAAAAAAAAAAAAGGTAAACAGAATTATACATTTAAAATAGGTTAATTAAGGGGTGGGTGCCTTGATGGCTCAGTTGGTTGTGTTCCACTCTAGGTTTCAGCTCAGGTCATGATCTCATGGTTTGTGGGTTCAAGCCTCCTGTTGGGCTCTGCCTTGACAGCGCAGAGCTTGCTTGGGATTCTCTCTCTCCCTCTCTCTCTCTCTGCCCCTCCCCCACTTAGTCTGTCTCTGTCTCTCTCAAAATAAATAAACTTAAAAAAATAAAATAGGTTAATTAATGCTAGCTGGAGATAAGGCATCCACATCAGAGTTACACCAGCATTGCCAGACTCTCAATCCACATCCTCCCAATGCACAACAAATTCCATCCAAGGCAGATGGTTCTGGAGGACAATTTTCTTGTGGCTCATCCCTGCTTCCTGCCAAATTTTCTTCCTCTTATCCCAAAGCAGAATTATGGAAAAAATAAGAGTTAATCAGCTGAGAATTGATTTTGTTTGTTATCTACGAACCCTATCATTCCACAGACGTGTCAGTTTGATTGATTATACATTTTTAAGACCATACTAAAGGACGGAGAACAAGATGCTGTTTCCATTATTAAATGCTTACCAGAGTCACTGCACTTACACCTCACTTAATTCTTATAGTAGTATTATACACACTGGTACTCACTTCCTGACTTTGCAGATGAGGAAGCTAAGGCTGAGAGAAGTTTCACCACTTACTCAAGGTCACACAGTTGATAAGTGATAGAATAGCTTTAAATATCCAGAACCATATGACATTCGGTAGTCCAACACTTTGGAGTTTCCAGGAGCTGAAAGCCCAGGAAGATATAGTACATGGGACAAGCTTTCAAAGAGCTACAACTCCAAGTTTAAACTACAATTATTTTCAGTATTTTAAGTAAGAGAGGTCAGTAAGGTCAAAGAGTTGTGAAATAAATTGAAATAATTGGAAAAATTTTGTAAGAGCTACATCTTGACCTTCAGTTTAGAGAAAACACTAGCAATTATTTTGCCAAGTGAGACAAGTAAAGCTATCTTAGGCAACTTCCAGAAAAAAAAACAAAATATAAATCATTAGAGTGTCATCCACAGTTTTTAGGAACAAAAGGTCTTCTCTGGCCATCCATCCAAATTTCTAAGGTCCCTTCCAAATGCATGCATCTAGGATTCTGAAATTAAAGCTCCAAATCATGACTGAAAATTCCTATGGCTATTGTCCTTCGCCTTTAGGAACGTTCCAGGAGCAATGCATTGTCTTATTATCTACCATATGGAGTCCTGGCCCCTAGGTTTCAGAGATTTCATGGATTTTCTAAACATGACGTCATATGCAACGAGAAAAAGAAGCATAATTTGATCCTTTCTATAACACTGAACCACAAAACCTGAGGCTACTAATGCAGAAACTAGAACACCATAATTGTTCTGCCATGCAAACACATTCCAAATTATTGCAAATGGATACCTGGAGACCAAAAATATTGTCTTACAGGTTTTTAAATTTGTAGAGCAGGACATATGGTTAATTAAAACCAGTTAGTCCAATATTCTTATTTTAGAAAGTGAAAAACTTCTAATGTGAAGGGTGATGGTGCTGGTTGTGTAATTCTCTTGATTCTTAGGGCTCTTTCCCTTAAATGTAAGGGGATTTATATTACTGCACAGTCAAGGAACTCTCTGTAGGATATTGGCTTTGGTCTGTGAAGGAAAGATGATTACTACCTGGGTTAGTACATGGCAGTGACAAGCAGATATCCCCCAAGGACCTGAAAAAGAGAGATAATTAAGAGTGAAACTATGGGATCAATACATTTTTTAAAACGGAGTTGAGAAAGACAAAGTCACCTAAATGTGAAAGAATGACTCTCAAGGCTGTACACTTTGCCTGTAATCTGATTAATCAGTGTAGTTATTTTATTAATATATATGAAGAAAAAAGATGTCATTAAAATTTAAGTAAGAATTAGTCCCCTATAAAAATGTAGAAAAAGTAGAGTACCAGAGGTAAAAGTTGGCAGTGCACATCAAAGTGCTAGCCAGGTGAGAGTTAAATTAGTCAGTGGATTCGAAATTTCTCCTGTCTTTGGCCACATCATTTTGACTATCATAGCATAAAAGATGAGTGTTGGCAATCTTGAATAATACGGTCTTCGGGAACTGTACTAAAAGTGTAAGATTATTCTGTGATTATCTGGTTTAATAAGGACAATGGATCTAGACCACATCTCTGTAGAATAGACACTACAGATGGTTTCTGCTACTAACCATCCTGATAAAAAATTAATCCTATGATAGAGAATTAAGAATTACGGAATTCAGCCTGAGGTTATGACTGGGGACACCATTTGTTCCCTCTGGAGCTTGGAGTGAATTTGGCTTGAACCTCAAGACTTTAGAAGGTTCTATTGCAGATCTGGTATGGAGTGGTAAACTGTCCCTTGACAAACATCGATAGGTTGGGATCCAGGCCAATCATTGTCTTATAAGAGGCCCTGGGGTGATCGAAAGTTATGCGATAGTTTGGAATCTCTTCCATTATCCCTGAGCTTCAGGAAAGCCACATTCAAATGGATTAATCTGGTCTCAGCTGCACTGAGGTGGAACCAAGGCACGGAGCCAAGCAGGGCAGAGGAGAACAACATCCCCTCCCTGGTGGCCATGACCTGAAGTTACAACTGTTGTCACTGGAGAGAGCTTGCCAACCCCAGTGGAGAGATCTCACAAGTTTTTCTCTGACCCGTGGCTGCGGTGTAGTGGCAATGCTAAGCAGTTGGGTGAAAGGAAGTCAACAGAATTGTCCCCGGGGAACATGCAAGGAGGTATTGGAGACTGTCATGGAAAGAAGTGGGGGACATTTGAATGGGCTCATTTCTGTGATTGGGAGGTAGGGTGGAGGCGCCATAGATTTATAAAAAGGATGTGAAATTCACTTTAAATCACAGACCACACTCTTGCTTACACAAACATATTCCAGCCACACAGAACCTCTTCAGGTTTGCTTCCCGGCCTAGAATGATTATATTTTCCTTTTCACATGGCTTGCTGCTTTACATCCTTTTTGCCCTCACCGGGTGCTATGTCCTCACTGAAAATTTCACTGAGCCCATGAGCGCATGCCCAAATGGACACTGCCTTCCATCTTATCACCCAATTTGTTTTGCTTTAATTATTTGAAAATATATTTTTTCATTGTCGATTTTGCTTCTACTTTGTCTTCCTGAAAGATGATGTCCATTTAGCTTCTATAGCTTACTCCAGGGCCCAGCACAGAGCCTGGCACCTAATATCCATATGCAAGAAAAATAATCATTGAGTGAATGAATGACTAGGTTACAGTTTATATGAGTGTGATGTCATTAAACACCAGATTTACTATTTTATATTTTTTGTAATGTTTATTTTTTAGAGAGAGACAGAGCATGAGAAGGGGAGGGGCAGAGAGAGAGGGAGACACAGAATCTGAAGCAGGCTCCAGGCTCTGAGCTGTCAGCACAAAGCCCAACGCGGGGCTCAAACCCACCAAACGTGAGATCATGACCTGAGCCAAAGTCAGAGGCCTAACCAACTGAGCCACCCAGGCGCCCCCCAGATTTGCTATTTTCTGATTTCATGCTCATCTTTTACTTTGTTTTTGTGAATTTTATTGAGGTATAATATACATACAGAAAAGTTCATGAATCCTGATTACTTTTGACATCCAGATCAGCTCAGCCTAAAGGGAGAGAAAGTACAGTTTAAAGAGATACAGAATGTTGTAATTTCTTTTTTTAAATGTTTTTTACTTATTTTTGAGAGAGAGCATGTGAGACTTGTGCAGGGACTGATAGAGAGAGGAGAGAGGGAGACAGAAGAGGATCTTAAGTGGGCTCTATGTTGACAGCTGTGAGCCTGATATGGGGCTCGGACTCATGAACTGTGAGATCATGACTTGAGCCAAAGTCAGACACTCAACTGACTGAGCCACCAGTCAGTTTGTAATTTCTTTATTTTTAATTTATCTTTACATTCATAATTTGACATTCTATTCTCATACTAGCAAATGTGTTTGCTAGTTTAATGTGAGTCCTTCCCTGAGAATAGAAATTGTATTCAACATCCTAAAAATTTCATGTTTCCAAGTCTCAGAACTGAAGGAAAGACCCTGAACTTTGGTAAATTCATCCTGATGAAAGAATACAGCCTCAGATGTGAGAAGGCCTTCTTTTATTCATATGTTTTTACCCAACTCATCTTGCATTGATTTCTTATTTTTAACTTCTAAAGAAAAGACCAAGTATTTATCACAATTAACATGGGACAACTCTCTAATAAATATATATTTCATCCACATTAAATATAGTACATATTCAATTAATAGAAATGTATGATGAATAGGGCTGGTATCTTTATTCCATCGGAAAACTATCTTTACAAACGTTTGAGGGGCACCTGAATGGCTTAGTCGGTAAAGCATCCAACTTGGGCTCAGGTCATGATCTCACAGGTCATGCATTTGAGCCCCAAGTCGGACTCTGTGCTGATAGCTCAGAGCCTGGAGCCTGCTTCAGATCCTGTCTCTCCCTCTCTCTCTCTCTGTCTCTCTGCCCCTCCCCCACTCGTGCTCTGTCTCTCTAAGATAAATAAACATTAAAAAAAGCTGGAGATCATAAATCAGATTTCACTCTTCAATATGAAAGATTTCATACAAATAAATGATCACAAAATACTTTCATAACTCCACCACCTTTTTTATCCTCTGGTTCTTATAATTATTGAGAACAATTTTGACATCTTTAATCAAAGGGATGGTAACTTCATTATGGAAACTGTAAGGATAATATCCATAAGCCTGCTTTTCAAATTTGTATATATATATATTTTTTATTCTCATTTCATTCTCCATAGAGATTAGAACTGATGCATCAGTAGTCATCAACTACACAGGGTAGAAATAAAAACTAAAAGCTGAGAAAATGCAACATTCCTCCCATTGTAATTAGGAAGTCAGTATTTCCAAACCTTATAATGTTATACATCATAAGAGACACCTAAAGTCAGTTGAAGTCAAACCACTGTCTTTCATCCATAGATAATTAAAATGGCCCCATGTTTCAAGACATAAGTCAAGGATTTTCAGGAGTACAGTAATCTTTAATGGCTAACCTTCAGGAAATTTTCTTTGCAACCTGGGAAAGGTACTGAAAAGAAGCTTATGGACCAAGAAGAGAATTTAATGGGCTCTTAACCCCTTTCAATTGAGGTACAAGATGTGGGATTAGGAAATGGAGCAACTATTTAAGTCTCTCCATTCTATTTTTCACTCAGCTCAGAAAGAGTCCAGCTAACAAAGCACGGTCACTTGAAATTGTACGTGCATCCTTATTCCCTTGAGCATCAAACTTTCACATTTATGAGAGTCTTATAGAGATATTTCTAGAAGCTAAAATCTCATCTTCCTACCTATAAACTAGCATGTTGCAATAATATCAAAAAGACTGATTTTTAATGTTATAACAGTATGAGAATACTACATTGAAATGTATGAATATCTGCTGTGCTGAGAGTGCTATGAAATTAAAATGCCAACTTGAAATTGTCAAAGAGTTAATTTCCTGCCCTTGACTCTGTTTAATTGTTACTAATGTGTGTTATACTAAACATGCCTCCTCAATAATTATATGAAGAAGCTGCAAAGCTTTTAAGATTTCTGCTAATCCAGCACCCTCTGCTTGCTTGTTTCTAATTTGTTCATTTTAACATACTAATTATGCGAATTAGAGCAAATAAACATGTGAAAAATCCCTCTTCTGAGACGCTGACCTCAAAATGTTTTGAATCAGATGGAACAATCCCCGTTCTGGCTTAATTATTCAATTCCTAGAGTAAAGGATTAAAAGGCTGATTTATTTAATTGTGAATAAGCATATATAGCTTGAGGTTTCAAAATTTTTATTGTGAATTCTCAAGCACTAAGTATTGTTGTCCTGCTCAATCCAAAGAGGACTGAACTCAAGTTAATGTGCAATGAATCAATAAAGAAAAAAGACCAAGACTGTTTAACACATACAGTCTGTTTATGGCAAGCATTAACAACCCCCTTAAATATCATAGTACAGTTGCGGGAATGACTGTACTGTATTGCAGTGTATCTTTTTAGAGTAAAGAACTTTTAACACATAGTCCTTTTATTTTCTGTTGTCTGATAATATCTGGTGTATATATCGCTCTGTTTAGTTCTAATTTTTTTTTTTCAGGGCTGTATTCCCCACTGAGATGGAGATGAATTTCTTTTAAAGTTTGTAAAGTAGAATACATCCAGAATTGCTAGATCTCTAGCCTTTCCAGGTCACCTAGCAGATAATGATCATTATCTCCACTTAGTGGATTTAATGGTGCACTCTCCTGCCCAGAGACCCCACACAAAAAGGGTGGCACACTTTTTTCTCCTATAGACTGATACACAGTGGAAAAATTAAAGCTTCCCAGGTAGTAAAACTTCCCTTAGCCCAATAACTGAGTCAATATTTATGGGAAGCTGATTCAGTAGTTTTTATTGTGCTTCACCTTTTTGATTATAAAAATATAGCATGTACAATGACAGATTTGGAAACTCCAAAAAGTAATAGTCACACAACTCTACCATCCTGAGGATCCATGATACATAGTTTAATA
Source organism: Prionailurus viverrinus (assembly GCF_022837055.1). Classification (NCBI taxonomy): domain Eukaryota; kingdom Metazoa; phylum Chordata; class Mammalia; order Carnivora; family Felidae; genus Prionailurus; species Prionailurus viverrinus. The sequence goes on along the minus strand of NC_062562.1, from coordinate 60,124,999 downwards.
TTGCTTCTACTCCCCCTAGCTTCTTTTTATTTTTTAACATGTTCAAGATCATAACATATGTACTTTGGCAGCTGGTTTGCTTCCTGTAATATTATAGCGGCATTCTCTGATGCCATGAATAATGTATGAACAACATAATAACATTTATGATTTTAGGGCTATAGACCAATCCACAACATATGATAATGCATACATTTTTGTTAATTCCTCTACTGTTGTGCAGTGAGATTGTTTCCAGTTTCTTGTGGTTATATGTAACATTACTGTGGATACTGCTATATATAAATTTTTGCTAGCAAACACTGTATTTTGATTTTTTAAGTTTATTTATTTATTTTGAGAGAGAGAGAGAGAGAGAGAGGCAGAAAGAGAGAGAGAGGTATAAAATTCCAAGCAGGTTCCACACTGTCAGTGCAGAGCCCAAAGTGGTGCTTGATCTCATGAATAATACCATGACCTGAGCTGAGATCAAGAGTTGGACTCAAGTGACTGAGCCACCTAGGTGCCCCAGTATTCTGTTATTTTTGAATAGGGAATGCCTATATATTTATATTTACTGTCCATATGGTGAGTTTTCAGTAATTGCCCTAGGCATCATCTTCCTGGAAGCAGACATATATGACTGAATAAAAAGTGTCATTAAACGGTTCCTACACATCAGTGTGGTTGGCCTAAGTGACATACTAGTAGCCATCCCTATGGTTTCCTTCTAGGAAGGGGCAGTTATTTCCGAAGATATTGGCTAGAATTCCTAAATCTCTCTCTTTAATTATGAATTCCTATCTATGTCCTTATTTCTTGTAAATCACCCCTATTGAATTCTAAAATATATATCAAGCCCCTCAGAATATATCTTTCCCTCTTCTTCACCTGTATGTTCTAGTAATATATATTATGTTCCATAACGTTACAAAGAAATCAATTCCTCCTTAAGGAGTGTCATAGTGAAGCATATATCACTATAGTCATGAAAAGTTTGATAATGCTAATAGTTGAGGTAAGCTGAAAAGTGGTCCCTAAATATATCTGTATTCTGTACTAATCCCAGAAAACTGTGAATGCTACTTTATTTGACAAAAGAAACTTTGCAAGTCTCATTGCACTAAGGATCTTCAGATAGGAGGACTATCCTGGGTCATCCCCGGGACTGGATAATCCAGAACGATGTGATTGCCCTTACATCATCCTTATAGGAGGGTCAGAGTCCGAGAAGGTGATGTGCTGGTGGAAGCAGAGTGATCTTTACAGATGGAAAAATATAAATGGCCACAAGCCAAGGAATATAGTTGGTAATAGAAGTTTTAAAAAGGCAAGGGAACAGATTTTCCCTCAGCACTTCCAAAAGGAACTACTGACACCTTGGTTTTAGCCAATGAAACCGATTCTGGACTTTGGACCTCCATTGTAAGAAAATAAATTGGTGTCATTTACATTTTTTTAATGTTTATTTATTTTTGAGAGAGAGAGAAAGACAGACAGACAGAACACAAGTGAGGGAGGGGCAGACAGAGAGGGAAACACAGAATCTGAAGCAGGGTCCAGGCTCCAAGCTGTCAGCACAGAGCCTGACGCGGGGCCTGAACCCATGAATTGTGAGATCGTGACCTGAGCTGAAGTCAGACATTTAACCAACTGAGCCACCCAGGCACCTCAAATTGGTGTTATTTTAAGCCACCAAGTTGGTGATAATTTAAACAGTAATAGGAAAATAATCCAATAGTTATCTATGTTCATTCATGTTAGAAAATCTGGTAAAGAAGAAGGAAATAGAAATAAACTGTGAGCAAATCATAGTTAACATGTTGGTGTGTTTTCTTCTGTATATATCTTTTATCAAGGTATAGATCCAGCTGCATGCACACAAATACATAATGCACGTATGTACATATACACCCAGAATCATATATTCTAGGGGCACCTGGCTGGCTCAGTCTGTGGAGCATAAGACTCTTGATCTTGGGGTTGTAAATTCAAACTCCATGTTGGATGTAGTAGAGATTACTTAAAAATAGAATCTAAAAAAAATCATATTTTATTGATCATCTTCTATTGTACTTTCTTCATGTAATAAAATAATTTTGATTCTCAAGTTATTAATTTTATTACTTAATATTGTATCTATTTATATAGCATGATTTACTTAACCAATTCCTTATCTTATTGTTTTTAAAGTTTGTTTTATTCATTTATTTTGAGAGAGAGAAAGCAAGGGAGAGGTAGAGAGAGAGAGAGAGAGAGAGAATGCCAAGCAGTCTCCGCGCTGTCAGCGCAGAACCTGATTTTGACCTGAGCCAAAGTCAAGAGTCTGGAGCTGAACCAACTGAGCCAATGAGGCACCCCTTAACCACCTCCTTACTTTAGGCCAAAGGCTATTTTTTTCAATTCTTATATTAAATATGTGTATATATTGATATATCATAATACATATTATTTTTCCCATATTAAATAATATTGAAATCAACACCATCATAAATGTCCACCTCTGATTATTTGCTAAGGTTAATTCCTAGAAGTAGAGTACTAGTTCAAAGGTTATATATATTTTTCATATACTTGACACAAGTTTTTCCTTCAAAAATTCTTTCTCAATTTACATGTTGTCAAGCAGGGAATTAGACTATCTATATTTGCCAACCATTCTAATTATTTTCATCTCAATATGTCATTTTGAAAGGAAAAATGGTTCATTACTTCTAATATTTTTTAAGTTTTTTTTCTAGAGAGGTTGAACATTTCTTTCATCATTACTGGTAGTTTGTGCTTTTTCATGTGTGAATTTCCATTCATAACCTATGCCTGTTTTACCATTGAGATGTTTTTTTTTATTATTTTGTAAGAGTGCTTTAGATAATTATAATACTAATAATTTTATCCATTATATGTTATAACATATCATTTATGATATACTCTCTTTTTTTTAAAATAACCATGATTTTGAACGTATGCTCTTTGCTTTTACAACCTAAAAACCCTAATGTAAGGAAAATGTTTATATATATATATATATATACACAACATATATATATATTTATATTTATATATATTATTTTAAATCATGGTTTTTCTTTAACATTTAGCTCTTAAAACCATTGAAAAGTATGAGGAATTGTTCTTTTTTCACTTAATTCTCTTCTTTCTAAAAGAAAATGGTGACATCTTTCTCTTCCTTTCCCTGCCCTGTTTTTTTTTTTTTTAAGTTTATTTATTTTGAAAGAGAGAGGGAGAGCATCTCAAGCAAGATCCATTTTGAAAGTTCAGAGCCATGCATGGGGCTCAATCTCAAACTGTGAGATCATGACCTGAGCCGAAATCAAGAGTCGGACACTCAACCTACTGAGCCACCCAGGCGCCCCCGTACCCCTGCCCTTTTTGAACAATACAATTTCAAAGATATTGATGGACTCAAGAAAGGCAGGCATCTACGTGAGGTGGAAGCATCAGCGGCCCAAGCAGGGAGGGTATCCAAGCCCAAGAAGAATGAGAAGGGCAAATGTGTAAAAAGGTTATCCAGAGCAGTGTGGCAGAATGTAAACAGGGTAAGGAAGCTAGCTGTTAAGGACAGCCTGCTATAGTCAAGCAGACTGCCACTGGGATGAGGAGGAGAAGAAAAATCGTGTCGGTTGATTGCCTGCCATGAGGTGTTGAACCCCAGGCTTGGTAAAGAAGGATCTTGCAGCGTAGCATATCCCTGTGTGGGGCATCAGAGTACAGGTGGGTTGAGAACGGTGCTGACCAGGTGTAGAGAGTTAGAGCGCTAGTGGGATGAAGAGGGATCTCCAGGGGAGGGAATGGCAGCAGCAGTGGGAGATTTGTTCCATACTGGGAGATTAATCACATCAGTAAATTAAGGGTGATGGGGGTCAGTTATCTCATTATTAGAGAAGAGAACTACAAATTCAGAAAGGGAGAAACTAGTATGAATTCTTCAGTGGTGGAATGCTAACAGGTGTCAGTATGTGCTCATTGTTTTTAGATAGATAGAATAGATGATAGTTAAAAAGATAGACAGACAGATAGATATGTAGTAATGTGTGTGAATACACACCTAAAAATCTCTGCAGCCCTTTCCACAGAAAGAAAGAATCTGGGAACAGCAATAGCCTAACAGTAAGGAGGGCACCTAGCACCCAGGTCTTGATTCTACTAAAAGGAATCTCAACACCTTAGTTGAAGTAAGCTGAAAAGTGGCCCCCAAATATATCTGTATTCTGTACTGATCCCACAGCTGGAGGAGAGAAATCACAAGATGGGATCAGAATATACTCTCATGTCAGAATGTAAAAGTGCTTAAAGAATGATAGGGACACATCAAAGGGACACAGGAGCCAGATCAAAGGGGCTCCTACCTCTCAATCTGGGACAATTTGAGCTTTTAAATAAATATAGAGGGGCGCCTGGGTGGCTCAGTTGGTTAAGTGTGCAACTTCTGTTCAGGTCATGATCTGATAGTTCATGAGTTCCAGTCCAGCGTCAGGCTCTCTGCTGTCAGCACAGAACCTTCTTGGAATTCTCTGTCTTTCTGCCCCCCCCCCATTTGTGCATGCATGTGTGTGAGCACCTGCCCCCTCAAAAATAAATACAAACATTAAAAAAACAAATAAATATAGAAACAAATTATAACCATTGAACAAAATAGAGTACCATGAATCTATACCAATATAAATAAATAAATGAATAAATAGAAAGTTTGATGGAGAACAGAATATTTTAATTTTTCCAAAGTACCTTCCCGACAATATTTATAAATTACAAAAGGAAAAGTGATAACTTTAGAATGGAATAACCCCACCAACACCACTTTAATCAACTTATCAAAGGTATATATTATTAGTAAGGCAAAGGAAAAATGTGTGTATCTGATACGATGAGATAAAATGAGAACACGTTATTTCTAAAATAGTCTCTCCAGAGATGTGAAACTTGACTCTAATATGAGGAAACACCAGACACATCCAAATTAAGAGATATTCTACAAAATAAGTAATATATAATTTTCAGAAGTGTCAAGATAGAGAATACAAATAAAAAATGAGGTACTGGGATGCCTGGGTGGCTCAGCTGGTTGAGCATCCGTCTTTGGCTCAGGTCATGATCTCGTGGTTCATGAGTTCCAACCCCGCATGGGGCTAGTTGCTGTCAGTGTGGAGTCTAAATCAGATCCTCTGTCCCCCTCTCCCCCACTTGCACTCTCTCTCTCTCAAAACAAATAAATAAATAAATTAATTAATTAATTAATTAAACATTAAAATAAGAGAATGAGGTACTATTCCAGATTGAAGAAAAATGAAGAGACACAATAAGTAAATGCAACATGTAACACTGAATTGGAGCCTTTTGCTGATTGAAGAAATTTGACTGGGGTCCAAAGATCAGATCATAATAATATATTAATGTTAATTTCCTGATTTAGTTTGTTTTCAAGAAATATACTCATGTAATCTGAAAATAATAATTTTATATTTTCCTTTAAAAATTTTTCATGTCCTATTCCATTGACTAGAGCTTTTACAAACCTTTTTCTTTAAATACTCGTTACAATAACAGGCATTTTTACATTACATATGACTTTCATGAAATTATCTCTGATGTTTTCAGCTGTGAAAAAATACTGGATGTTGGCATCATACTGAGAATTTCCCTTCCTATTTCTTCCTATTTCTCTATCATAAAAAAGACCAACTGTTTTTCTGTATCTATTGAGATTAGTATATTCTTTCTTGTTTTGACTTGTATGATGTGATTAGGTATAAAAACATATTTACTTATGATAAATAATTTATATATTCCTGGAGTATATCTTAACTTGCTGAAGTTTACTAATAGTTCAGTATACTGCCGAGTTAGATTTACTAATGTTTTCTTAGAATTTTTCACCTGTATGCTGGGCTGCCTGGGTGGCTTTGTCAGTTAAACGTCTGACTCTTGATTTCGCCTCAGGTCAGGATCTCATGGTTGTGAGATCCATGCTGGACATGAACCCTGCTTAAGAATCTCTCTCCCACTCCCTCTGTCCCTCCCCTGTTTGCACTATCTCTCTCTCTCTCTCTCTCAAAAGAGAAAAAAATTTTCCACCCATATGTAAAAAAAAATATGTGTATATTTTTTAAAATTTTTTATGTTTATTTATTTTTGAGACAGAGAGAAATAGAGCATGAGTTGGGGAGGGGCAGAGAGAGGGGGAGACACAGAATCTGAAGCAGGCTCCAGGCTCCGAGCTGTCAGCACAGAACCTGACACGGGACTCAAACCCATTGAACCATGAGATCATGACCTGAGCCAAAGTTGGATGCTTAACCTACTGAGCCTCCCAGGTGCCCCTCTATATTTTTTAAAGTATGCTTTTTACCCAATGATTTTTTTTGAGAAAATGCTAATAAAATAAGATTTATAACATCGCTCAGTTTTCTATGTGCTTAAACAATAATTGATATATCTCTCAATTTTATAGTCTTTTCTACTACCCACATTATTAGTTTTTCATTTTATTTTTAATAATCCCTTTCTCTGCACACTTCAGATTAAGAACCAGTAAGCTTTTTCTGTAAAGGGCATATAGTAAAGGGCTGTGTGACTTTGCAAGCCAAATGGCCTCTGTCACAGCTACTCAGCTCTGTACTTGAAGCACAAAAAGAAACATAGACAACTCAGAAATGAATGAGCATGGTTATGTTCCAGTAACCAGCTTATTTACCAAAACAGATGGTGGGCTGAAATTGGCCACTAGACTCAAGTTTGCCAATCCCCGCTTTATTTTAGATATTCTTTTTGTAACTTTTTAAATGAAATTTATAATTTAAAATGTTTACCTTTTTTTCTGTAATCTTTAAAATATATAGAGACATTTATTTTGCTCTGAGTATAGTCTTGGAAATCTCTCATAAATTTTGATATGTGAAGTTCGCACTGCTGATATTTCCCTGCATGTTATATAATTTACATTTATATTTTCTTGTGGTCTAAGAATTATTTAGAAAAGTTGTCCGTTTAACTTTGAAATGCTAAGAAATGAAAAAGGCTTTGAAAATAGGGTCATGCATAAAAATAAATAAGCACAACTAAGTGGCATTTTAGGACGGGCCATGGCACATGTCATTCAGGGCAAATGTGACAAGCTCAGGGATTTAACTCATTGTCTTGTGCTGCAAGAGCTAGAGCTATTTGGATACATAGAGGCCAAAAATAATTCCGGTGTTATTAACTACCTAAAAAAGTACTGGATGATGCCAGTGGGGTGGCCACAGAGAATGGTTTTAACTTAAGAAATTCTCTGCAAGAATATGCAAAGAAATGCTCCTGGAAATAGAGAGTCATAACATAATCCTGCAAAACTCAGAAGACAGTCAGGTTATTGCATCTTGTTCATTTTATGTTGCTATTATTTTCTTGTATTATGGTCAGAGAATGTATCCACTACAATGGCAGCATTTTGAGAGGTTTTGGACTCTCCAAAACCCTTAGCTTAATACACAACCAGTTCTTTGCAAGTGTTTTATGAGTGTTGGGAAAGAAATGCTAAATCTCTGTAGGACATTGATGTATTAACTTATTTATGTGTTAGGGATACCTCTAGGATGATACAAAATGCATTTGTCTTGCATTATATTTTTTTCAACTTCTTTTGGATTTCTACCATCTGAACATTTTGACTATTTTACCTATTTTGATATTGGTTACTTTTATGCAAAGAACACAGCTTTTAAAATTTTCTTTGAATATTGTGCCTTTCATCAATAATACAGTGTTGCGGGTGCATTTAATATGTTTGGCATTGAATTTTATCTTGTTTAGCATTAATGTTGCCACCTTTACTTTCTTTTCATTTCAATGAGTATTGTATACTTTTTCCCATCTTTTGCTTTTAACTTTTGTGAAGACTTTTTTAAGTGTATAATCTTACTTTTCTTTTAAACATTTTTTTTTAATGTTTATTTATTTTTTGAGACAGAGAGAGACAGAGCATGAACAGGGGAGGGTCAGAGAGAGAGGGAGACAGAGAATCCAAAGCAGGCTCCAGGCTCTGAGCACAGGCTCTGAGCCTCAGCACAGAGCCCGACGCGGGGCTCGAACCCACAGACTGTGAGATTATGACCTGAGCCGAAGTTGGACGCTCAACCGACTGAGCCATCCAGGCGCCCCATTTTTAAAAAAATTTTTTTAATGTTTATTTATTTTTTGAGACAGAGAGAGACAGAGCACGAACGGGGGGAGGGTCAGAGCGAGAGGGAGACACAGAATCCGAAGCAGGCTCCAGGCTCTGAGCACAGGTTCTGAGCCTCAGCACAGAGCCCGAAGTTACTTTTCTTTTAGATGGTGCAGTTTTATAATCTTTTCTTTCAGTAAAAAAAAATGTTGATGTGAGTTTTTCCCTTTAATTAAACTAATTTCCTACTGTTAAACTTATTTGGTCATTTTAATCAAGAATTGAGGAGAGAAATAGACACGAGCACTCATGTGAACATGTTACCTTGAATTTAACTGATAATCTCTTTTTCTACCATAAACACATGCAGGTTTTATGGGTTCAATCTTTTATTTTAACTTCTGATTGGAAATTCTCAGACAAAAATCTCATCATTGGTTTTTGATGAATCACTCACAGCAAGATTTACATACAGAAGCCTAATAATGGCTGGTTGTCAGTGAATCAGGTTTATGCATTGTGTGGTCTTTAACATCTCTGAGTAGGTTAATAATAAACAGTTATGGGGGGGAAATAAAAGCACTGGATATCTTACAATTTTTTCCCCAAATCTTGAAAATGCTGGCCTCCATCAAATATACTCCATCAAGTTACATATGTTTCTGCTACCAAGAGCATACAACGGGACAAGAGAGGAAATCAGAGGTGTGAAGGAAAGCAAGTGGTTTTCTTTAAAAACATGAAATATCAAGACCCCCAGGAAACACTAGGATAGACAAGAGAAAATAAATCCAGCTTTTTTTTTTTGTTCTCATTCAAATCAAACGTAAAGGAAATTGTTGGTCTCCCTCTTCCATGGTATATATTTTCACTTAATTATTTTCTATAATAGTGATCCAGACTCAACCACACTCTGGGAACTGTCCATCTGCTTGAAAATTCCCAAAGCAAGCCCCATGAAGGTTAGCTGTTAAAAGCTTTATGGATAAGAACTGAGATGGTTTCTGGTTGTAAATTCTATGGCTGCATCATCGATTTAGTGGCTCTATTCTTGAATTCCATGCTAGTTGAATTATGGAGACTGAACTTGTTCTGCCTCTGCCAGACCATATTCCTCTAACCTTTCTGAACATGATGATGTCTAGTTCCCACATTACAATCTGAGGAGACTGTTTTTTCCTAAGTGTGTACCTAATTCTTATAGGAGCTCAAAAGATTTAAAAAAAAAAGTGAGCAAAAAGAGAGTAATTCAGAGCTATACCCACAATTCAAAATAGAGAAAATTTGTAGATTTACTGTGGTCTTTTATGACTTTCTGCTATCAGGCTATTTCCATCATAAAAAGAAAAGAAAAGAAAGCTCCCATATGCATAAAATGAATGTCACTAAGGCACACTATCTCAAGGTACTATAGTGCTGAAGAGCTCTGGAATTCCTGAAGAGGTAGGCATGCAACAAAGGAATTGCATTAGGGGAGGCAGCAAGCTATAAAACCCCGTTTTCTCTTTTGGGAAGGTCATTGTGGCAAACTTTTCCTCCTTTATGATAGGAAGATGCAACCAAAGGCAGATTCCTAGACGCTAACACTGCGATCCTATTGCCATCATTAACCCTCCCCATCTGAGGGTCTAGTGGTGGGGGGGAGGGGATGATAACCCACAAGTCCAATAAATGTTGCACATAAACAGTAATGCAGTAATAGTGTGTAATTTTTTGGTCAGGCAATTAAACTTTATGCCAAACTAATTCAATTTTGCTCCTGTTTTATTAAGTCTTACAGAAAAAAAAAAAAAAGAAACCTGTTCTCTCTGGTAAATCACAAGTTTCACAACACATTTCTTAATACAAGCTACTTGTTCTGCTATTTTGATATATTAAATATCCAGCAACAAATTTCTGGGGTCATAAATCTACAGTGATAAAATTAATCCTATCACTGAAGACAAATAAATATTTTATTGCAGTTTTATGAGCTTTTGTTCCCTCTTCACTTGCAAGTAGATGTTGTTTAGTGGTACGAGGACATTTTGCTTTTGTAAAATGTGCTAGAAACAATATAGTAATAACAGAAATCATATCTACAAAACTTGTGCTCCCTTAAGATTGAAATTCAGGCACATTAGTTCCCCCCCCCCGCCCCAGATTTATAAAGAATAGTTTGCCAATGGAAAATATCCCGTCACTATGTTCAACTTGATTTATATTCTGAAATCTTTTCATCTCAAGTGTGGGCACTAATTCTTTTACATGACACTTTTGTTATTGTTGTCATTAGCAAAAAAAAATTGAATTGTGGAAGGGGAGAAAGTGCAACAAAGCAAATACTCACCAAGATGTAATTCTTCTAATTTTTCAGATTGTGCACACCCTGGAGGTTACAATGAAAGTTTTATATGCAGAACTGTTAGCAAGAATTGTAAGGATTAGGAAAGGGGAAATCTCCAGGATAAACTGGCTCTCTGACATCTGTAGAAACTTCAATAGGGTTGCCTACTCAGAAAACCTCCCACAAAAACATAGAAATTTAGTATGGAAAAAATCAAGTAGTTTATTCCTTCCCATATACAATCTTTACAAGGAAACAGGTTTAGAAATGGTAGATTACCTACCCTGAAAATATTTTATGCCAGAACTAGGACCAGACTTGAGTAATCTGCCTGCAAATCGCTTAAATTTAGTAGTTTAAAAAAATAATAATGCATTAATTGCTAAACATTTTATAAGACATTTTGCAAATTTCGATTAGGCAAAAAGTCCACAAGAGTACGAGTACTCTGATCTAACCTGTTCATCATGCACTTTGGCCTTTCTAAAACGACCTTTGCTGTTTCTTTTCTTTTCTTTTTTTAATACGAAACTTATTGTCAAATTGGTTTCCATGTAACACCCAGTGCTCATCCCAACAGGTGCCCTCCTCAATACCCATCACCTTTGCTGTCTCTATAACACAGTCTTGCTTGAGATATTGCTTACCGCTTTCCTACGTTCATAATCTTTCACTTCAGATACATTTTCTTGTTTTATATTAAAAATTTTTAAATGTTTTATGTATTTTGACAGAGGGTCAGAGCGTAAGTGGAGGAAGGGGAGGGAGAGGGAGACACAGAATTGAAAGCAGGCTTCAGACTCTGAGCTGTCAGCACAGAGCCCTGACATGGGGCTGGAACCCTCGAACCATGAGATCATGATCTGAGCTGAAGTCAGCCACTTAATTGACTGAGCCACCCAGGTGCCCCCAGATACATCCTCTTCTTGAACCAATCCCCATCTTTCCAGGCTCAAATTGTGCAGGCAGCGAGACATAATTAGAAATGAGACTATTCAAAAGCACTTTTATCTCTGGCAAGAAGTAATGTGTATATGCCAACTTCACTTTATAGTCTAGCAAACTGCAAAGAATACTAAAATAATTTGCAAAGTACCATGTAGATGAAAGAGATGGGATATAATAATAAATAGTGTGGGTGGGGGGAGTGAATAGGGAAGGGAACTTTCACTTCTAGCCAAGACAAAATACCAGAGACCTGATTAACCTTTCCCACCAGAAACACACAAACAATAAAAGGAAATAAAACATGTGAAACAAACGGTTTTGAGATCCTGGATATCAGGCAATGAAGGAAAGTGATCCTTCAAAATGAGAAACAAAAAGGGTGAGCCCTAAAATTTCCCCAGCCCACTGACTTGAGAAAGAGTCCAGGTTGTTATGCGTGAGGTCAAACCCAGGTTGCACCCAGGAAATTCCTTGAGTTGAAAAGTTGGTGTTGAGAGTCTGGAGGAAGATCGCTAGAGGTCCCAGCAAAGAGTATCAAAGAAAAGAAAGGTGCACAGAAAGAGAACTCTTTAATAAGAACCGGCCAAACACTGTATTCCCTAGTCTCTTTTTTTTCACCTGCTTTGGCCAATGAGATATAAGGAAATGCTATATGTAGAACTTAACAGATAAAGAAGACATTTTCCTACTGGCTAGAAATTTAGTGTGATAGTTCGTTAGAGCAATCTTCTTCGACAGTGAAGCCAATCTGCAAAACCACAAACATCTAAACCTTTGTGTCTTTAACCCATAGTGATAATCTGCAGAGACATCCACCATCCTATTTGGGGCTCGGCTCTTCGTCCACATAGGTTCCCAAGGTCACGTAAGTCAATTTCACACACATCATCTGTTCACATCTGAGAGCTCTCTTTCTTGCTACTCACCTTCCTTACGTGCACATTGGGCACACTGGAGAGAGAGTATTCTGTTGCTTCTACAACATAACGTTAAGGTATGGGAAACTCAGTGGAAAGGTAGAAGACTTTACACAACAGAGAATTTTTATTCTTGTAACATGCTGTCTCTGCAAGATCTACCTGGGAATTGAGACTTAAACCTACTTGGGGATTTTCTACCCTTCCCTCAACCTTTCTGGTAAACAACCCATGCAGGGTGGCACAGCGATCTTACCTAGGGGACCCACTACTGTTGATTTCTTTTCTGTTTCTCGTTTTTCTTAGTGGACAGCAAGAATGTTTTGCTCTTACTAAAGTATTATCCAAAAATACTTTTTCTATGCCTGGAGCCATTTCTGTTTCAACAAGGATCCAGGTTTTTGAAAATCAGAAGTCAAGAGGAGACAATCCATATGACCCTGATTTCCATTGTTAAATCCTTTCCTTGATTCGCTGAACAGAGAAAAAAAATGGCTAAGATAAAAAAATAAAGTTGGAAATTTCAGGAGAAATGAATCAGGGAAGATATGAAAAGATTATCCTCCCACACTAGATTTCATGACCCTCAAGCTTTCCCCCTGGTTTTTGAACACATGGGTGCTCTGATCTAGAGAAGGGATGATTAACAATTTTGTCAGCTTTCTCATTTTATTTTATCTTCTTAGAAAATGTTCCCTTTGGTTTTCTAATAAGTAAAAATAGTTTATAATGAGTGCTTAGCTTCCTTATAGTGAAAAGTTGCCCTTTCTGCTTTGGTGGTGCAGACTTTCAGACATACTAAAAAATGAGGCATGAAATAACCAAGTGGAACTCACTGAAAAAAGCAGGGAATGAATGCTCAACGAAAGCCCATGCAGACAGGATGAAGAAACCACAGCCTCTACAAATGCACAGAAGATGAACATGGCATGGCCGAGACATTGAGGGAACTCTGGACCCGTCATCCAGGAATGGAAACTCTGAAAAGAGCTAAGGAAAAACAGGTTGCACAAATCACTACTTTAAAAGAAAACATATGAAAGCAAAGTAACTCATTCCTTTATTCTCCTCTCTCTTCTCAATTACATTTGGTTTTTACAGAAAAAAGGAACCAAGCAAGTTTTCACTAGCAGCCACCCTCTCCCCATCCTACCATCCCACAGTCGCCCTCGCCAATAAAAAATCATGTGATTTGCTGAGCAATTCTAAAGTCATAGCAGGGTAATATTTTGAAATGTTACTTGACATGTCTTTGTCCAAGTTTTGTTGTGTTCATTGACTGCCCTACTGTCAATGGTTCGGCCATTCTGGCAGCTTTCGTTATGCCTTGCCCTTCAGGGTAGGCAGGAATAAGCAGCCACATTCTTTGTTGGGTTATTGAAAACTTACTGAAAAGGCAATTTATTGAAAATAAAAACCTTTGTGATTTCTAACACTTGTGAATTTTGAGAGAGCAAGTCATTTTGGGTTTAAGAGGTTTAAGCAAGTGTTTGTGGATTTAATACAGCTTTTATTTAAAAACAGAACAAAACCAAAACAGAGTATGGAAGATACAGGTTGATGAAATGAGAGCTGTTTTCACACCATACAGCAAAGAGAGAGATAGAAACAGTTCCTGGACTAGAGCAATGATCTTGAAGAGGAGAGAAACTAGGGCTAGAAAAATTAAGCGTCTGGCTTGGGTATCTATTCTCTGTTTATGCTCATGTTTAGCACCTGCCAACACTGTGGTTGAAACTTTAAGGATGGAAATAAGAAAGCAGAAAAGACTTATGTCTCGATGCCCAACTGGAAGTTTTGGAAGAGACGGTCTCCCAACATGAATGATGATCATAATAGATTACAAATGATGACATACGCTCTGTCATGACAAAAGCTTTTAGAACAATCAGAGATAGAAAAAGTATTTCAATGTAACAATGTGTAAATAGTGATAACATCTATACAAAATAATACCAGGTCAGAAGCACTTGTAGAATAGTGATGTCAGGAGCTCTGTAGATCCTCTTCCCAGTAAACTAAAGTAACATGAAAAGCTAAAAAAAACCCAAAAAAACACCCTTTTAAATCCCCCGAAAGTCATTCAGTAAGTGGAGAAATATTTATTCAACAAAAGCTAAATCTTGGCAGCAAGAACAGAAATAGTCAGTAAATTTGAGCCATGACTTTCTCCCTTTATCTCCCCAGGTCAGAATGATGGAAGCTCTACTCTAAGCATGTGAAGCTAAGAGGATGGGGAGCTCTTTCACTAGAGCTCCAAGTGTAGTGTTAGGGCATCTCCCCAAGAAGGGCAGGCTACCAGTATTTCTCATCCCTGCCTCTCCCAGCTCCATATTGCAGAAGCTCTATTCCAGCCAAAACTGACACAGAAGTTATGGGTCCTCTTTCTCCCCCAGTCCCTTGTCATAGGAAGTTCTTTACTAGGCATGAGAGGCTGTGAATACTGGGTCCTAATCATTCTTGACCCATTTCATGTGCATAGCAAAAATTACATAAGAGAAGAAAGCCAAGAAGACCAGAGGCTTTCTTTGCCTAGAACTCTGTTCATAGAACATGGATGTCCCTGTAAGTGAAATGGGTTACTGTCCTCACCCCACCTCTGGAGCACTAGCATCCATGTTCTTCCCAGTTCTTCCCAGGGGGAAGAGGAAGGTCATACGGACAAACTCTCCATAGTTCTCCCTAAAAGACGCACTTCATATGGGACAGAGTGTGGAGAAGTTCAAGTGTAAGGGCATGATAGAAAACAATGGAGATTTTGACAGTGAGCAATTAGTAGGGGGCTTGTGACTCTGTATCAGCAGTAAGAGAAAAGACAAAACAGCTAGAAGGTTAACAGAAATAACTGAAGAAAGAAGCAGCAAAGAAGGGCTCTCCTGGGATTGAAGGAAGCCTTAAGGTTTAGCCTCAAAGTCTCTTCCTACAAACAGGAGTCAGACCATTTTTGTTCAGATAGGATTGGGTCAGACTTCAGAGTCATTTATTTATCAGCGGGTTGCCAAAAACAATAGAGCAATCAGCTAGAAATGAGCGTAGACTAACTGCTGGGTCTGATACCAATATAGGCAGAGCCAGTAGCTTAAGAGGGCATTCATGGAAAGAGACAGTCAAAGTAAAACTATTGTCAAGCCAGTGGAGTAGAAGTTAGGGTACCTGTGTACATGGCCACAGTTGCACTCTCTGAGAAGCAACGTCAGAGGTGGCACATTTTGGGAAAAATAGTTTTCACTCAACTAGTTCAGTCATGTACCCCCCAAAATAAACAAGTAAGCAAACAACGACAGCCCTGGAGGTAGGGTGACAGTATCAGAGTTTCTACAATATATTACCAAAATATCCAGTTTTGAACAAAAAAAAAGGTGAATTATGAGACAAGCAAATAAACAAGAAGGTGTAACCTACACTCAGGATTTAAAAGGGTAAACAACAGAAACCGCCTTTAGTGGAGCCTTAATGTTGTGCTTAGCAGACAGTAGCTATTATAAATATGTTCAAGAACTAAAGGAATCCAGGCTTAAAGAATTAGAGGAAGGTATGATGCTAATGTCTCATCTATTAGAGAATATTAATGAAAAATAAAAGTTATAAAATGAACCAAAAGGAAATTCTGGAGTTCGGAAGTCTAATACCAAATTACAAAATGTGCTTGAGGGGCTCAAGAGTATACAGGAGTGGAGAGAAGAACAAATCAGTAACCATGAAGCTAGATTAGTAAGGATCATCCAATCTGAGAGCAGAAAGAAAAAAAGAATGAGGAAAAAATAACAAGAGCCCTGGAGAAATGGAGCATCCAACTAAACACACTAACATACAGTTCATCCTCATTATTCATGGATTCTGTATTTGTGAAATTGGCTACTCGCTAAAATTTATTTGTAATCCCCCAAATTAATATCCATGGCAATATTCAGTCATTCACCAACATGTGCCGAGCAATGAAAGATTTGAGGCACCCGACGTACACGTTCTCACACACAGTCTTTTTTGTTTTTAATGTTTATTTAATATTGAGAGACAGAGACAGAGCATGAGCGGGGGAGGGGCAGAGAGAGAGGGAGACTCAGAACTTGAAGCAGGCACCAAGCTCTGAGCCATCAGCACAGACCCCGAAGCAGGGCTCGAACCACAAACCGCGAGATATGACCTGAGCTCAAGTTGGATGCTTAACCGACTTAGCCACCCAAGTGCCCCTCACACACATTCTTAAACACATTCCGAGGTCACTGAAGGCAACATGCTGCCTTATTGTTTAAGTGTTCATACCGTAAACAGTGTCTTTTTTGATGTATATTTAATGCCAAGCCTTGTGCAGTTTTGTGTTTTTGTTGTGATTTTGCCATTTTAAACTCTCTTCAAGTGCAGTTCTAGAGTTCTGTTTAGTATCCCTTAGCACAAGAAGGCTGTGATGTGCCTTATTAGAAAATATGTGTTAGATAGGCTTCACTCAGGCTTAGTTACAGTGGTGTTTACCATGTGTTCAATGTTAATGATTCCACAGTGCATTACATTCAGGAAAAAGAAGAGGAAATCTGCTATTTTGTACATGGGACTGCTCCAGAGAGTGCTAAAGTAGTATGTATAGTACATAATGAAGCTACAGAAAAGGTAGAAAAGCAGCTAAATTTGAGGATTCAAGAATTGATGATCAAGAAAAAGATCTTCTTTTAATTTTTTTAATGTTTATTTATTTTTGAGAGAGAGAGAGACAGAGTGAGACAGAGCATGTGTGGGAGAGGGGCAGAGAGAGAAGGAGACACAGAATCTCAAACAGGCTCCAGGCTCTGAGCTGTCAGCACAGAGCCCAACACTGGGGCTTGAACCCATGAACTGCAAGATCATGACCTGAGCTGAAGTCAGACACTTGACGCTTAACCAAATGAGCCATCCAGCCCCCCAAGAAAAAGATCTCTCTTGTATCTTTAATATTTGAGGAATATCTGTCTTGCATCTAAGAACATTTAAGGAATAAAAGATTCATAAATGTAGCTAACAACCCCTTGTATGGTTTTGTGCACCATTTAGATGTGGGATTTGATCTATTCTCAAGATTTCATTTGAGGACTCTTTATGGCTGGCCTAGAAGTGGCCTACAGTCCTGATAATAATCATTGAGATTAGTATTTGTGTCACAGCACCCAGATGTGTAATAATCTCCAGTCTTAAATGTTGTTTCACAGCTATAGTTCTAGCAAACAATACAATAAAGTATCTTCCAACAAATATAGAAGAAAGTCTGAAACTTAAGTTGAAATAATTATTGACAGAAACATTATACACAACCATGACCATAAAAAATACACAGATACAGATTTATCCTGTGTTCAGATGATAATAGAGTCTTTCTCAGCTAACACTGATGAATCAAGAAAGGGCTGAAACGTGATAACAAAATGATTTTCTCTTCCTGTGTGGTTTTTAAAAAACGTTTATTTATTTATTTTGAAAGAGAGAGAGAGAGAGGGAGAGTTGGTGCCCATGAGTTGGGAGGAGGGCAAAGAGAAAGGGAGAGAGAATCCCAAGCAGGTTCCATGATGACAGCACAGAGCCCCACGTGGCACTTGATCCCACAAAACATGAGATCGTGACCTGAGTCAAAATCAAGAGTTGGTCACTTAACCAACTGAGCCACCCAGGCATCGCATCTATTCCTGTGTTAAACAATACTGGGGCTAGGCATACTTCCTCTGACTCCATTAAATAATATCGAGAATAAGCAAAGTAAACTTAGGTACTTGCTCCAGGAAATACTTGCTCCTGGGAGATAGGACTATAAACAAACAAGAATAGCTTACTTACAGAGACTAACAGCTTACTCATCATACCCACTTCAAGACCCTCACTTCTCTGTGCATGCCAATCGAAAATAGTCATTTCATAAACTCTGCCCAGTCCCAACCAGTTCCCCTCCTGGTAAGACCCAACTTAAAATTCCCCCTTTCATAACCTAAAAGTATACAAATATTACCCACCTCCCAGATTTTCCCCTTCTGAAGTGCCACAAAGACTCTGTCAAAGTTGTAGTTTCCTTTATTACAGTAATCAACTTAGCTTTGTTGGATTAACAGAATTTTCTCCTGGTCTTTTGGAGAATTGACAGTTGTCATACTGATTTTTATATCCTATGAGACAAAGATAGGCTCTTAAGCTCTATTCTCTCGGTATATGTCAGGAAGTGCCAAAAGATAATTGCTGCGTTTACCAGTCAGAGAAACTTATTGAACTGAAACATAGTCTTATATTTTTACCAATAGCTATAGTGCAAAAATAAAAGCGTTATATGCTCATGCTTTTGAGACTACAAATATTTTGTTTCATTGCTTTTTAATTAATTTGGAAACTATCTAACATGGAAAAATGAAACTCAGAGAATCATATCAGCCCAGAGAGAAGAAATAAAAATTGCTAGGTTTTAGGAAGATACGGTTTAAAAAGAAAAAGAGAGACCATGTAGAAGGACTTTGAACTAAACCATGATGTGATTAGTAATCTGTTCCTAAGAGGGGCATAAAGATATCTGAAGGCATGGGAATGTATTTATTCGTTCAATAAATATGTTTTAATAGCCACTACAGGCTGAATACAATTTTTGGAATTGTATGGCAGTGTAAGGCGGTGAATAAAACAAACATGATCCCTAACTACATGGGACTTGTGTTTTAGTGGTGAAAAGGCAATCTTTAAAAGGAAATATACACACATATATAGAATTACGATTTTTGGTTAGTACTAGGAGGTAAAAGAGACTCAAAATAGACTCAAAGGGTACTGGGAAATTAAGTAAACTTTGTGGAAGGCATGGCATAAGATTAAGTTCGGATGTAGATTTTTTTTTTCTACTTTGACTAGAAGGATTAGGGCTAAATTTCCTAGCAGTTGGAAATGTGCAAATCTCCCAAAAACTGAGAATGGAAATTCAATTGTCTTACATAATGGGAAGTAACAGATAACAGGAATGAGACCTCTTTTTATCAGTCTTGTAACCAATGATGCACTAAGTTTGGAGAGAAAGGACTGAGAGTGTGTAAAACTGCCACCACTAGAAATTCTATTCTCGTGTACCATTTTCAAACACTTAGGCAAAGTTATTGCGAAAGAAGTTGGAATTAGGACCTATTATGAAACCCTAAAGGAAACCAAGTTTACTGGCATAACAATCTAACTTACTGATTTAATTACACATTATCATTAAATGCATTTCACATTGCTTATCTAAAATGTCCAGGGTATAACTTGTTCTGTATTAATGAATTTAGATATCTTACCTCCAAAAGAATGCACAAATAGGATAAAAAGCATTTTAGCATGAAATGACACACAAATACACACACACATTCACCCAATCACAATTTAATACTTTTAAAAACATTTAAATTTTTAAAAATTGGACCTTATATGCATGATAAATGACAGGTGCTTTATAAGATTTTCAGTAAATCCCACAATTCAATAATGCCACTTACAAAGGAGGAAATTATAGCTGAAAATGAAATAAATTCCTAAAGGTCCATGGCTGAGTAATTGGGTAAATGAGTTTTGATGTCAGGCTTGTTTGGATACAAGAGCGCATGCTTTCTTTTCTTGGCTACTTGTTCTCACGGAGTAATGCTGAACTTAACATTTGTCAAAAATTCCTAGGTATGATCCACCAGGATATAAAAGTGGGAGAAAGTAAGACCCAACCTATGATACCTTTAGACAGACAAACAGGGTACCATAACATACAGAGTTTTCACTGCCACATCAGGAAAACTCAAAAAGTTTGAGAACACACCTGTGATTTGCAAATTGTTGATAGAAGTGTGAATTTGTGAAATTCCTAAGGAGGTAAAGTTGGCAGAATCTATTAAAATGACAAATACAGAAACCTTGGAACCAAGGATTGTAAATTTGAGCTTGTCATGTCCCTGGCCTTCTGGGAAAGGAATCCTCTTCTGATCCTCTGTCCTGCTCTTTCTTACAAGCCTGCTCAGTATTTTCACCAGCTTCTCAGTAACTGGATTGGTTCTCTTCTGAATGCACTTGTCACCTAGAACCATATTCCTAGTAGTCTTGACCTTGAATATTTCCTAGAATCTCTGGCCACCCTGCCCAATTCACTTGATAAGACTCCTTAGAGACACTTGCCCCCAAAAAAGTGTGAACCCATAATAACCTTTTCATGATATGCAGTGGCTGTGGGTTACTGCGCCCCAGTAGCCAGATTTATAACCCTCCCTCCATCTCTGTTCCCTTTGTGCAGTGCGATGGACAGATTGGAGCATACTCTGCAACTGGGTTTGCTCAGTAAAAATACTGACTCTACTGCACCCCATCAGGCACGACACTAATTCACTGAAGTCAAGAAAGGAATGTTTTTGAAATATTTTCTATAAGGTTAAGTCCTCTGCTGGCAAACTTCTACATATATTATCTGATTCAGTCTCCATTGAAGACCTGTAGTGTAGCTATTATTACCTTCATTTTCTGTTGAATAAACCAAGACCTAGAGACAGTACCTTTTTAAGGTCATATGTTAAAGATTGAGCTGGGATTAGAGCCGTGATCTTCACTTTCAATCCAGTGCCATTTTTTAATTAAACCTCATGGCCTCTAAACCACCTTTCTTTTAATCAGAAAGGGATATTCAATCAAAAGTCAAGTTTCCATTTCAGCAGCTTTAATGAATATAGAAGATGTTTTCTCTATACAACTTCATGACTCCTCGGATACTGTATAAATTCATTGTCCAATGGATTTTAATATCTTTTGTATATTCCTTTGTGTTGTGTTACATTGGCCTTTTGTTTTTGTTTTCCACCACATCAAATCTAGGCCTAAGTCAAAACATGATTAATTTCTTCATTTATGAAATATACTAGAGTATTTTTCTTTGCAAATCAATCATATGCTATGCCTTTTCTAGGTCTGAAACACAGGCAATCTCTGTATTTTGGCAGTAGGTGACTTATGAAGCCCTACAAATGGAACTTGCCATCTGTTTGATAGCTAAGGATTTCAGGCTTGATTTGTCAAAAAGATATTTAATCTGTATTGATAAGTATAGGTTTCTATAGTCATTTTTAATTTTTATGAGTTTAGAGGATATCTCTGTACATGACTTTGCTCTTCATGTTGTTTTTTTTTTTTTGAATTTAGAATGCTCCTGGCTCTTAACACAAGTCCAGTTGGTATGGTCTACTCCATCTAGTCTATCTACCTTGTTTGAGACACTTCGATTTGAACTGCTCCATTTCCACTTTAGATTTTCTCATTAGTGTTAAAGTTACCTTTCAGATAAAGTTACCTTTCAGATAACTGAACTTTTTTTATTTTATTCTTCAGTCTTTCATTCAATAGAAATGTGGGCAGAGATTTCTATTCACAGTGTTAGAGGATTTAGCTTCATCTTATATATTCCTTTTCACAATGAGATGTTTTAAATATTTTATTCCCATTTTAGATATGACAACATGAAAGCTTAACCTACTGATGGCATTTTCATGGGATACATGTTGTTGCAAACTTCCTGGACTTTATTCCAATGTTGTATCTTCCGTATTGGATACACAGTGACATGGTGTGCTATCAGAAGGCAGAGGATAAATGCCACATTACCTGAGTCATCAATTTAAAAAAAATTAACATTTATTCATTTTTGAAAGAGACAGTGTGAGTGGTGGAGGGACAGAGAGGGAGGCATAGAATCTGAAGCAGATGCCAGGCTTTGAGATGTCAACACAGAGCCTGACATGGGGCTCAAACTTGAGGACCACAAGACCATGACCTGAGCTGAAGTCGTTAACTGACTGAGCCACCCAGGCGCCTTCCTCCCCCTCCCCCAGGTCATTGATTTTACTTTAGTTATATTATGGTATAAAAAATAAAATGTTTGAATTTTTCAAAATAAAATAAGAAACTGAAGAAATTTAAAGTTTGCTGTTCATTATGTCAATTGCATATATATATATATGTATATATATATATATATATATTTTTTTTTTTTTGCTCTAGGGTGTACGTACCAGCTAAGAACTTAGGTCAGCCTCATTAAAGAGATATCTGAGGGGCGCCTGGGTGGCGCAGTCGGTTAAGCGTCCAACTTCAGCCAGGTCACGATCTCGCGGCCCGTGAGTTCGAGCCCCGCATCAGGCTCTGGGCTGATGGCTTGGAGCCTGGAGCCTGTTTCCGATTCTGTGTCTCCCCCTCTCTCTGCCCCTCCCCCGTTCATGCTCTGTCTCTCTCTGTCCCAAAAATAAATAAAAAACGTTGAAAAAAAAATTAAAGAAAAAAAGAGATATCTGAAATATCAGTGGCTTCTATGAGGTAGAGGTGTTATTTATCAGGTAATGAGAAGTCAAGAGTGAGTTAGGGAGTCCAGTGTTGGCACAGGCTGTCGGGAAGCACCTTCTGCCATGGTGCTCAGCCAGCCCACATGGGTCACAAGATGGTTCCTACTCTGTATCATCATTGAATCTATATTCCAGAAATAAAGGAGCATGGAAAAGATGAAAGGATAACAGACAAGCCAGCCAAGTGTGTCCCATTTTAAATGTCTCATTGGAAGCACCCAATAAAATTTTCTTTCAAATTCGTGGGTCAGAACTGTTTCACATGGGAAATGTTAGCTACAAGGAAGGTTGGGAAAAGTAAGGGTTTTTAGCTGGACAATCGCCACACCCAATAAAATTGGTATTGTGTTAGTAAGGAAGTAAATGAGAAATAGGTATTGAGTAGGTAACAGTTGCCCACCCAAATAATTGAATGTAATGGATAGAGAAGTTTCCATTATACCTTGGAGACATGTCTGTTGGTCACCACAGAGGGCCCACCCTAAGAACTGGGCCTCACAGAAATGAAATGAGTTTTAGTTTCAAGTTTTGGGAAGGACTGATTTACAAATATATGCCATCTGGGTGGCCCTTTGCCTTGCAAAATCTATTGACTGCTACTCGAACTCACAAGCAAATGATTGATTTAACCCCCTATAAATTAAGCTTAGACTACTCATGTCTGAAATTGCTAGAGATGTTCAAGCTACGAATTCTCCATTTTCTGCTGACCTTGTGAGTGTTCTGTGTCTGCTTCTTGTTGGAGCATTTACACTAAAATTGTTCTCTTAATTTTTGAGAATTTGAATGAAAGAATTCAACTGTTGAGTGGCCTTACCTGGACCATGAAAATGCCAGATACATTTTAGTTAGGAGAACTCTGCTGTGGACAAATGGACTCAGAAGAACCTAAATTGGCTCAGTTATGGTGCTCTGAGGTCGGAGCAGCAGTGCCTCGGAAACTATTTTTGTTTCCCTTAGAAAATTAAAATCTCCAAACCAAGAGTCCCCAGGTGCTTATGAATATTCTTATTATTTAACTGCATTGTGGTCGGTGAACCCAGGCCCTGCTGATGATAGAGAGGATAGCATCTTGTTTTCAAAAATCTATTATGTTTATGTCAGAATAGAAGGAATACTTTTCAGTAAACAAGTCCCAAGATTCAGATGTTCAACACCAAACTCTGTGATGTGCTTAGACCTGCCGACTTTAGAGGAAAACAAATGCCACTTTTTTCTTTTCTTTTTTCTTTTCTTTTCTTTTCTTTTCTTTTCTTTTCTTTTCTTTTCTTTTTTCTGTTTGTTTACTTATTTTTGAGACCAAGAAAGAGAGAAAGAAACAGAGCATGAGCAGGGGAGGGCCAGAGAGAGAGGGAGGCACAGAATCTGAGGCAGGCTCCAGGCTGTGAGCTGTCAGCACAGAACCCAACATGGGGCTGGAACACACCAACTGTGAGAACATAACCTGAGCTGAAGTTGGACGCTTAACCTACTGAGACACTCAGGCACCCCGAATGTCACTCTTCATAGTGGAGGCGGGATTCGGTTACATTTCCCAGATGAAGCCCCCACTATAATCTAGTGTTTTCAATTTACCCAAATCCCACCAGAAAACATAGATTTTGAAGGGCACAGGAAATACCTGGAGTCAAAGTAGACAAAAACCATTATGAGGCTGAAAACTCCATAATTAACAGTGTAATACTTCATGTCTCACAGAAACACAGATAATTAAAATGGACCAACCACTAACAACTCAAAGGAACAAACAAGGTGAAGATGGCCTCACAGTGCCCCCTAGCAAACATCGCAAAATTCCTCTTTGTTATCGTAAATCTGGGATAAGCTATTTTGAAGCCACAGTCCAGACATTTGTTGTTCCTAATCACTATTGAAACAGTTTGAAAATTATGAAGATATATGCTGATGGGCACTTAATACTAAACAAACAAAACATAATAATATTCTTTGATTGTAATCTGCAACTACATACTTATATGACTGCTGTCCTTCTTCCTTCCATCTGTCCTTTCCATTCTTCCTTCCTTTCTTCAGTTTAAAAAAATTTTTTCCTTAGCCTATAATCTTGAATGTGAAGCACAACAAAAGTAAAAGCAAAGCTAATAAGATTTCAAAGCTGTTTTTCTCTTTTCTACAAATTCACATGTGTTAACTTGGATCATCATTCAGTTCTGCTAAGCCAACACTTTTTATATGCGACTAGCTGAATTTTACAGCCTATTCATCTTACACCTTTTAATTAAATGGCCTCTACCCGGGGCCAGGTCTTTAGTCCACTGTCTTACATAATGTATCGGCTTGCATTTTTCCTTCTGATTAAGAGTAAGAAATGGTTATAGGGAGTGAAGTAGAAATATGTGAGGATTGCAACAAGGCAAAGCAATTTCATTTTTCACCTGGATGTGTCCTGAGCTTTTCATTCAGGCCAGCTGAGCTGCTAAATGCTGTGATTGATTGCTGATTCCACTTGGTTTTCCCAGCAAAGCTGAACGTAATGAGAGGAAGAGATTTTGTGACAACCACAAGGTGGATAGAAGCATAAAACAATAGTGTTCAATTTGGAGAAAGTCAACAGAAATGTTAAAAATTAGCCAACTCTTCTGGGTGTTATGGAAAATTGGAGAGTGGAAATAATAGGTAGATGACATGTGATTAAATATTTAATTAAGCTAAATACACGCCTCTTAATTCTGAATGTGTTCTGGAGAATTGTATTCCACCAAAGTGAAGTAGAGAAACATTTTTAAACAACTCTCTCTTGTGATTATATTTAATTGCTGACTTGATCAGGCTATAACACATCATCCAACATTACTCTCAAATCAAGTCTCGTTTCATATCGCTATTCCATGTATCATACCCAGTTTCGCAGACGGGATGATGCTCAGGGTACGAATTTCCCCTGCTTAGTCACCATATTGACATATTAACATTTCGCCTTCTTGATTAATTTAACTGGCTTTGGAGAGGTTTACCCTGTGGCACTCAGGGACCAACATAATTGCATCATAGGCCACTCTTGTCAATGCTGATGTTCAAGAAGATAGAAATGTGATGATGCTTTTCTGGACAAGGACAACTCTGGAAGAATGGGGGAATATCCCGGATTAGATTTTGAAGCTCAGTGCTCTTTAGTTAAAGGAAACTCCTGAGTGGAGATCTAGCACCTTGTCCCATCAAGTTTAACTCCAGAAGATATTCACACAAATGCACCAATACTCCTGTTTCCAGAAGAGTATTCAAAATCACTGGAGGAATTCAAAATCACTAGATAGTGGTTAAAGAGAGATGCAGGAGTAGAAAAGGTATTTAAAAATGTTTCAAAAATTAAGAAGTGCTTTAAACTTGTGCGTATACATTTGTGAGCGCATTAACTCCAGATATAGAAAGTTGCTGCTATGGTCGTCGTGGTGTTTTCTTTCCTACTGGTATGCTTAATTAATCATATGTCTATTTCTCCTACTAGACTGTGACTCTCCCAGGACAGGAACTGAGTCGTAGGAAAACTGTATTACAAGTAGTGTACTTGCACAATGTAATTGGTACACGATTACTGATTGAATTGGATGGAATTGAATTAACTTATTACTGGTAATTGTCACTATCCCATCAGTCAGCAAGCACCGGAGGCTTGTACTAGGGAAACAAAACACTGGCTGGCCCTGGGACTAGGTATTCTGTAAAAAGAAGGTTGGTTATATGATTTTGATTAAAGCTAATACTGCTTTTTTCTAAGCATAGTAATGAGTAGTTAACTCATTACTGCATTTCCCCTCGATCCCAAAGGAAACTGGGTACCTGTTATGCAATCTTCAACATTCTAGTGCCTTCCCTTTTCCATAGCATAAAATAAGCTATCCCTACAGAGACGATTTATGAGTGTACTTTGTTTTAAACACATCTGTCTTGCAAACCAGGATTACAGGTGCTGTATTTTAGAGGGCCATTGACCTCTAAATAGT
This sequence comes from Prionailurus viverrinus, assembly GCF_022837055.1. NCBI lineage: Eukaryota > Metazoa > Chordata > Mammalia > Carnivora > Felidae > Prionailurus > Prionailurus viverrinus. Next base: position 60,098,378 of record NC_062562.1, on the reverse strand, counting down.
TCCAGAACACTTGACACTCAGCAACCATTTTCTTCGTGCCATAGCATGTGGTGCACTAAAAGAAAAAAAAAATCATAATTGCAAGGTTACAGCATAATCAAACAAACGGGAATGCTAACAATCAAAATAACTAAATAAAGGCACTTAACAAAAGAATTAAGAAGAAATCATGCGAGACAGATGAAGTGGTCCATGTTGTGATGAAGAAGTGGGTTCAAAGCTGAACTCTGAATCATTAGAGAGGATTTAAATTAGGCTCTTTGTCTACTGATGTGGGGGGGCCTCACCCCTGTGGCTGCTGCTCTGAGCAATAAGCAGAGAAATAGGCTGGAGGGGAACTGAACAAACCATATACCACTAAGGCTGAGAACAAAGGGAAAGAAACTAGAAACAATGCAGAAATGCTGTCAGTGTAACTGGTAAAACCTCAAAAGACAGAGCCACTGGACCGATTTAATGGCACAAAGAGAGAGTTTCCTCTGATAACGCATTACCCAAAAGTAAAGAATGCCTTGGAGTGGAACACAGTTCATCCGTAAGCCCTCGGGATCAGAAGCATCGATAGTAATCCCTGGGGTACAGGAAAGTTATGTGATTCTTGTCATCGTGTCTGCCCCTCCACCACGCACACACACACAGACACACACACGCACACACACAGAGTTTATCTCAGGGCTGGTTTGATATTATGAATTACAATAATGAATGTTTGGATTTTAATCACCTTAGTTAGGATTATTCACCAATTTAATTAATATCTCTCAAAAATTCATCAAAATCTGAATAATACGCAACCTCTGGGCAGATGTCATACATGCAAATCCTGTAAATCCTTTACCCAATTCCTTGTGATAGAACAAACTTCTACCTTGTTTTTTTTTTTTAATTCATTTACAGGAAATCAAGGTGTAAATCAGGATCATTTTCTTTTTTTTTTCTTTTTTTAAATGTTATTTTTGTTTATTTTTGAGAGAGAGAGAAGGCAAGTTGGGGAGGGGCAGAGAGAGAGAGGGACAGAGGATCCAAAGCGGGCTCTGCGCTGACAGCAGAAAGCCCAATTCGGGGCTCAAACTCATGAACAGTGAGATCATGACCTGAGCTGAAGATGAATGCTTAACCAACTGAGCCACCCAAGTGCCCTGTAGGATCATTTTCTTAAGCCCATGCACCATGTTTTGTCTCACAATCTTGAGTGGTATTGATAGCATAAAAAAAACCCTACATTCATATTAGTAGATTAAAACATTACAACTGGTAGTAGTTTATGTTTATTTCTTTTAAAAATTATTTTTATTTTAAAGTAATGAATTAAATGCTTTCAAGTCATATATTTCCTTTTTAAAAATTTTTAAAAATACTTTTATTTATTTTTGAGAGAGAGACATAGCACAGTGGCAAAGGGGGAGAGGGAGACACTGAATCTGAAGTAGGCTTCAGGCTCTGAGCTGCCAGCACAGAGCCTGATGTAGGGCTCGAACCCATGAACAACAAGATCGTGAGCTGAAGTCAAATGCTTAATTGGAGGCATCCAGGCACCCCTCACGTCACATATTTTCTAAAAGTTTTTTTTAATATAAATTGCAGTTCCCCTCCACTTTTTCTATGTCCCAACCTTGTCCCTAAAATATTTTAATTCTTCTGGCTGTTCCTTCTACTTATCTCAATATTCTAAAATAATTGACTTGCATTATTATTTCTTCAATCTTCAATTTCAGATATTATCACTTTATTTTTGTTATGGCAATTAAGTCCACCCCGCCTCAGTCACACACATAAATAAGCATGTAGACACACACACACACACACACACACACACTCACGCACACACACACACAACCTTCCCTTTCCCTCATTCTCCCAATATAGTTTAACATTATGTTTTTAGGGGCGCCTGGGTGGCTCAGTTGGTTAAGCATCCGACTTCGGCTCAGGTCATGATCTAATGGTTCATGAGTTCAAGCCCTGGATTAGGCTTCATGCTGATAGTGGGAAGCCTGCTTGGGATTCTCTCTCTCCCTCTCTTTCTGCCCTTCCCCACTTACTCTCTCTGTCTCTCTCAAAAAAAAAAATTAAACATTACTTTTTTAACAGAAAGTCAGGGATTACATTACTTAGTGTGTGTGTGTGTGTGTGTGTGTGTGTGTATATATGATAACATTTTTTTCTCTTACATTTTTCCTGTGGAATTAATCATTGCCTTTCCTCCCCCTATTTTCCCAGTTTCATTTGGAATCATTACTACATTTTCCAAATATTCCAACAGATCTTTCAAATGCCTATTGGTAAATGTTTCAGTTGGCTGAGCAGAATTCCTTTTTTTATTTGGCCTTGACTGTTTTCTGGAACACCTTCACTCTGCAGGTGTCTGTCCCCTGCTCTGGTTTTCCTAGGTCTCCTGTGCTGTTCAGATTCTTCCTTAGATTTCATGTCCTTCTCATTTTTCATTTTCTCTCTTGTTTTTCTGATACACATCCCACAGTAGCTTCCTAAGAGGAGGATCTAAAGAGATAAATTTAAAGAACTTGTACACCTGAAAATTAATTTATTTTCACTTCCCATTCTATTGATAATTTTCCTGAGTATAGAATTCTGGATTGAAAATACTTTCCTTCAGAGGTTAAAGGCATTACTTCCCTATTTTATAACATCCCGCATTTTTATTAAGAAATCTGATGGCAGGTGAATTCTATTTTGTTATGTTTGATAATGTTTTCCTCATGCCAAAAGCTTCTAGGACTTCCTCCTCTTCTTTACCGTTTTTAGATTTTCTGATAGGTTTAAGTAGTTTTTAGTTTTATTTTATTCATTTGCTTGATACCCGTGAGCTTTTCTAATCTGATGATGTGTGCCTTTCAGTTCTGGAGATTTTCTTGTCGAATTTATTTGGAATTGTTTTCCCTTTTATATATTTTGTTGGCCTTTCTCTAAGCACTAATGGTGAAACTCCTGGGATCATCCTTTTTCTTTTCTCATATATTCTATTCTTTTCATGTCTTTTTTTCAATTTTCTGGGCAATTCCTCCAGGTTTATTTTTTTTTTTAAGTTTTTTTTTTTCAACGTTTTTTTTTTTTATTTATTTTTGGGACAGAGAGAGACAGAGCATGAACGGGTGAGGGGCAGAGAGAGAGGGAGACACAGAATCGGAAACAGGCTCCAGGCTCTGAGCCATCAGCCCAGAGCCTGACGCGGGGCTCGAACTCAGGGACCGTGAGATCGTGACCTGGCTGAAGTCGGATGCTTAACCGACTGCGCCACCCAGGCGCCCCTATTTTTTAAGAAATTAATATACATGCATTAGTTTGTCTGCTTTGTGTCTATTTATTGTAAGCTCTTTTATTTCTGTTTGTTTGTTTCCCTCATTGATATTGCTTCTCCTCTCAGAGGACCTGCACCATGGCACATTTATATTTAGGTATCAATTTACACTTGGTACTCTTCTCACCTTCATGTTTGAATGACATCAATGTCAGAGCTGATAGAAGGAGGGAAAAATAAAACACAAATGTGAAGTGCTAAAAAAGAGCAAGTCAGAGCAGTGTACGTGTTGCTGAGTTATGAGTGTTCAAACTTCCCTCTTTTATGTAGTTATCACTTCTTCACATTCATAAAAATGGATTTTCCTGACAGTTTAAAAGTTAAAACATAAGAATTCATACATAATTCAAAATACATAGGAGTTTGTTACAGAATTCAGTTGCTGAAATAAGAAAAATAAAAAGAACCTAGCTGTCCCACTAATTCTACGACTAAATCATACCAAAACAAATCAAAACAGAAACATCTCCCAATGGCGGGGAAGGCAATTTTCCACCATCTTCTTGGGGACTTGAAAACACTTACGCCCTTGCCATTTCATTCCAATTCTGAGTCTTTTTTTTTTTTTTTCCCAGAACACTAATCAACAAGCAGACTCAAAACACTAAGAGAAGGAAGACAAGGTATGATACGGGAACATCAAGCTTAGACTGGAAATTGAACTGATGGCCGTGTCTTTCTATATGTGCTGGTTTCAAGGTTCATAGCAAAAGGGTTGCCCCTGAGGTAAAGCCCAGCCATTGACTCCACCTTGTACTCGAGGAGCCACCTGGCCATAAATGCGGAGACTCCAAATGCCACACATTTATTTACTGCAGAGTGAGACCCGTGTTGCAAACTTTGTTTGGAAGTCAGCCAAACCCTGTTGTGAAATTGCCCCAGCACCAGACGTACAGATCCGAGAACTCTGCCATTTCTGATGGCCACCGTAGGGACTCCACTTGGAGTAAGGTCTCACACATGCTCCGGGAAGAGCAGTGAAGGAAGTGGGTTCAGTAATCACTTTTCCAAAGACAGAGGTAGTATTTTAAACTACTCTAAAGGGCATAACCAGATTGAAATTGAGGGGAGGAAAACAAACAAACAAATACAAAAAAAATCCATTACTCTAATAATTCAGAACCAACTAGGCCACTTCCATTGTTCCCCTTCTCATTTTGGGATGAATATTCTATCTCTCATCTCTTGTTCTATTATTTTATACCCCCACCTTTTCTTCTTCTCTCCTTTTTAATACTTTTTTTTTCTTTAAGCTTTTCCTCCTCTTGTTTTCTGTTTATGTCTCCCCATCTGCTCCGCCTCTCTCTCCTTGATTGATTTCCTTTATGTTTCATTCCATTGCTGCCATAACATTGATATAAAGATCCAATATAAGGATCCTCTATCACTCTTTCCTATCTTGTTTGCTCCTGTCACTAAGGTAACAAAAGAGCTGTGCAAACAAAACACAGCATGATCTGAACCTCATAGTGTTTTCTTTTCTGATCTTGGAGAGCACCCTTCTAGAATGTGAAAGCGGTATGTATTCTGGAGTCCCTCACTTGGTGAGGAGAAATCTGGAAGATGAAAAAGGTGGGGCTTTCTTGCAGGTTTCTTGTGCAGAGCCACTCTGATTCCAGCTCCTGCCGGAATAAGAAGAAGACACATGGCAGTCCATAGAGGTTTTCCCGGAAAAGACCTATAGTCACATTGTAGCATCCCTGGAAGCAGCGGTAGTGCCATCAGGTGATGGCAGTTTGTGTGCCGGGAAATAGCTGTGTCTACATGTGCATCCATGTGCCTGTAATTCTCAGTGCTTGTGTGTGTGTGTTTGCATGTGTGTGCATATGCCCGTGTGTGTCAGTTTTGTATGCAGTTTCCCTAGATGTATATATAATCCCCTAAACCTTGCAATTAATGGTGTTGACTATCTCAATAAAAAATCCCATCACCGTTACATCATGAGTGTTTATGCAGGTAAAAGTGCATCAAACAGTACAATTGAAATGTGTTCATTATACGCCCAACACATGTCAATGTACCAGGAAAACAAATCTCTCATCACACGATATCTGTCACAGAGTCAGAGACAATAGGACCTCACCTCCTGGTAGGTCTCACGGCATGACTGGTCACAATATGTCACTCTTGCCATTTTCCTCATACAAAACACCCTTCATCTGAGGCTCTACAATGAGTCCTCCCAAGTCACTCAAGTCACATTGGGTACATTAAGGTGGAGAAAGAATCTCACCAGTGTGATGGGAGAATCCCCACTTACATTTGTGTCCATCTGCCAGTGGAAAGAGGGGCTTGATGTAGTGTGAAGAAGGCTTTTGCAAGTAAACAATTTAAGGTAGCTATCCTAAGACAGTATAAATATAAACAGTGCCAAATTATGATTTGAGTTCCTTTTAGAGGCTAAATCTTGTGAATTGTGAAGTACCCAACCGCTACTTTTCTCAAGGTTCCACTTGTAGTACATCACTTTTAGCCCCATCACAGAAACAAACGAACACAGCATAGTAACATATTCACATCTGAGAACAGGAAACTGAGGAATGGAGCCCTCTCCGGTCTCTCTCAAGTATGTGTAGATTCTTATTGTGATGTCAACCCTGGCCATCATGTGTGGTGACTCTGCTTTATGGCATTTATATTAGTGTCCCTGCTAAATATCAGGACTGGCCCACCAAACCTGGCTGTGGGCCCTTTTCAGTGCAAACCAAAGCTCAACATCTTCCTAAGTCCATCTTGAATGCATGAGATTTGTTGGGCAGCTGGTGAGTAGGGAGAGCGGGAAGTTGACTATGGGTAAAGTATGATGAATTGTTCTATGGTCTTCTGCTAGTAAGATGCCAACCTTACTCTCTAATTCTCTGCATTTCCCAGAAAATTGCTGTAGCAATGAAGCACAAGATGTGCCACCCAGGACAACCACATCCATAAAGAAAGGAGACCTCTTCTGGTTGCACATCAGGATGCAACCTCTTCCTGTACCAGAGGAAGGTACCATGGAAATTTACTCACTAAGTTAAGAATAATTTTTTTTCATTCATTGTCCTGTACTACCAGAACAGTATAAAATGTCGAGGCAGGTGTTTCAGTGATTTTGAGGCTACAAATTTAAATTCCTTAAGTCAATCATAGTACAATAACTATAGAAATTAAGAAGCATTTCTATATCAACACAGGATCCATGTTGAATAGTACACAAGTGTCTAGTATTGCGTTAGCTACCTTTTGAACAGAGCTCAATATCGATCTCCCCGTGAAAGAGTGTTTCCAGATTTTTTGACAATAGTAGACATGATTGACAAAGGTTCACTTAACATAAGGTTGAGGGAAATGTTGAGGTTGTTTTCGGTTAACGTGTGTCCCTAGGAAAGTCATCTCAGTGACAGAATTGACACTGGATATGTGGATACTGTCAGTACTCTCTCCCTCTAGGTACCCAGCAGCCCAGATGCATGACAGGTACTCTACAAACAGGAGAGATCAGGGATTGTTTGAGTGGTGCCAGGAAATCACCTATCTTTCCTCATATTTGAGAACAGTATAATTGTGGAGGTTGTCAGAAGAATGGAAATGGAGTATATCTGGGAAGGGAGGAGGAAGGGGAACACGAAGTGTGAGTTGCAAGGAGGGACCTAGGCAAAGTCCTGCACAGTCATGGGGACAGTGAGCGCCTGGAGGATGGGCAGGATGACACAGGCTTCATTCCTCGTCATGGAGATAACCTGAGATGGTACAAATGAGTGTTAGATAGGAGACGCACTCCTCCCCTGAAGTTTCAAGGGCTTGAGGTCTGGAGGACTCAGAACTGAAGACCCATCACCCTTTAGCCAGGATCCATCATTCCAAGAGCAGAGGGCCACAGGTTCTCACCTCCACTAACTCTTCCCTGCCCTTTTCAACAGCCACCCAAACATGGTTGATGCCCTGTCCAAAGGAAGGCAACTCCAAGGATGGCAAGGATTCAGACAAAAGGAGCAATGTGCTGCCTGTAATTCATCTCCTCCTCCGTGTCTTGCACAAACTCTCTTCTGCCATCCATAAGCAACGCTTTGGAGCCCTCCCCATTCAATCCTTTTATAATCCCCATGCTGATATACCTGGCTTCATGCAGGCAGTGATGACTTGCATATGTAGCTTGTATGCAACCTCTCTGCAGAACCCCTCAGTCCCTTTCTTAGTGTCCCTCTGGACACTTAGTGTCAGCATGTTACTGCAGCACGAAGTCTGGAGAAAATGTCCCAAATGGCCCAAAAGGGAGGGGGTGAAGGAGTCAGCAGGGCTGAGCCCAACTTGTTGGACCTGTCTCAGGAAGTGGGGATCTACCTGGGTTCTGTCACTGTGTGTTTCCTGCCTGAATGGATCTTTTCATGCTAGCTTCAGTTCTTCCCTCCATCTCTCAAGAAGCACCCCTTCGCTCAACTTACGATTAAAAGCAGAGTAAGCAGGTTTGCTGTCACCAGAGGAGCAAATGCAAATGTGGTGAGTTTGTCATGAAAAGGGTAAGGAAACCTGGGCACACATTCTCCATCTCTGCATAGCTTACATGGCAATTCAGGAAACCCAGCCAAAACCTGGGATGCTGCCAGGGCTTGTGACCACAAAGAGGAGACAAGATTAATGCCATAATCCCTGTAGACCCTGAAGGATATCCTGAGCACATTCCCCGAGGAACCTCAATCTAATCTATACAAGGCCATGAAATCCTGGGCTATCATTCCACCAGCAGCTGCTGAACTTAGAAGGAATGCTGTGGTTGCCAGTAAGGGACCTGGGGGGGGGGGGCAGGAATCCAGGAGACATACGCACTGTATTCTAGGAGAAGAGAGCCCCAGGAGTTGTTCATCATCTCACTCTGCAGGACCCAGCCCTGTCCTGCCATCCTGCTCAAGTGATCCAAGAGCTTCCCCTGGACGTCACTAGTGGGGATGAGACATTGGGCATTTTTTGATCATCCCCTTCAAACATCCAGGAGTTGAGGGAACATGACAGAGTCCCTGAAGCTCATGTGAGGAGGACCCCTCAACTCGCCTAGCTGTGCATCACTGGGAGCACTGAGTAGATGCAGTCTCAATGGGGAGGGGGTTTGTAGGATCCCTACATGATTGGGAGACTGCAATGTCCTCGGGTCCCCTAAACCTCCAGTAATGCTGTGGGAGACACGGGGTCACCTCAGAGTACCACTTCCAAGTATGAGTTTCAGGATCTGTAGATGCTGCCTCATCTGTAGTCAAGTCGATCAGGGAAGTCCACAGTGTCTGTTCCCCACACAGTCACATCAGTGTGTAAAGTCATATCCATGTGAGATAGGAGCAAATATCACCACCACGTGTCCCACAACACTCACATGTGCCAGGGTCCTTGACAGAGCAGGGGATGTTGACAGCCCTCAAATAGAGTATGAATAGGACATCAAGCAGTGGAAGGACTCAGCAGTCAAAAAATTAGGGCAATCAGGGAAGGGGCCCGAAGACCCTGGGATGTAGCCTTCATTCAGCCCAGGGCCCAAACGTGGAAGGTTCTCTTCCTTCATGCCAGCCATGGATTCTATAGGGAAACTTCCACTCCAAGACCTCAAAAGGCATGTTCCAAAATAAACCCTAGACCAGTTGTCAGATCTGCCCGAAACAGCATGCCACACAAGCTCATAGAGCTCCACCTAATGTTTTCTGCAGCTGCAAAAGAAAATAGCTGGACCATGTCCACGATGCTCCAGATGCCACAGAAGATTTCAGAAAAAGTGAACCCGGAGTGCCCTCGGTCCCCAGCCAACAGCTTTGAAGGTGGCCTAGAAGAACCAGATGAAGACAATACCTAAATAAAATTGGAAAAGAAACAATGCTGGAGGAACTCCTCTCCTGCACCTGAATCTTCTGGGCCATACAAATAGAAGATGTTTGGGGTTGCAATGAGCAGAGAAGACTGTGACTCCTGGGGACAAGGGGACCCAGCAAGATGGCCACCACACCCTGGTTGGTTTTCCAGGCACCGCTGACGACTGACACTATGAGGAGGAAGCAGCACTCCAGACCATCAATAGTGCCCTGTGGGGTGAGTGTGTGCCCATCTGGAAGCATGGGGCTGAGCAGCTTTCCAGGGTTTCCCCTTGCCTGCTGCAGGGCTGCTCCTGCTCCTGCTGTCTCTCCAGTCCCCAGCGGGAATGTGCAGAAGGAGAGATGCAGGAAAATGCAAGTCTGCCATGGTCAATGACCACCCTGGAATGCGCTTTAGGGGCAACCTGGCTGTATCCTTTGTGTCAAAGGACACCTGACTCAACTGGACCCCTCTCCTCCCTGATATATCTGCTTCCAGACATCTCTTCACACTCACTGTCCTCAGCCCCTTACACCCAGATGGCTCCTGCTGACTTCCAGATACAAAGCCAAGCCAGCAAGTCTTGGGCAGCACCACACAGGTAGCTTTTGTTGATTCATCACCTATTACTTCTCCCTTGGGCACAGACACCAGTACCCAGCCAGGCTTTGCTGTCACCCAGCTAGATTTCCCTGTGGCACAACCCCTGGATCACTCCTATTGCCTCCATGCAGAAGACTGTGACCAGTGCTGGGCTGAACATTGCCAGCAGCACCACAAAACAGGCCCACTTCAGTCTGGGGGTTTCGGAAGCACCAATAGGTTTAGGGAGGAGAGGCTGCCTCATATCTGAACTCTAACTGTGGAGCACTCATCACCAGAACATTACCACGCGTGGCCCCAAGTATCACACTGCAATTTGGGACCTGAACACTTAGGACCCCCTCGCCAGAGACTCCAGTGGCAACCACGAGACCCAACATTAAGGAATACCATGAATTTGGAGACATTATTACCCGACGCTCACATTCCCAGTGCCTTGTTCACCAGAGTCCCCAGACATACAGCTGGGGGCCCAGCACCACTGTCTGGAAGACTCTCTTTAGAGCTGTTTGTCCAGCGTCTACTCTTAGCATCCCTGCCCCAGTGGTAACCACAGTGAGGAACGCCTTACCAAGAGTACCCATCATTACCTGTCCAGGGCTTGCTTAGACACAAAATGCTGAGTTATGCACCATGACCTTTCTCTCCAGGGAAGCACCCACTTCCTTGGGTCTAAGAGTAGAATGCTGGCCTTGAGAACCACTGCCCTTAGAATTTTCCAATGTCCACCTTCCTCCCAGGCTGGACCACAGGTGAGCCTTGTTTCCATTTGAAATGCATCTCTACCACTGACCTCTGTGGCCCTGGAGCAAACTAGAGGCCCACAGCACAGCATGCTTGGAAGTGGGTGGTTTGAGGCTGCTGTTCAATTTTTGTTGTTGGAGCCCTCAGCATAGTAGACAGAGAACCAGGTTCCCTTTTCTCACAGTCCTGGATCTGGAACTCTCCCGCGGCCTATATTGCACTCCTGCCCTCTGCCTGTGTTCTTCCCAGGACCCTCGTAACTTCTCCATATTTGTCATAAAGCCTGCCTCTTGTTCATCTGCAGAATTCTCCTGTGAGTGTGCTCTGTAGATCAAGTGTGGAAAATCATGAGGGGCAACATGAGAGAAAGACCCGATTCAAATTTCCTGAGACTCAACTAATGGATTAGAGAAAGTAGCAATCCTTGATGGTTAGGATGGACACCTGAGTTTTAAAAGTGTGGTTGGAGTTTAAGGATAACACTTGGAATATACCAAAAGCGCAAGGGAGGAATAAACAAGGACAGTCATCCATGCTTGTTGAAATTGCTACCACTAAAACACCACTCTGATGAATCTCTTCTACCATTACTAGTTGTCACCAGGAGTCCACATTAAATTACTCAAGAGTCCAAGACTAAAAGCCTCCTCTATGTAACAGTTTCATTTTTTAAACATTGTTGCTTGAAAGTCCTAGGCATATCACCTATGTACACCTTTCATCTACATACTGTGGGCCTGGTGGGAAGCATTCTTGCCAGGGAAAAGAAGGAAAACTTTGATTCTAGCCTGCCACATATGCCCATGCGATTTGTGACATCCTGATTTGAATATCAGGACTCTCTCTGTTCCTCTCCTCCTTTCTGCAACTTTAGGGATGAAAGGGAGCCATTCGAGCAGGAACCAAACTAAAATTAGTCAGGTTTTTAATAAAAAAGAAGAAATACTTCTAATTTGTGGTCTGATATGTATATAGCTGAGACATCATCACTCCCGTGCTCACCACAAGAGAAATGCAGAACAACCTGAAAATAAACAATTCCTAAAATTTACAGAGAACTGATCTCACAGGGCAAACTATCATTGTAATAATTGGAGAATTATTGGAGAATAATTGGAGAATAGGTGAATACAGAAGAGTCAGAGATTCAGGAGCAGAGGCTTCTGCAGGAGCAGAGATCTGGGCTGCAACACTTCCACTCTGAATGATGAATTTCTGAAGGCTCAGTGTGCACAAGCTGCAAAGGGCAAATTTCCAGGGGCCCAGAGGGTGGGGCCTCCACACTTCCATGGTTTACCTCCAGTACCCCTCCACATTCTCAAGGTGAAAGTCAAAGAAAAATCCTTCAAACTTTGGACCAGGGAGAAGAGAATCAACCATTCCAAAACACACCCAGTGCCCTCTGTTCCCTTTAAGGAAGCCTTCATTCAAAGAAAGTGTCTCAGCAGAGCAATCACCTTGGGTGCGACAGGAGCATAAGTGGCCTGGGGAAAGGGAATGCCCAAATCTAGTCACTCCAGTTCCATGCAGAGGAAGGGACTCAACTCCCTCTTGAATTCTCTCACCCCATGGGAAGGAGGATTCTGAGAAGCACTGTCACTGTCAAATCCCAAGGACACAGGCTCACTGAAAGACTGAGGTCTCATCATAGAACAATACGCCCCCTCCCCTATACATTTCTGCTGCATGAATAGGGATTTTAAAAATCCTGTATCAAAAGGGGATTTTACCTGAAGAACTCCATGTCTCAGATGTTATTGAAGATGTATCAAAGGAAACCCAAAGCACACAGGAGAGACAAAATAAATAACAGCAAAAATCCTTCAAATAAACAAACAAGCAAACAAAAAACAAAGGAAATGGTAGCTTAGATATCTATCCTAGCAGCGAACTGAGAACATAGTTTAACTCCTAGAATATAAAAAACTCAATTAGAGACCAACTTATTTGAGTTGTTTTTGCCCAACACCTTATGTTCAGCTTTTAATTAAAAAAATTACAATGCTTATTAAAAGTCAAAAGGCAACAGTTTGAAGAGATAGAGCAAGCACCATAATCAGATTCAGATTATGACAAAGAGTAGGGAGTTATTAGGCTATGGATTTAACATATAATTAAAACCTTAAGGGCTGCAATGGGAAAGGTGTAATTAGCCATGTGAGCAGAGAGATGGAAATTCTACTGAATGTAAAGTAAATGGTGGGAATAAACACTATATTAGAAATGAAGAATACTTTAGATATGCTCATGGATGGTTGGGGACAGGAATGAAGAAAGGATCTGTGAGTTGAAGCCATGCCACTGGAATCTTTACAAACTAAAGAAGAAAATAATGACAGAAGGAAATGTAAAGGAACATCCAGGAACTATAGGACATTGTAAAAATTGTAACATCTGTATAAAGAAAACAGGAAAGGAAGGATGGGAGGGAGTGAGGAATGTGGCAGGAAGGAAGGAAGGAAGGAAGGGGCACAGAAAATATTTCAAGCAATTAGGGCTGACAAATTCAACATGTATGAAAACCACAGATCCAGGAATGTCAGAGCAAGAGAAATACCAAGTGATCAATACCTTTGTAAAGCATTTGCAAAGGGCAGTAAATCAAGACAAAAAGGAAAAAAAAAAAGCTTGAAAGGAGACAGAGGGGAAAAGTCCTATGTGTAGAAGAACCAGTATGAGTTATTCTGGATTTATCTTCAACAACCATGCAAGCAGGAAGAGAGTGGGATTAAAGTGTAGAAAGAAAAAATTAGATGAATTCTGAATCAAATACATTTCTCCTTCAATACCGCTGCAGACATAAAGTCTTTCTAATATAAATAGAAATTGGAATTGCCAACATTAAATGTTCCTTACAAGGTATCTTAAAGAGGGTATTCAGAGGGAAGAATAACATATATGTCAGCAACTTGACTCCACACAAAGAAAGGGTTTTAGAGAAAGGAAGAAATGAAGGTAAAATTGTCCTTAGGGTCTTATTTTTCTTCTTTTAAGCTGATTTAAAGACTCATTTCTTAATATAATAATTGCAAAAATAATTTTGATGATAGTTTATAAATAATGAAAATATATAACAAATTTTGTTCAGTGATGGGATAGAGGAATTGAAAGAATTCTCTTTTAAAAGTACTTGTTGCCCTAACCATGAAGAAATAGTGTCGCTGGATGAAGAAGGAGGAGGGAGAGAAGGAGGAAAAAAAGGAGAAGAAAAAGAAGCAGCAGCAGCAGGAAGAGAAATTTCACACGTTTTCCTCTAAATGGAAATGAAAACATACAACTCCTGAAAGTGTGTGTGAAATGAAGTGAAAGCAGTTTTTAAGAAGAAATTCACTGCACTGAAGGCATGTATTAGAAAGAAGACTGATCTGCACCAATAATCTTAGGAAAAGAAGAACAACATAAACCCAAAGCAAACAGAAGAAAGAAGTAACAATTACTGTAGAAGTTCAATGAAGTTAAAAACGGGAAGACAATAGAAAAATCAAGAGAACAAAGCTAGGTCTTAGAAATGAAATGAGAACAAACAAAAATTAGTAATAAATAAAAACTTGGTCGGGGAAATGACATATTCCCTGATGAAATCTGTCGGATCTATGCCAAAGCTGAACATACTCGAAATTTCCCCCTTTCCCACGTGAACTTTAGTTTCTACAACCACACTGCAGACATGGATATGTGATAATGCTTAAATAACTTTTGAGTAGGACTCCAGTATCTATACATTAGACCTCACTAAAAGGTAAAACTTTAGTGATTCAAAGGACACCCCACACTCTAGAGAAAACTTTACAGTTCATAGAGCTAATGAGAAACATTGTTAGTGTACATTACAGCTCATTTATAAGAAGATAAGGAACTCCATTTAAACATGGACAAATGATGGGGCGCCTGGTGGCGCAGTCGGTTAAGCGTCCGACTTCAGCCAGGTCACGATCTCGCGGTCCGTGAGTTCGAGCCCCGCGTCGGGCTCTGGGATGGCTCAGAGCCTGTAGCCTGTTTCCGATTCTGTGTCTCCCTCTCTCTCTGCCCCTCCCCCGTTCATGCTCTGTCTCTCTCTGTCCCAAAAATAAATAAACGTTGAAAAAAAAAATTTAAACATGGACAAATGAGTGCCAAAGACTGTTCTCTGCAGAAGGTATTCAGAACACCATTAAGGACAGGAAAATGTGTCCAACAACCCTCGTCATCAAAAGCCCAGAAACCAAAACCACCATATATCCTTTCATAGCCACAGTATAGCTATAACCAAAAAGACATGCTGAGACTGTCAGTGAAACGATGGAGAAATTGAAACCCTCTCACCTGGCTGGGTGGAATGGAAAATTGTAGTCACACTGGAAAACAGTCTTGCAGGTATTCAAATAGGGACACAGGGACTTAACTTTGGACCCAGCAATTGCACTTCTCTAAACAAATGAAAGATATGTCCACACAAAAACTTGTCTATGAATGTTCACAGAAGCTTTATTCACAATAACCCCAAAGTGCTAACAACAGCAAATGTTCATCAACTGAGGCATGAATAAACTGTCCTGTATCTGCACAATGAAATACTATTCAGCAAAGAGGGAATGAAGTGCTGACCTATGTTACAACACAGGCAGACCTTTTCAAAGGTTCAGAATTTTATAAAACATTTTTAATAGTCTTTGTGAAAATATAGAGCCTCTCAAACTTCTAGAATCAACTTTATCTTATACAGTGCACATTTTTTCATTGTAGACTACCAGCAGATTACTTATGCAATACAGAAACACATGACTTGTTTGTTTTCATGTCAGAATTTTTTTCTTGCCTGCACCAGAATTTGGAGTTCTATGAAGACAAGATTGTATATTTGACACTGTCATCCTCATAAACAGTCCAGTTTCTGAAGTAGTGGAAGGTACCATGAAACAGACATTACTCAGTGAAAATTTGATAAATGAGTGAATAACGTGATTTAGGTGCTCCTACTCATGCATGGCACGTTCACACCATTGATTCCTCAGTCCGATTTTCCCTTGAGGATCAGAAAGATGTTATAGACTTTCTCCCTCATTCTCCCAGGTGTATATGTGTGTAGACAACCCAAAATGTTGCAGGCAACATCCTATGTTTTAGAGACCCCTTGAATACCATGTCTCACCCATTCAACTTAAACAGACCTCAGGGATATAATAAATGTTTTGACCAACGAGGAAAAAGGAACTGATCTGAAAACAGGCCAGAACTCATCTTAGAGTTCCTACATTCTCCCTACGTTAGCATTCTTGCAGGTGTAACTTACAAAACAGAAACTCTATGTTAATCATTGTCCTAGCACTTTCTTTTAAAAGACCATTCATATAGAGCAAAGAGTAGATGTCTGCAGAGTCCAATTCCAAATGGATCTCTGAGTGGAAGTGCTTTGTCTTTGCAGGAATGACCATATGTACCCATTGCTGTTCTAAGATGCAACTGGAAATGGGACCCTTTCCAGTTCTGCAATGGTCTTTCACTTTCTCAGTCCTGGAGATATCTATCTTGGCGGGATGGGGTAGGATTTGCTAACACAGTCCAATATAGGGAATGAACCACTGCTTGAGTCACAGAAATGTTAGGGATTTCCCGTCCAGGTACCCCCAATTCTCCAGGACTGGCACAATTATTGAAGATGATGTTAACTTACAATTCTCTTTGAAGTTGTGGTGAAAGTCCTAAATGAAAATTTCACAATCATAGAATTAATGAAGCATTGGAGTTTCATCACAGAGCATGTGTTCATTTTTATTCACATTATCATTCATTCTTGTCATGTATCTAGGTATCCGAACATTAATATCATAGTTAACACACATCATATCGGGTTCTACATTTTCAGTTAACATTCAAAGTTATCTCCTAATGGGGCACCTGGGGGGCTAGGTCGGTTAAGTGGCCGACTTCAGCACAGCTTGTGAGTTCGAGCCCCGCGTCAGACTCTGTGCTGACGGCTCAGGGCCTGGATAGAGCCTGCTTCAGATTCTGTGTCTCCCTCTGTCTCTGCCCCTCCCCCTGGTTATGCTCTGTCTCTTAGAAATAAATAAATGTTATTTTTTAAAAAAATATGTCAATCTATAGTCTTCTGACTTTTATCATCCCTATTGAAAGGTCATATCTATTGTACCTTTGAAGATTATTGGTCTTTGGTCTATAGCTGTATTTTTTAAAATTTCTCTGCCTTAGTTCTCAGTTCTCCAAGGATAGATATGAATAGGGAGCCTAAAGATTAGAGAAGAGACATCTTTGGGAATCATTAGCATAAAGGGGAAAAGTAGGAGTAATGAGGGGTGAATGTTAGGGACAGTATGAAAAGGAGTAAAGAAAAGGGAAGCTAGGAGATGGAAAGGAAAGAGAAATATATTTAGAAGACAATAAATAAAAGATGGAACCCATAATTGACAAAATGATCAGAGAAGGAGGAAGAGGTTAAGGGTGTCTACTATCTGAGATGCAAGGGAAGAGAGTCACAAAGAAGGGGTCAACAATGTCATGAAAGATAGGGTTCAGTTACATGTCTATAGAGTGCATTGTTTACATGTGGAAAAACAGAAATCACTGGCAAAATTACCTGCTGTTAAATTTAATGTATCAGCTTCCTTTGCTTTGGTAACAAATTACCACAGACTTAGTGGCTTAAAACAATGCCAATTTGTTATGTTACAATTTTAGAGGTAAGAAGCTCGAATTTCAGGGGTGTCTGGGTGGCTCAGATGGTTAAGCATCCGGCTTTGGCTCAGATCATGATCTCACGGCTCCCGGGTTCAAGCCTTGCCTTGGCCTTTGTGCTGACAGTTCAGAGCCTGGAGCACGCATCAGATTCTGTGTGTCCCTCTCTCTCTGCCCCTCCCGCTCATGTTCTCTCTCTCTCTCTCCCTCATTTGTTTGAAATAAACAAAAAAAAATAGGGGCACCTGGGTGACTCAGTCGATTAAGCTTCCAAATTTGGCTCAGGTCATGATTTCGTAGTTCCTGAGTTCCACCCCCACATTGGGCTCTATGTGGACAGCTCAGAGCCTGGAGCCTGCTTCAGACTCTGTGTATCCCTCTCTCTCTGCCCCCCTCCCGCTCACACACTCTCTCTCTCTCTCAAAAATAAACATTAAAAAACTGTTAAAATTTTTGAGTTCTAATTTCAAAGTGTGGGCAGTGTGACATTCCTTCTGGTGGCTCTGGGGAGAATCTGTTCCCTTGTCTTTTCAGTTTCTAGAAGTCATCTGCATTCTTTGGCTTGTGGCTCCTTCCTCCATCTTCAAGGCCAGGAGCATGGCATCTTCAAACCTGTCTCTCTTTAACCTGTTTCCATCACCATGTCTCATCTGACTCTAACCCTTCATATTTCCTCTTTTAAGGACCTCTGTGATTATGTTGGGCCCACTTAAATAATCCAGCATAATCTTTTCATCTCAAAATCCTTAACTATATAGGAGCAAAGTCACTTTTTCCATGTAAGGTAACATATTCACAGGTTCTAGGAAGTAGGACATGAACTTCTTTGAGGATCCTTATTCTATCTCCCATAATCATGTCACACAACCCGTTATCTGTGTCTCAATTTCCTTATTTGTAAGACAGGTAAAATTATACTGATCACACTTTGCTACTGAAATAATTCATTTCCATTAAACTGAACCCTGATTCACAGTAGACAGGCATTAATAAACAGTGGTGAAAAGGGAGTTTTCATTTCTTTGCCACTGGTGGGAGAAGGTTAAAGGAGGCAGAGTATGAATTAGGAAGCATGTCAAGGCAAATCTCCTGGCAGAGGAAGTAGTGAGTATGTTCAGGACAGGGTTCCCCAGCAGCTGAGGAAAGGGGAAATTACTGTTTTGAAAGATAAGCCACATATTCCCTAGCAATATTTCAAATGTCTTTCAGCAAACTGTCCTCCAAGAAAGAAAATTAGCAAAACAAAAACCAGAACACACACACACACACACACACACACACACACACACACCAAAACTTACAGGGAAAAAAATAAAAAACCAAGAGAGAAATAAACCCACATGTAATCACACGGGAATGTGCAGTCCCCTGATCCCCAGAGGCCAGGCCTTCTAAGATAAACCTAAGAATTGCTGGGCAAAAGTGAGTAAAAGTAAGGAAGTCAATATTCTCTTCCTGTACATGATTTTGGTTTCCATTTCAAGTGTCAATTTCACATGAGCAGCTCTAGTCCTCTGTTGCAGAACACCTAAATTGGTTGAAATAAGTATTAGTGGAAGAAAGGGGGCTATGGGCTGGGACTGAAGAGACATGGACTCTGGTTCCATTGAATTAGTGAATAATTTTAATCAAGTTGTTTTCTTCTTTCTGGGCCTCAGTTTTTCCCTGTATACATCAAGAACTAGACTGAGCTAACAATGCCATAAACTCTTTCATTAGTGGATCTTGATTTTATGCTCTTGTCCTCTCCATCCCTCAGAGATCTCCCTTTCATGACTTTGACATTACTTCCTTACTAGTAACTCCCAAATCATTCTATCTTCTCATTAGTAATCAGAATTATAGCTTCAGCTATCCACTAGTCATTTCTACTTGGTCATTTTGCCACACCTCACACTCAACATGACAAAACCTTCATTATTCCTTTCTTAAAATTTTAATTCTAGTATAGTTAACATACAGTGTTATATTAGTTTCAAGTGTACAATATAGTCATTCAACAATTCTATACATTACTCAGTGCTTATCATGATAAGTGTACACTTTAATTTTTTTTAATTGTTTAATTTTGAGGGAGGGGAACAGAGAGAGGAGACACAGAATATGAAGCAGGCTCTAAACTATGAGCTGTCAGCACAGAGCCTGATGCAGGGCTCAAACCCATAAGCCATGAGATCCTGACCTGAGCCAAAGTCAGACTGAGCCACAAAGGCAACCCTTGAGAAGACTGATACCCCTTGATAAGCATTCACTTAATCCCTTTCATATATTTCACCCATCCCCCCATCTACCTTCCTCTGATAACCGTTAGTTTATTATGTACAGTTAAAAGTCTGCTTTTTCGTTCAGGAGTTTATATCTAGGCTTTCCATCCACTCCATTGATCTTTGTATCTATTTTTATGCCAGTACCACAACTATTTTGATTACTATAGCTTTGTACTACTATACCTTAATATTGGAGACTGTGGCACCTCCAGTTTTCCTTTTTCAAGACTGCTTTGGCTATTCAGAGTCTTATCTGGTTCCAAACAAATTTTGGATTGTTGGTTCTAGTTCTGTGAATAATACTGTTAGGTCTTTTCATAGAGATCGTATTAAATCTGCAAATTGCCTTGGGTCGTGTAGACATTTTAACAATATTTGTTCTTCTAATCCATGAGCAGGAAATATCTTTCCATTTGTGTCATCTGTAAATTCTTTCATCAACGTTCTGTACTTTTTAGAGCACAGGTCTTTCCCTCTTTTGTTTATTCCTAAGGATTTTATTATTTTTAGTGCAAATGTGAAAGGCATTTCTTTCTTAATTTCTCTTTCTGCTACTTCATTATTAGTGTATAGGAATGCAACAGATTTCTGTACATTGATTTTTTATCCTGTGAACTTACCAAATCTATTGTTCAATTTCCCTGGTTTGTTTTGTTTTGTTTTGTTTTCCTGGAGTCGTTAGGGTTTTCTATATATAGTATCATGTCATCTGCAAACAATGCAAGTTTGACTTCCTTCTTACCAATCTGATTTTTATTTTTTTCTCTTTTCTGACTGCTGAGTGTGGGACTTCCAGCACTATGTTGAATAAAAATAGTGAGAGTAGATATCCTTGTCTTGTTCCTGACCTTGGGAGGAAAGTTCTCCGTTTCCGCCCACTGAGTATGATGTTAACTGAGTTTTTCATATAAGGCCTTATTATATTGAGTTATGTTCCCTTTAAACCTACTTCGTTGAGTGTTTTTATCATAAATGAATGTTGTACTTTGTGAAATGCTTTTTCTACATCTATTGAAATGATCATATGGTTTTTATCCTTTCTCCTACTGATGTGATGTATCACACTGATTGATTTACGAATAATGACCACCCTTACCTCCCAGGAATAAATGCCACTTGATCATGGTGAATGAGTTTTTAGTGTATTGTTGGATTCAATGTGCTAATCTTTTGTTCTGGATTTTTCATCTATGTTCACAGGAGATATTGGCTTCTAGTTCTCTCTTTTGGTACTGTCCTTTGCTGGTGTTGGTATCAGAATAATGCTGGCCTCATAGAAGGCCTCCTCCTCTATTTCTCAGAACAGTTTGAGAAGAATAGGTCTTAAGTCATCTTTGAATGTTTGACAAAATTGCCTGTGAAGGCTACTGGTCCTGGACTTTTGTTTGTTGGGAGTTTTTTGATTAATGATTCCATTTTATAGCTGGTAATCAGTCTGTTCAAATTTTCTATTTCTTCCTGATTCAGTCTGGGGAGGATATACATTTCTAAGACTTTCTCCATTTCTTCTAGGTTCCCCAACTTGTTGGCATACCGTTTTTCGTAATATTCTCTTATAATCTGTACCACAGATATTTCTGTGGTATCAGGTATTTCTCTTTCATTTCCTGTTTTTAATTTAATGTTTTCTTTATTTTTGAGATACAGAGAGAGACAGAGTGTGAGTTGGGCGGGGGGGATGCGAGAGAGAGGGAGACACAGATTGTGAAGCAGGCTCCAGGCTCTGAGCAGTCCACACAGAGACCGGTGCAGGGCTCAAACTCACAAAGTCAGAGATCACCACCTGAGTGAAGTCTGGCACTTACCCAACTGAGACAACTAGGCGTCCCTCCTGTTTTGTTTATTGAGTCCTCATTTTTCAGGGATGGGGAGAAGTCCAGCTAAAGGCTTATCAATTTTGTTCTTTCCAAAGAAGCAGTTTCTGGTTTCATTGATGTTCTCCTTTTTTTGTTTTGTTTTGTTTTGTTTTGTTTGTTTTATAGTTTCTATATCACTTATTTCTGCTCTAATCATTATTATTTCTTTCCTTCTGCTGGATTTGGGTTTTCTCTGGTCTTCTTCTACTAGATGCTTCAGGTATAAGGTTGGGTTGCTTATTTGAGATTTTCCTTGTTTCTTGAGGTAGGCCTGTATTGGTATAAAATTCCCTTAGAACCACTTCTGCTGCATTCCAAAGATTTTGGAGCACCGTCTTTTCATTTTCATTTGTCTCCATGTATTTTTTTTTTGTTTCTTCTTGGATTTCTTGGTTAACCCATTTATTGTTTAGCAGCATGCTATTAACTTAACCTCCATGTATTTGTGTTCTTTCAAGACTTTTTTATTGCGATTGATTTCTAGTGTCACAGTGTTGTGATCAGAAAAGATGCACTGTATGATTTCGATCTTTTTGAATTTGTTGAGACTTGTTTTGTGGCCTAATATGTGACCTATTCTGGAGAATGTTCCACGTGCACATGAAAACTATGTGTATTCTGCTGTTTTTGGATGGCATGTTCTGAATATATCTGTTAGATCCATCTGGTCCAATGTGTCATTCAAGGCCACTGTTTCTTCTTTGATTTTCTATTTGGATGATCTATCCATTCATGTAAGTGATGTATGAAAGTCTTTACTATTATTGTATTACTATTGATTACTTCTTTTATGTTTGTTATTACCTGCCTTATGTATTTGTGTGCTGCCATGATGGGTGCATACATATTTACAATTGTTCTATTTTCTCCTTAGATTGTTCCCAGGATGATTATGTAGTGTCCTCCTTTGTCTTGTGTTACCGTCTTTGCTCTGACAGAAGTATTGCTACCTCAACTTTCTTTTCACTTCCATTTGTATGATCAATGCTTCTCCAATACTCCACTTTCAATCTACATGTGTCTTTAGATCTAAAGTGAGTCTCTTATGGGCAGCATATGATGGGTCTTGCTTTTTTCTCCATTTCAGCACCCTATGTCTTTTGACTGGAGCATTTAGTCCATTTACACTCACAGGAATTATACATAGGTATGTAACTTATTACCATTTTGTTATTTGTTCTGCATTTCTGTTTGTAGTCCTCTGTTTCTTTCTTCTCATGTTCTTTCATCCCAAAGTTTTGTGGTTTTCTTTAGTGATACACTGGGATTCCTTTCTCTTCATTCTTTGCATATCTATTACTAGACTTTGATTTGTGGCTACCATTATATTTGTATGTAACATCTCCCGCATATAGCAATCTACATTAAGTTGATAGTCGCTTACATAGGAACACATTCTTTACTCTTTTCCCCACTCATATTTTAGGTATATGTCAGATACTTTACATCCTTTTATTTTGTGAATCCCTCGACTGATTTTTATAGCTAAGTTTCTTTTTATGCGTTTGAGCTTCCTACTTTTCTTACTCCTACATTCCAGTCCTTTCCTTTCCGTACCCCTGGTCTTTCTTTCCTTTCCCCTCAAAGAGTCCTCTTTAACTTTTTTTGTAGAAGTGGTTTAGTGGTGATGAATTTCTTTTCAATTTTGTTTGTCTAGGAAACTTTATCTCCCCTATTCAGAATTGTAGCCTTCCTGGATAGAGTATACTTCTCTATAGGTTTTTCTTTTTGTACTTGCCATGTCATGCCACTCCCTCCGGGCCTGCAATGTTTCTGCCAAAAAAAAAAAAAAAAAAAAAAAAAATTCAGGTGATAGCGTTATAAGATTTTCTTGTATGTGATACTTTTCTCTTAGTGTTTTTAAAATTCTCTCTTTATCAATACTTTTTGCCATTTTAATTACTAATGTGTCTCAACATGGACATCCTTGGGCTGATTCTATTGGTAGCTCTCTGTGCCTCCTGGACCTGAATTTCTGTTTCCTTACCAGATTTGAGACATTTTCAGTTATAGTTTCTTCAAATAAATGTTCTGCCTCATATCTCTCTTCTTGTTTTGGGATTCCTATCATGTAAGTATTATTATGCTTGATGGTGTTACTGAGTTTCCAGAGTCTATTTTCATTGTTATTAATTTTTCTCTCTTGTGGAACTTGACTGCTTTCTGATACCTTGACCTCCAGGTTGCTGACCCATTCTTCTACCTTCTCTAGTCTACTATTTACTCCATCTAGTCTTACTTTTAATTTCAGTTATTGAGCTCTGCATCTCTAATTGTTTTTTTTAATGTTTTCTATCTCTTTGTTAAGGATCTCACTTAGCTCCTCCACTCTTCTCAAATCCAGTATCTTTATGACCGTTAGTTTAATTTTTCTATCAGGCATATTACGTATCTCCATTTGGTTTAGGTCTCTTGCTATGATTTTGTCCTATTCTTTCATTTGGGACATACTGCTCTGCCTCTTCATTTTGCCTAATTCTCTGTGTCTGTTTCTATGTCTTAGAAAAGTTAAGTCATGTCTCCTGTTCTTGAAAGTAGTGGTCTTATGAAGGGCATTACAGTGCCCTGCAATGCAATATCCCCTGTTCACTAGAATCTGGTGCTCAAGGTGGTCTCCTAGGTCTACTGCATGTGCCCAGCTGTGTGGCTGAGCTGCATTTGCCTTCACTCCAGTCATCTGCATGGCTTTCTTTGCCTTTTGTAGCCAGTGTTTGGTCCTTGTGTTGTTAGTGAACCAATCTGGGGCCATCTTAGGCTTGAGTTGAATCAGACCAGGCATTTGCCAGAGATGCAATAGAACCAACTATAGGTCATTTTCCCTGTGTTGTCCCCTGAGGAGCTTCACTGATGGGTGGGATCTGCACTCAGAACAAATGTCTGTCCCCAGCCCGCTGCCAGGACAATAGTCAGACTGGTGTGTGTGTCCTCTCCCCAAGAAAAGAGTCAATGTCAAGGCTTTTATACACTGCCAGGCTTGTGGCACCATTCTGGATGGGCTCCAGCCAAGAGCGATTTGGAGGGAGCAAGTCTACAGGAGAATAAAGCAGTGGGGCACCCTGTACCAGCAAGGACTCTAACACAGTCCACTGTGAGAGGGGACCTCCAGCAACCAGGGACCAAGACAAGGTTGGAGGTGGTGGTGTATATGGGGTTTGCAAGGTTTGCATGGGTTTTCTATGGGAGGAGGCCTGGAACCACGGCCTGGCTTGATGAGGTGTGACCACAGGAGAATTCAGAAGCAGGGCATTCCATTAACAAGTTAGGTAGAGAGCAATGGGATCATGCTGGTTACTGCAGATGTCCCTGTGTCTAACCTGGGAGGCAAAGATGGAAAAGGCACACACCAGCTCCTTTGTTCCTGGAGAAGTCTCCCAGGAATCCCTGCCCCTTCAGCACACATTCAGAGATTATTAAACAAATCTCTCTCCTATATACCTTAGGCATTTTTTTTTTCAAAATGCTGCTTCTATGCTATGTCTGTAAGGAGTTGTTTATTCCCCTATCTTTTTTAAGGGCAGGGATTCAGTTTCCTCTAGCCCTCCTGTCTGTCCCAAAGCTGAGCACACTGATTTTTAAAGTTCCAGGTGTTAAGCCCCATTGATTGTAAGATCTCATAGATTCAGCCTCTCTGGTTTTCAAAGCCAAATGTTATGAGGATTCGTCTTCCTCGTGTAGATACTCCACCCCTGTGATATGGTAGGAGAATCTGTTTCTTTCTCCTTTCTGCACCTGTAGCATCCTTCCCTTCCTTCCTCCTGTAGATCCATTTGCCTCCCAATCACGTTTCTGTCTTTCCAAGCTTCTTTGATATGGCCTCTTCTCTACACATAGCCCTGGGGAGCCTGTTCTGCCAGACTTCAGGTTGTTTTCTGGGTTATATACAGCCATGTGCATGTTATCTAGTTGTATCAATGGGACATGGTAAGCTTAACATCTTCCTACTCTGCCACCTTGCCCAGAAGTTTCCCAAATGAGATTGTAATGAGCTTCTTCCATCCACAGTATAGTAACTGTGTTTAAGCCCTATTCAACTAGGACATCTTGTTTGTGAAATGTAAAAATTTCTTCATTTTCCCCTTCATTTCTGTTAACATCCTCAGCTTCCAGTAGCCTAAGTTGTAACATTTAACCTAAAATTTATGGATAAAAAATGTTTCTATTCATTTGGTCTACAAATGTTAATTGAATGCCTACTAGGTAGTAAGCATATACTAATTGCTATTTTAGTCTCTACTCTTTAGTCGTCTACTCATATCTATATTCTACATAGATAGATATATAGATAGATATAGATATAGATATAGATCTCTCTCTATATATATACATATGGAGTATTACTCAGCAATCAAAAAGAATGAAATCTTGCCATTTGCAACTATGTGGATGGAAATGGAGGGTATTATGCTAAGTGAAATTTGTCAGAGAAAGACAAAAACCCTATGACTTCACTCATATGAGGACTTTAAGACATAAAACAGATGAACATAAGGGAAGGGAAACAAAAACAATACAAAAACAGGAAGGGGGACAAAACAGAAGGCACTCATGGAGAACAAACTGAGCGTTACTGGAGGGGTTGTGGGAGGGAGGATGGGCTAAATAGGTAAGGGGCACTAAGGAATCTACTCCTGAAATCATTGTTGCACTAATGCTAACTAATGTGGATGTAAATTTTAAAAAACAAAAAATAAAATTTACAAAAAGATTTTTAAAAATTAACACTGAGCAATGATACTGAAACTGAAGCCAAATGAAACCTTATAACATGTCCAACATGATCAGCTGCTTAGAAGAAATAATCCCAGGAGCATCATGGAAACCAAATGTGTTTTCTGATCATTAATAAAACTGTATACTTGCTAATGTTACAGAAAAATATATAGGTGACAAAAGAATTTTAAGCTTTAGAAAATATTTCTTCTAAAAAGGGATAAAATTATGTAAATCCACATTCCCTTTTCCACAATTCCAAAATCCATAAATCTCTAAAAACAGCATTTTTTTTCATAAATTTGGTGCCAAAACTATTTGTCAATGAAATGTAAGCTAAATTGACATGAAACTATTTATAGCTTATTCATTTACTGTGAATGTGATATTAATGTGTTAGATTACAAGGTACTCTCCTATACCCCATGGGGATATTAT
Source organism: Prionailurus viverrinus (assembly GCF_022837055.1). Taxonomy (NCBI): domain Eukaryota; kingdom Metazoa; phylum Chordata; class Mammalia; order Carnivora; family Felidae; genus Prionailurus; species Prionailurus viverrinus. The sequence continues at coordinate 60,071,967 of NC_062562.1, read as the reverse complement.
GTAATCAACTGTACATATGCTGTATTACTTTTCCAAATCAAAAAAAAAAATCTAAATTCTGAAATATATTTGCATCCAAAGCTCCGAATAAGGGGTTCTAGATGTACATTTCCTCTTCTTTAAAAGACAATTTTACTAGCAAGCTTTAGGAAAAGACACACACCCATGCACACACACACACACACGCAGATACCAAATAAACTACCATTTCTTTGAGGGTAGGGTGTAACACATTATGCACTTTCCAAATCTATCTCTAACTCTCATCTGAGAAGTTGATCTTACTGTTCCCAATTACAACAGACTTAAGTATTTTGCCCAAGTACTAACAAAAGATGAAAACACTATTCTCATTTCTAAGGCTTTTAAAATTTCAACATTCTGTCTATAGATGATTTCAGGTATCATAAAATTACTTTTTTAAAATATATGCATTTATTTCACAAAGTGATCAGGGTACAGGCCCTTTTTTTAAGAGAGACACACACAGAGTAAGCAGGGGAGGGGGGAGAGAGAGAGAGAATCCAAACCAGGCTCCGTGCTGCCAGGACAGAGGGAGACATGGGGCTCGAACTCATGAAACCATGAGATCATGACCTGAGCCAGAACCGAGAGTCAGACGTTTAACCAACCGAATCACCCAGGCACCCCAAGGTACAGGCCATTCTTAACAGACTGCATCATTCTAAAATTTCTGGTTGGTATGGGCCTCCACAAAAATAACACATTTGGCAATACAGGAACAAAATGTGACCAGGTAATTCACACAAAGCTTTCTTTTATACAGTTGGCAAGGAAGAAGAATCTGAGAAATTGAAGCAAGTGCAATCTAGGGTGAGACTAATACTCCTACATGTAGTTAGCTATAAGGTTTCTGTTTTATTTTTATTAATAGTCAAATTGTTGGAGAAGAAGAAAAATTCAAACGTTCTTGTCCTCATTTTAAAGTACAATATTTTAGGGGCACGAGGGTGGCTCAGCCAGTTAAGCTTCCCACTTCAGCTCAGGTCATGGTCTCGTGGTTTGTGAGTTCAAGCCCCACATCTGGCTGTCTGTTGTTACTACAGAGCCTGCTTCAGATCCTCTGTCCCTCTCTCTCTCTTTCTGCCCCTTCCCGGTTTGTTCTTTTTTTTTTTTTTTCCTTTCTCTCTTTCTCTCAAGAATAAATAAATAGTAATACATACATACATAAATTTAAAAAGTATATAATATTTTAAAGAAAATTCCTTTTGCAAATATGACCTTCTAACAGAGCTATCTATATGCTTGGAAAAAAAAAAAAAGCATTTAACTATCCCTTACTCCAAGAAATTCCTCAAGATCCATCTCATATACAGACCTATTCCATGACATTTAGTTCACATAACAATTCCACATGCTCCTAAACTTGGTGTCTGCCTTTCTTGTAACAGTAAATACATTATACCAATGGGAAAAAAAAGGAGGTAAAAAAGAATGTCTTAAATTCATCACTGTATGCTTAGAGCTGGCTTTTATATGTATAGGTAATACATCTTAATTTTTTGACATTCAATCTTCAGGGGGTACTAAGAAAATATCATTTTTCATGCACTTCAGATATATTATTTCTAGAATTCACAACTATCCTGCAGATATGACCCCCATTTTACAGATGAGGAAACTATAGATCAGAAAATGGAGTCCATAGTTCTCATCTAATAGGTTACAGGAACAGATTTTAAACAAAGATCTGAATTCCAGTTCTTTCCACATTACTTTGCTAACATATGCTTACCTTAGAATGACGTTTCCTGTAGGACAAGAATTTCATCATGGCTATTATTGCTTCATTATATAGAATGTTGCAATATAAAGAGAAAGCCAAATAATGAATCTGGATAATGTTAAAATAAGCCCCAAACAGGGGTGCCTGGTTGGCTCAGTTGGTTAAGTGTCTGACTTTGGCTCAGGTCATGGTCCCCTGGTTCTCGGGTTCATGCCCCGCAGAGATATGCACTGGTGGTGTGGAGCCTCCTTGGGATTCTCTCTCCCTCTCTGCTCTTTCCCCACATGTGTGCTATCTCAAGATAAATAAACTTAAAATAAGCCCCAAACATGTATAATCTTACACTTATTTGCAGATCTTGAGCAAGTTGCTTAACTTCTCTGTGCCAAAACTGCTTCAAACGGTAGTGATAATACCTTAGAAATTAGTTATGATGCTGACATACATTAAAATATATAAAGCTCTTAGCACAATATCTGGAACATAGTAAACACTCCAGAAATGTTAGCTATTGCTACTGAGATGAAAACTCACTAGATGGACATGTTTTAAACCAGGTGACTCCAGTCAGCAATAGCTGGACATCTAATCCGAAAACAGTCAATCCTACACTGGCTTGAAATCTATGATATGATCCGGTGAAAATATGATGCATGTCTACTAGTTTCTCTCCCTTGGGAATCTGAATTAAGAAACAAGGACTAAGCCCATTCATCGTAATTCAGAATTTATATGGTTTGGCTCCTACCTTCATCAATTTTTCTCTCATCAATGTAACCAACAATGCTAAGACTGTTGCTGAATCTAGTCTTTCAGTCTTCATTTTTATATCATTTGGCAGCATTCCATATGTTCAAGACCATTCTCCTCATTCTCTTTGGAAAGCACTGAAAAATTGCAGCTATTCAACACTTAATCCCAAGCCTCTAATCTCCACACCCCACTGTCCCTCTATGCAATTTCATCCACACTTTTGACTTCACTAATTATCTTCATGTTAGCTCAGACTTGTCTTACACATTCAACTGCCTTGTCCATCTCTCACTTCTCTGGATGGCTCAACGATAAATGATACCTCCGACACCATATGTCCCAAACCAAACTCATGATCTTCCCTCTCAAACATAGCCAAGATCCCTTCCAGTGCTCCTTACCTCCATAGTGGCCCCAACAAGTAACCAGATCACGAATTAGAAAATTAGAAGCATGCCCGGATACCTCTTTTTCCTTTATCCCCATCTTTTACTAAATCCTATTAATTTTATCTCTTAAATATTTCTCAATTCCTTCTCTCCATCTCCACTGCTACCTTTTAACAGGTATACCTACATCCATTCTAATATCTTGTGTACTTTCCATACTGTAACCAGTTATATTTTTTTATGATTCTAATCATGTCATGTTCCTGCTGAAGAGTCCACAATGGCTTCCTACTATTCTTAAGATATTTGGTGAAAATACATATCATAGTAGTCAAGACCTGCAAGATATGTTTCAGCTTCTTTCCCTCTCCTGTTGCCCTACATGCAGCCATATTTGTCTTTTTTTCAGCTCCTTAAACATAATAGATTATATTTCCTGCTACCTTAGGATCTTTGCACATGGTTTCGCTCTGCCTGGACTACTCCTCGTCCTTCTCTTCACTTAATTAATCCTTATTATATCTCATCTCATAATACTTCCTCACAGAAAGTTTCTTGAACAACTAGACTTTATCAGATCATTTAGTTATTTATTCAACAAATATTTAATAAAAACCTACTATACACCATGTATAGCTCTAAACATATGGGATTGAGAAACACAAAAAACCCTTCCCTTCATGAAGCCTACATTCTAGTGGAAGCAAACAGGCAATAACCAACAAAATAATGCATAGAATGTATAATATATGTAAAGCCAGTAAGTCTGGGGACTGGGGGTAAGGGGGAAGAAAGAAAAAAAAAAGGGTAAGAAAATCACAAGCAGAGAGTTTCCAGTGCCTGAGTTGGTATCTGACATAGAGTTGGCCCTCAATAAATATTTGTTGAGCAGATGAATGAATAAAGGAAGGAGCATGTTCAAGTTATGAGAAAGTGTACAGTGTAAAAGACTAGAGGAACTACTTGATGGATGAAACAAAGAGAAACCAGGCAGGTCTTGAGAGATAACAGTCTCTTGAACCATTCATTCTCAATGGCTTCATTCAGCTCCAGTTCCAGTCATTATATGGTCTTAGTATAACCATATTTAGTATCCATACCCTTCCTTCCCCAGTGCCAAGGGCTGGATAATTCAAGTGGATCACTCTTGAAACCAAAATACCTAATCAGGACACGGATACAAGATTGTGTATACCACTTCCATCACTCACCACCACACATATCCCTAAAGCCACTTCTTTACTACACACACACACACACACACACACACACACAGATATCACTTGTGTTGAAGCTTCAGTTCTCCAGTCCACAGCCCCTTTCAGGTACAAACTCCCTCCCATATACACAAGACTGTGAAAGCCCTTGCTCTTTTCCCTGACCCTGTGAGACACTTAGGTCACTACTCTCCAAATCCAGTCAAACCCACAACTGGGGGCCCCTCAGGAAAAGGAACCTGGGTCTCTCCTTCCCAGCAGTCTCCTGCACCTTAAAGACTATCTTCTACCCACACGTAGATGGACATGAACTCCTTTGTGATTCTGAATGACCTTCAAGATCACTGATCCCATATATACTCAAACTCAGGCTCCAGCATCAGATGGCAAGGTTCTGAAGGACTGGGGCTCTGAGTGCCCCCTCAAGCCTCTTGTCTTTATCAGAACCCACAGAAGGATTTGTATACTTTCTGGGTGGCCTGGGCGGAAACTAAGGCACTGTACTTCCCCAAAACACAAATATTCAGTGTATACCCCCTTTCCATGGCACTGCCTGATATTACAGTAACACTCGCCTCACAGATAACTGCCTCCTCACAATTAGAGACTCTATCAAACCATGTCCCTTTAGGGAGCCCTCCCATGTTCCCACAAGTCTGTGTACCCTGCTCCATGACTAAGCCCACTCCTATGATCAGCCCCATCACAAGCGCCCCTCAGGATTGGAGTCCTGTATCTTCCCTGGAGTCCCAGCACTTTCTGGGCTCATGCTCACTCAGGAGTGGGCACACTCGCACATACATCCCTGCGCCTTCTCTGGGACTCCGAGGTCCCTTCCCACCATTCAGAGTTGTATGACTTCCCTTGACCCCTGACCCCGAGGTCCCAGCCCCACCACACAAACACACAGGGACGCCTCCTCAGGAGTAGGGCCATGCCCAAGTCCCCTCTCCCCTCAGACCCAGGACTGCCCAGCTGCTTCAGCGCTTCCCCCTGAACGACCGCCTCCACAGATCTGCCTCAGGTGCCCTCTGGCTCTGCTCCACCATGTTTTGTTGTCCCTCCACATCTAAGCCCACGCAAAAGTCACGGGGCAGTGGGGAGTGGGCAATAGGATCCTCGGGGTGACATACCTTCCTCAGGAAGACTGGGAACAATGTAGAGGGCCTGGCGGGGAGGTGGTAGGTGGGCTGGGAGGGAGCAGTCGCCTGAGGCCCCGCCCCCCCATGGCCCCAGTCCTCTTGGGCCCAGGTGCCCACAGGGCTAGGAGTCCCCAGCACTTCTCATTTTGCTCCTGAACATTCGAGTCCTGGCAACTGAGCATGCTCAGCCACCTCTGGGGACCCATTGTGCTGGGATGGCGCTCTGCTGCACTGAGGGGTTCTTCCTGCCCACCCCAGACATGTAAGGACTGGCTTTACTGTGGTTGAAGCTCAATTTGGGACTTGAGACAGATTTCCTGATTTCCCAACACATCTCCTCCTGGCCTGCCTGGTTCTGGTCGAGGTGCTGGGTAACCTATTTCTTCAACTGAAATGCACCGAGGAATCAATAGTTCTGTGCCCACCGATACCAAACTCGAAGAGGCCCAAAGAGTTCTGGCTCCTTGCCCCTCTACAACTGCACCAGCCCTAACCCTAGACTTTACTGCTGTATTTCTCAGTATACTTAGGATGTATTTTCCCATCTCCCCCTGGTGAATCGACACTATCTTCTAAGACCAAGCTAAACATTACACTTTTCTGAGCTGCTTTATCCTCCCACAGTCACCTGTGTGTCCCTGGCCTGATGCTGACAATGCTTTATGCATTATTTACTTCTCTCTTCCTCACTTAAGGGTGGGGTGAGCTCTCTGATGCCTGGGGTCTGACACTTCATCTAGGTATACTCCATACCACAGCATAGTGCTTGACACAAGGTAAGTGCTTCATAAAAGTAAATGTTTGTGGAAGGAAAAATGAATCCTAAGTTCACTCCTGCACATCCTACCAGTTTTGTTGAGCACTTAGTTTTTTAACAACTACCATTCTAGGCCCCTTCTCTTCAAAGGTCTCACAGAGAAAGGAAGAGATTATGGCTTTATATACCTCATAGAGACACCACCTCCAGCCTGGACTTCAACTTATTCTAGGATGTTAGCCCACCAGAGAGTGGACACTCCATACATTTCTTTACTGAACAAAAGGATGTAGTCACAGAAACAAAAAGAGAGAGATGGAGAGAAAATGGCTTTGGTAGAGGTTAACTAGTGTTTGAAGTGCTACCGAATCACAGAGAGAACTCTCAATTAGAGGTGGCAGGAGTAAAACAACGAAAATCCTAAAGAGGAGTGGATACCCTAGCTGAGTCTTGAAGAATGAATAGCTGTCAGCCAGGCAAAGGAAAGGAAGACTGTGCCAGGCAGAGGGAGCAGCATGAGCAAGGCAGAGTGTAGGGAACAGCAGTGATACTCAAAGAAGTCCAGGAGGCTAGAGCACAAAACTCCCAGGGCAAAACATTATCTCTAAAGAAACTCCTGTATAGCTAAGTAATGTCTTCAGTTGGGTTCCCCAAAAGCAAAATCTGAGGCCAGGACTTGGTTGCTGGTAATTTGTTTGGGAAGTAAGCTCCAGAAACAGATGGGAGGGAGACAGAATGAAAGAGGGGAAAGTGGAAAAGCCAAGCAAAGTGTGATATTGAGCTGATAGCTTTACTAGATAATTGGGCTTGAGCTTACTGGAGACCCTCTGAAAACCATGTAGAAGGTGCCTCAGCTTTGCACCACCAAATAGCAAGGAAACTGGGTCATTTACCTCTTAATTTTCATCCCCATTATGTGAGGGTTATCTCAATCCCCCAGCTGGAACTCATTAACATTTCCTGATTATGCTTGCCCAGGGCTAAGCATTCTACTAGGATTTGAAAGAAAGCCTTGAGGCAGAAAAGCAGATGGACCAGAAAGCATTTGAGCTAGTAACAGGCTTAGAGCTACACTGAAATCAGGAATAAGGTTTTGAAAGGGCGGGCCTAAGCCAGCTGACTCCATCTTGTTCTGTGTCCTTCACCTTGACCACGCCTCCTCCCCTTGAGTAACCTCCTGCTCGCCTGCCTAACAGGACTCCGACCCTTCCCCAGCCAATCGGCTGAGGCCACAGCCATTACCTCACCAACTGCCCCTAGGCCCCAATAAAACCTTTGTGCTTCTGAAACTCGCTCTCTCTCCCTGGTGTATCTCACCACTGCGTAGGTGCAGGTAGGGGATTGAGCTCGAGCTAGCTCGAATAAAGGCTCTTTTGCTTTTACATCGGACTTGGCTCCCTAGCGGTCTTTGGGGATCACGAATTCTGGGCATAACATTTGGGGGCTCGTCCAGGATCCCCAAGACCCCCGAGGGACTCCCGACCCGGAGAGCCTGACTGGCCACGGTTAGTGTCTGTTCGTTCCGTCTTTTCTGTGTGAGCTCATTTCTGAAATTCTGGTAGTGCCCGACGCGGTCTAAGTGGACGCACTGGAGGACCACGGGCCGGGAGTTTCAGAAGACGTTCCGATCCTCCCTTTTGGAGGGACGTGGAATCCCCTCATCGGTTTTGGAGGGACGTGGAACCCCCTCAAAGGTCTGAGATAGCTTTCAGTTTTGCTTCCATGGAGTTGGAAGACTTTTTAGGGGCCCTGTTTGTTTTTGTGTTTCTCTGTTTTGTTCTGTGGACTTACTGGATGGATGTTATGGGACAGACTCAGACTACTCCTCTAAGTATTATGATTAATCACTTTAAGGATGTGAGGGGAAGAGCTAACAACCTCAGCGTGGAAGTCCGAAAGGGTCGATGGCAGGTTTTTTGTTGTAGCGAGTGGCCAACTTTCAATGTCGGATGGCCACCAGAGGGGACCTTCGACCTCCCTACCATCCACCGAGTCAGGAGTATCATCTCTCAGCCTAAGATGGGCCATCTTGATCAGCTCCTTTACATTATCACTTGGCGGGACCTTGTAGAAGACCCAGCCTCTTGGCTTAAGCCTTTCCTAGCCCCACTCCCTCCAGAGCCAAAACCCATTCTTGCCTTGCAGGGGACAAAGAAGAAGAAAAGTCTTACCCAGCCTTCAGCACCCCTCTACCCTGTCCTACAAGGGGGGACTGAAGAAGAATTAATTTTTCCTCCCCCGTATAACCCCTCTAGGATGCCGGAAGAACACCATCCTCCCTGTCCGGGGGAGGCAGATGCTGTTCCGAGAGCGGGAGGCAGAAACGCTCCGGTGGGAAGCCGACCCTTTACCAGACAAAGGGCTCAGAGGGAGCAATCCGCCTCCGCCGCCGACTCCACTGTTCTGCCCCTGTGAGCCACTGGACCCCCAGACGCGGAGGGGAATCAGCCCCATCACTATTGGCCTTTTGCCATTAGTGACCTCTACAATTAGAAAGCTCAGAATCCTAAGTTTTCCGAGAAACCGGCAGGGCTTATTGATTTATTAGACTCTGTTCTTTTTACCCATCAGCCCACGTGGGACGATTGCCAGAAGCTTTTGCAGGTCCTGTTCATGACTGAAGAAAGAGAAAGAATCCTCAATGGGGCCCGAAAACTAGTTCCAGGAGCAGACGGGAATCCCACCACCAACCAGGCTCAGATAGATGCCTCCTTCCCCTTAACTCGGCCCCAGTGGGATTTCAACATGGCACAAGGTAAGGAGAGGCTCCGGGTCTACCGCCAGACTCTAATGGGGGGTGTCTCCGAATGGCTGCTAGAAAGCCAACCAATTTGGCCAAGGTAGGAAATGTACAACAGGGAAAAGATGAATCTCCGGCTGCCTTTTTAGAACGGAGCATGAAGGCATTCCGTACCTATACCCCCAGGGATCCAGAGGCTCCGGAAAGGAAGGCAGCTGTTATCATGGCCTTTGTAAACCAATGGGCCATAGACATTAGGAGAAAATTACAGAAAATAGATAGACCAGGAGAAAAAAGTCTGCAACTTACTGGTGGTAGCCGAAAAGGTATATAATAACCGGGAGCCTCCTGAGGACAAGCAGGCTCGCGCCATGGCGGCTGTCAGCAGTAAGCAGACTCGAGACCTGGACAGAATACTACTAGCTACCACTGCTGACTTCCCCGAGGAACGAGACCGCCATCTCTGGCAGCTGGCAGACGACGCAAGAAAAGGTAAAGGAACCACAAAGGGGGGGAAGCAGAGGCTGCAGAAAGATCAGTGTGCATACTGCAAGGAGATAGGGCATTGGGCCCGGGATTGTCCAAAAAGGGCCAGCGGGAAGGGAAGCAAGACTGATCGAGTAAAAGTCCTAGAGCTAGATGAACTAAGTGATTAGGGGAGTCAGGGTTCGGACCCTCTCACCGAACCCAGGGTAACTCTTAAAGTGGAGGGGACCCCTGTGGACTTCCTTGTCGACATCGGAGCACAACATTCGGTCCTCCACACCCCACAAGGAAAACTAGCCAGCAAGAAGTCCTGGGTACAAGGGGCAACTGGTATGAGCCAGTATTCATGGACTACCCGAAGAACGGTAGATTTGGGGACGGGACGGGTATCCCACTCCTTTATGGTAATACCAGAATGCCCCTACCCGCTGTTAGGATGGGACTTACTGACCAAGATTGGAGCTCAGATAACTTTCACACAAGGGGGGCCTCAGGTCACCGATGGCAAGGGCCACCCCATCCAGGTCCTGACCATGAAACTGGATGAATACCACCTCCACCAGGAGGCGCTCCCAAGAGAGGATAATATAGACAGATGGCTACGAGAATTCCCCTCGGTTTGGGCAGAGACCGGGGGGGATAGGACTAGCCGCTCACAGGACCCCGGTCCTGGTAGAGCTCAAGCCAGGAGAGAGTCCGGTAAGGATCAAACAATACCCCATGTCTCAGGAGGCCCGGAAGGGGATCCAGCCACACATCCGGAGACTACAAAGCCTAGGGGTACTAGTTCCTTGCCAGTCTCCCTGGAACACCCCCCTACTGCCGGTCAAAAGGCCTCACACAAATGACTACCGACTGGTACAAGACCTCCGGGAAGTAAATAAGAGGGTCACGGACATACACGCAACTGTTCCCAGCCCATATACTCTCTTGAGCTCTTTGGCGCCCTCCAGGGTCTGGTATACTGTACTGGATTTAAAGGACGCCTTCTTCAGTCTGCTGCTGGCACCCCAGAGCCAACCCTTGTTTGCCTTCGAGTGGCATGATCCGGAGGAGGGCTACAGTGGGCAACTCACCTGGACATGGCTACCTCAGGGATTCAAAAATTCACCCACCATCTTCGACGAGGCACTACACGAGGACCTGGGTGAGTACAGAAGGGAGCACCCTGGCCTCACCCTCCTACAGTACGTAGATGACATCCTGATTGCTGCCGACATGGCCAAAGGCTGTGAGCGAGGGACCCAGGACCTGCTGGCTACCCTGGGGGCCCTAGGGTACCGGGCATCCACGAAGAAGGCTCAGATATGCAGGGAGAGGGTAAGTTACCTGGGATATATCCTGGAGGGCGGACAGCGGTGGTTATCAGATGCCAGAAAAGAAACTGTCCTAAAGATCCCTACTCCCACCTCCTGAAGAGAAGCAAGGGAATTCTTAGGATCAGCCGGCTACTGCTGCCTCTGGGTTCCAGGTTTTGCTGAGATTGCCAGGCCCCTATATGAAGCTACTAAAGAGGAGAAAACATTTAAATGGGCTGAAAAAGAAGAAACTGCCTTTAATCAGTTAAAAAAGGCCCTCCTAAGTGCCCCAGCCCTGGGCCTACCAGACATTACGAAGCCCTTCCACCTCTTTGTAGACGAACATAAGGGAATAGCAAAAGGGGTTCTAACTTAGGCCCCTGGAACCGCCCAGTGGCTTACCTGTCCAAGAAACTACACCCAGTGGCTGCCGGCTGGCCGCCATGCCTAAGAATTATTGCGGCGACAGCACTCCTAGTCAAGGACGCAGACAAACTGACCCTAGGACGGGAGATCTGGATCACGACCCCACACGCCATTGAAGGGGTCCTGAAACAGCCTCCTGATAGATGGATGAGCAACACACATATGACTCATTACCAGAGCCTCCTACTCAACCCTCCACGAGTGCGGTTCCACCCCAGTGCAGCCCTCAATCCTGCAACCCTGCTGCCCGACCCTGACCTAGGTGCTCCACTATGTGACTGCAGGAATCCTGGAACAAGTACATGGATTCCAGACGGACCTGACCAACTGGCCCCTCCCCGATGCCGAGGCTACTTGGTTCACTGATGACAGCAGCTTTGTGCGAGACGGACACAGGTATGCAGGTGCAGTGGTGGTCACCGAAACGGACACTGTATGGGTGGAGGCTCTACCCTCCGGAACGTCAGCCCAGCGAGCAGAGCTCATAGCCCTCACCAAGGCGCTGATGCTGGGAGCTAGAAAATGGCTTAACAACTACCAGACTTGGGAGACCCAGTTTTACCAGCCCAGCCCAAATACTCCCAGGAGGAGTTACAGTGGATCAAGAAACTCCCCATGGCCCAGGAGATAAAGGGATGGTGGTATACACCTAACAAGGAGCTTGTGCTGCCAGACCGGCTCGGAGTCTCAATATTAGAGCATGTGCATCGGTCTACTCACCTGGGGGCCTGAAAATTAAAAGACTTAATCCGACATGCCAGAATCAAGATTCACCAACAGGACACCAAAATAGAGCAAGTTGTATCTGCCTGCAAGACCTGCCAACTCACCAATGCGAGAGCCACATCAAATAAAAAAGGAACCAGGCTCAGAGGCACCAGACCGGGAGCACAATGGGAAGCCGACTTCACTGAAGTCAAACCAGGAAAGTATGGTTATAAATACCTTTTAGTATTTACAGACACCTTCTCTGGCTGGGTGGAGACATACCCAACCAAGCATGAAACGGCTCAGACAGTGGCTAAGAAGCTACTAGAAGACATCTTACCCAGGTATGGTTTTCCTGCCATGGTAGGATCAGACAATGGACCAGCTTTTATCTCGCAGGCAACACAGGCAGTAGCCAAGGCGGTGGGGGCAAACTGGAAATTACATTGTGCTTATAGGCCCCAGAGCTCAGGACAAGTAGAAAGAATGAATAGAACCCTAAAAGAAACCCTTACCAAATTAACCATGGAGACTGGCGGGGACTGGGTGACTCTCCTACCATATGCCCTTTACCGGGTTAGAAACACTCCTTACACTCTGGGTTTTACTCCCTACGAGATCATGTTTGGCAGGCCACCCCCTGTTATTCCCAACCTTCGAGCTGAACTTCTTACTGAGTTTAAAGATCAAGAACTTTTTCTTTCCTTGAGAGGGCTCCAGAAGGCGCATGAGGACATTTGGCTGCGCCTCCGTGCCATCTACGGGGCCGGCCCAACCCTGACACCTCACCAGTACAGGCCAGGAGACTGGGTCTACGTTAAGAGGCACCACCGAGAGACTCTCGAGCCGCACTGGAAGGGACCCTACATCGTGGTGCTGACAACACCCACCGCTCTCAAAGTAGAAGGCATTGCGACCTGGGTCCATCACACCCACGTTCGGCCAGCGGACCCCTCCTCGATCTGGAAGGACTTCGTCACGTGATGAGCCATCAATCGGGACCAACACAACCCACTCAAGCTCAAGCTACAGCGCATTCAACCCACCTAATATTGGTAACTCTGTTAACTCTGCTTGTCATTGCTCATGCTGCTGGGAGTCCCCACGCCCCCCAAAACATCACCTGGCAGATCACAGACACCAGCTCGGGGACAATACTTAATCAGACCTCCCAGAGCCAACCCAGGGACACTTGGTTCCCAGAACTTTGTGTAAACCTGCAAACTCTGTTCCCCTTGTCACCATAAATGCAGCTGGTCCCATGATTGGGTCCGTAAGCTACATGACAAGGGGGGAATGAAAGGGCGGGCCTACGCCAGCCAACTCCATCTTGTTCTGTGTCCTTCACCTTGACCACGCCTCCTCCCCTTGAGTAACCTCCTGCTCGCCTGCCTAACAGGACTCCGACCCTTCCCCAGCCAATCGGCTGAGGCCACAGCCATTACCTCACCAACTGCCCCTAGGCCCCAATAAAACCTTTGTGCTTTTGAAACTCGCTCTTTCTCCCCGGTATCTCACCGCTGCGTAGGTGCAGGTAGGGGATTGAGCTCGAGCTAGCTCGAATAAAGGCTCTTTTGCTTTTACATTGGACTCGGCTCCCTGGCGGTCTTTGGGGATCACGAATTCTGGGCATAACAGTTTGGGCACCAGAAGAACCTCTACAAAAAGTTACATGAAAAAACTCATCAGAAATAGCCCTCCATAGCTGAGTAGTTTAAAAATTCACAAGCCTTGTCACTACAACTATCAAGATGAATATACACAAGCTTTTACACATCAATCCTAATGATTGGTAAAGGCTGTGGGGGCTATAGGAATTTCAGTGTGGGAGGGGTCACTGAAGGCTGAAGAGGACAAAGGAGCTTCATGAAGTATAACAAAATGGAAAAAAAGGCCTTTGAGAACCAAGGTTCTACTCAATCTCTTGGGCAAATCACTTAAAGAGACATTGAGCCTCAGATTCCTTTTCCAACAAACCCAAACAACAGTGCTGCCTACCACAAAGAGTGCAGTAAGTCACAAATGAGACAGGCTAAAATGCATTTTATAACTATAATTATGGTAAATAAAGAACCTGGCATGTTTTCGAACAATTAACATAAACATACCTTGATTCCATTCCTGAGTAGGCTCTGTGCAGATGCTAGTGTTGAACTTAAAAAATAAAAATGACAGGGGTGCCGAGGGGCTCAGTGGGTTAAGCCTCTGACTTCAGCTCAGGTCATGATCTGGAGCCCTGCTTCCCTTAGAGCTCTGTGCTGACAGCTCAGAGTCTGGATCCTGCTTCAGATTCTGCGTCTCCCTCTCTCTGTCCCCCCACCCCCACCCCGTTCATTCTCTCTCTTTCTCTCTCTCCCTCTCACACACACACACTCACAAATAAACATTAAACATTTTTCTGAAAAAACAGATACAACTGCCAGCTGTTTTACCAATAAAAACAGGTTTCTCTGGGAATAGAGAATTGCAACCTGAGACAAGCAAACTGTGGCAAAACCACAGACAAGGCCTCCTGGAAAGGAGAGAGATGCTCTCTCATAGAGAAAAGGGGGAAAGTTGGAAATGCTGTTATAAAGTCCATTGGACGAAACTAGGAGTTTAAAGTATACCAGATTTTCATTGAGTGTGTTGTGACAGGTTTTCATTGAGTGTGTTGTGACTGTTTCTCATTTTTCCTCACTTCCAGTAGGTCTGTAGGAAACAAGGAGTACTCAACTTGACAGCTCCCTCTGCCCTCTGCCCTCTGCTCACCTCCTGACTCCTTTCTAAATGAGGTTTCCTTTTATTACTTTTCACACCGAAGATAAAGAAAGAAATGAATATACCGCTGTCCGTGGTTTCTAGAAGCTCGCAATCCAAAAAAGAAAGGAGAATTAATCCATAATTATAACCTAGCATGATCGATGTTCTGATTAGAGCAACCATGGGAGGCTGTGGGAGCCCAGAGGGAGGCATACAACCCAGCCTGGGGTAGAGAGGATAGGCTAAGGGATGTTTAGGGGAAACTTCCTGGAGGAGAGTGTTTGATCTAACTCTTCAAGGGCAGGTAGGAATAAGCTTGGCAAAGAAAGCAGTGGGACAAGGGGAAAAGGTGATTGGGGCAATGGGAACAGCATGGACAAAGCAAAGGATAGTGTGTCTGGGGTGGACAGCAAGGACAGGAGTGGCTGCATCAATAGGTAAGTACAGATCCTGGAGAACTCAAATAGCAGGGGACCTGATCCTGAAAATGATAGAAACCCATTGAGGAATTTTTAAGCAGGTCAGGGACCTGGTCAGTTCCTCTGGTCGCTGTGTAGAGAGTAGATTTGAGACAGAAAAAAAAAAAAAAAATTTGAACAGTGCAATTCTATACAAATGTGTTTGTTGACATTTCAAATTACCATGTGATGAGAACCTTTTATTTACTATATACGCTTGCCCTGTACAATTTAAATCTTAAGTGAATTTAAATACCAGTTATTTAGTCAGACTAGCCACATTTTAACTGTTCAATAGCTACCCTATATTGGAAAGCATATATAGAGAACACTCAGAAAGTTTTTTCCCACAGCATTGAAAGACAAATTACAACTGGGCAGAAGAAATAAAATGCCTAGAAACATTCAGGACTTAAAAAGACCAGGTTCAGGATACCTGGATGGTTCAGTCAGTGAAGCGTCTGACTCTTGATTTCAGCTCAGGTCATGCATGATCTCACGGTTCAAGAGATCAAGCACCAGGTTGGGCTCTGAGTTGACAGCATGGAGCCTGCTTGGGATCCTCTCTCTTTCTCTCTCAAAATAAATAAATAAACTTAACAACAACAACAAAGTCCAGGTTCAGTTCTGTATGTCAGCTTCTCCTCAGGAAGCTGGGAAGGAAGGAGGATAGACTTCACACCTGCTGGAGTCCTCAGAGACTTCCTTCTGATATGACTAGCACAGCATGAGGACTGGGATAGAAATGTCCCCCTCATGGTCTCCTGGGAGTCGGTTTTCCCATGCTATCATTCAGAGTGTACCCAGGAGGTCTGCCTTCCCTGAGGTTTCTTATCTCCACAGATAGCCACTTCCCACCCACCATAGAGCCAGGGTGCCTTCCTTCTCACAAAATATTCCCTATAAGATTCACCCACTCCCTCTGTAAACATTTATTAAAATGATGCCTTCCATGTGCCTGTCACTGAGTTAGATACCGTATGGAAAGAGAGATATTCAAGGTATAATCACATTTCTCACATGGGCCCACTCATTTACATCTCAAAGTAACATTGTAAAATTACTATTAACTTCATCATCCTGTACAGAAGATGAAATTGAGATTCAGAGAGTTTAAGTCACACAGTCAGATAGCAGTAGCGCTAAGGAAGGCTGAAATGGTGCTATGTGGTCTTAAGTAATTTCATACCAAAACTCCCATGCTTTTGATGTTTACAAACACGTTGGGAAGAAAAGATGAACACACACAAATACAATTTATAATTTCCAAGCAATGTAGTAAAAGCAGTGTTACAATCATGCTCAGAAAAATATTGAAGCATCAAAGAGGGATGCCTTTGGTGGACATCATGGAAGGTTTCCTGGAGGAAATGACCCTGGAGCTAGTTGGAAGCATTCCACCCACAGAAGCTAGGGGCAAAGTTGTTATAGAGGAGAAAAAGAAGCAAAGCAATTATTTGGTTATAGCTTAAGCAGTTGTCTGATTTGGGAAAGCCTAGGTGGCTGTTTGTGACTGGCTGTCCTCAGGGTTCATTTTCTTGGATTCAAATGCACAGACTCTGGCTTAGTGTTTGGTTTGGTTAATGAGGCGTTAGAGCCACCCCTGTCTAGTGGCCTCCTCCTTTAAATATTTTCACACCAGCATATATTCTCCATAGGTTTAAGTTTAAATATAATGAGCAGGGACAGAAACAAACCTTGCTGAAGCAAAACTGTTAGGGATACTTCTTTTTCTTTTAAGTTTATTTATTTATTGAGAGAAAGAGAGAGACAAAGAGCTTGAGTGGGGGAGGGGCAGAGAGAGAGGGAATAGAGAGACCCAAGCAGACTCTGTGCTGATAGCAGCACACGCTGAGAGCAGCACGGAGTCTGACTTGGGGCTTGATCCCACGAACCGTGAGATCATGACTTGAGCCAAAATCAAGAGTTAGATGCTTAAAAGACTGAGCCACCCTGGTATACCATTAGGGATGATTCCAACCTGACCTTCTCAATTTAACTTTAATACTAACAGAGACAAGGATGGCTCACACTGTCCAAATATCTTTCTTATTCAAATATTAGATGGATTTTTTATGAATGAATTTTATCATAACTGCTAATTGATTAGATAATTGCTCATCGTTTAGCAATAACAGAACATTTATGGGGTTATTTACTTAAAGCATAATTATATTTATTGTCATGATAAAAAGATTTGTTTTTTTTTTCTTCTTTTTTCTTTGAGAGAGACAGAACACAAGTTGGGGAGAGGGGCAGTTGGAGAGAGAAAGTATCTCAGGCAGCCTCCACATGCATCATGGAGCCTGATGCGGGGCTCAGTCCCACCAACCTGGGATCATAAACTGAGCCAAATCAAGAGTCTGACGATCAGTCATCTGAGCCACCCAGGAGCCCCAAAGTGGGTTTCTGATATGATTTCTCAGTACCTTAAGCATTGGAAATCTTCAAACTGGTCTTTCTAAGGATTGTTTTCAGACTATCAGGCCAAATTTTCTCTCTATATCACCTGCTTTATGCTATATGCTATATTGCTCTGGGTATTACAATCATAATTTAGGCCAGTGTGTGTTGAGACGTCACTTTTATGTATTTGGTCTTTATTATTAATTGCATAAATGCCTGTTTGCATGTATTTGTCAAAAATTGATTTTTAGGGAGAGTAGTATTGGTTTTTACACTTTTCTAATGCTTTCAAACACATTTCTGTCTCACTTATCATCACCTAGGACGTTTTTCTTCTTAATTAGATTGCTGCGAATGTGCTAAGGTACTATCTCTCCACTTCAAGCCCCCATCTTCTCAGTTCTCTGATTACATGGCAACACGTTCTCTAACTCTTGCTTCAGTTGCTTCAGTTTTATGACATTATCTAAGTCACACCGCTTAACTGAAAGAACCTTTTCACCAGAAAATGCAGATCCAACTAAGAGTCAAAAAACCTCGATATTGAGTTACTTTCTATGAACTACATTAAGCATTTTCTCCACCTCAAAGTCACAAGTATTTTGTTTTTATTTCAATACCATATGATACGTGTTCACCAGAGCCTTGCAGTTAAGATACACTCAATGATTATGTTGAGTCATAAGAAAACCCATTGACTGACAGAGGTAATGGACACCATACATTTTTGCTTCTCAGTCTTTTCAATTGTGGCATTCAACATAAGTCTGTTAGCTGAAATAAGAATTTCTAGGCTGATCAGTAATTCAACAAATTATTAACTTCAGTTGAATACATGTGTCAACACATGTAATTAAGAAGGTCATCAACTCAACAAGAATGATGCTACCATCTTCATTGTGTATTAACAACCTCTCAAAGAGTAGCTCTTCAGTCTTCGGGGTTTGCACTGAATTCATGTTTTGAATACAATTCTTAATCCAAGATTAATTCATTTAAACTTTACCTTTGTGTACAACCTATCTACTTCAAGCAGGCTTTAGTGGGACTATTGGAACTCAGGGACTCTATAATGCCAAAGTGTAAGACTAAAGGAGTTTAATATGAGAACATTTATATTTTATCAGAACATGTGAAAAGTCATCTTCTTCATTTGCATTTTGGTCTACCACATTATTTCATGCAACTATTTTCTCCTGAAAATCAATTTGCCACAAAGCTTTATTGTATAACCTGTTATATACAATGCATTAGAGGTAATAAGAATTTCAAGTTAGAATGGTTACTTCTTTTGAGGAATGTCCATTATTATTTACAAATATTTTTAAATCTCTAACAACATACAATGAGATATGATAATAACTGTATGTGGTCAACTCCCCTAATGGTACAAATGGGAAGAATGTAGATACTGATGAAGGCTGAGAAAATGTCTCAAAAAGTAGAATTCGAAATTTTAGGATTGATAAACAGCACTTTTATAAAAGGGTGAAATTAAAGGAAATAAAAAGTGATCACAAGGATGAAGTATCAGCACTACATCATTACAGAGCAGTCAGGAAACTAACCTTAGTTTGTCAATGAGGTGGATGACATAAAAAATTAAAATCCAGGGATGTCTGGGCGGCTCAGTCCGTTACGTGTCTGACTTCAGCTCAGGTCATAATCTCGCGGTTCCTGGGTTCAACCCCACATCAGGCTTTGTACTGACAGATCAGAGCCTGGAGCCTGCTTTGGATTCTGTGTCTCCCTCTTTCACCGCCCCTCCCCCACTCACACTCTGTCCCTCTCTCTCTCAAAAAAAATAAACATTAAAAAAAATTAAAATCCAGACAGATATTTTCAAAACATTATCGTGCAGACAGTAGAGTCACAAAAATACAAGTATTATCAATTGACAATTATGGGGATTTCTTTAGAAACTCTGAACCGTTTCTTTAGAAACAACTCAGTTGTTCCTGTCATCACTCCTCTGATTTGTAAACGAAATTAACAATACAGTATTCAGTAGCAATAATTTAGAGAGAAAATAATCAAATAAACTTTGAACTTGAGGTGAGAACCATAGTTAAATAAGAAGAGAACCCAAAGCAGTTAAACAAAATAAAACAAATTAAAAATTAAAAATCAGATGAAGAGAGACAGGAGAAAAACTAGGATGCAAGAGTTTTATGAAAACAAAGGGAAGAAAGTATGTTTCCTCCCCTGCTTTTTTTTCTTGTATGAGAATGCACACTTAAGGCTTTATCACAACTTGTTATTTTTAGTTCACAGTTCTTAATAGACAAGCTAACCTATAATTACCAAAGAATGACTCGGAGTAGTTCTTCAGATAACAGGACACTGAAAACACATTTCCACTTAACAGGAGGGGATTAGTTGGTAGACTGTGTTAGAAAAGCTGCAAATCTCCTACAACAAATATCAATCCTCTCATTCAGGGGTTGTTTTTCATCACTGACTAAAAAATATAGTCAATCCATTAAACTTTCTTTCCTTCAAGTTCTAAAATTGTCCCAGGTGAATTATCAGGGTTTTTTTTTCCCCATCATGTCACTCTGGTGGGCTGATAAAGACCCAAAAACAACATATGGTCAAATGTTTACTGTCAAACAGCAATCTCTTAACATTAAAAGAAAATGGGTTTTGGATTCAAAACTACATTAAAGAAACACTTTTGTTAGTTTGTTTTTAGTTTATTATGTGCCAAAAACTGAGGTGGGCACAAGCACCCCCCCCAAAACAAAACAAAACCCCACAAAAATAAAAAACAGAAAAACAAATGTATTACCATTTAGTGATAAAATTAAACAACAACAGCAAAAGAACACACAAATACCAACAACACGATATGATGTGGTAAAACATTCTGAAAAGACAGAAGGGAAAGTGACTTTTTGTAAGGTGAGGAAAAGGCAAGTAGTTAACTAACTTGGATCTTAAAAGAGAAGTTGTTTTCCTTTTGTTGTTATTGATTTTTGTCCTTTTTTTCTGAAAAGAAGTAGAGGAAGGCAAAGGGGAATAAGTGTTAAGGTATGAACCCTATTCATGTTTGAGTAGCATCAAGCTTTCTATGAGATTGCAATTTAGACACACACACACACACACACACACACACACACGGAGGTAGTAAATGATTGGTAAGGCTGTTCTACTTGACATCATCCCTGTATTAGCCAGGGTTCTCTAGAAAAAGAGAACTAATAGGATGTAGACACACAGATTAAAAAGATAAGGAAGGGAGGGAGATTTACTATAGGAATTGACTCATGCAGTTGCAGAGATCTAAAAGCTCTGTAATCTTCCCTCCACAAATTGGTATAATTCAATCCATGTCCAAAGGCCCTTGTACCAGGGGCTCTGATATTTGAACACAGGAAAAGATGAATATCCAAGCCCAAGAGAAAGAGTGAATTTGCCCTTCCTTTGTCTTTTGGCTCTATTCAGGCCCTCAACAGATTGGATGAGGTCTACTCACATTGGTGAGGGCACAGGTCTTTATTCAGTCTACTGAATGAATGCTAATCCCTTCCAGAAATACCCTCACTGACCACCCAGAAATAATGTTTTCCCAGCTGTTTGCATTCTATAGCTCAGTTAACACATAAAATCAACCAATACAGTCGCAACTAGCTCCCAGACTTTTCACAAATCTCCAGCTATCCCATCATATAAGTTCCAGTTCAGATATTGTAATTCCATTGAGATCTTCCCTGATGCTCTAATCTAAGTCAAAATTGCACCTTCTCTCCAGTCCTATCACATTATCTTGTTATACTTGCTCTCTCTTTTTTTTTTACCCTATTTTTCTTTCCCCATAAAACTTATGACCTCCTGATGTTTTTTGTCACTTACATATTTATTTATTCTATGTATCTTTCCACTAAAAATGTAAATTCCATAAAAGTAGGATCCATGTATTTGTACCCACTGGAATATTCTGAGGGAGTAATTACAGATGCATCTTATATGTGCATGAAAGCAACAGATGAGCACACAGTATTTAAAAGATCATTTCAGAGAGTTATTATTTTAAAAATAAGAAAGCATATAATCCTAAATCAGTTTCAAAAGCTTAAAGAATGAAAGAAATAATGATTATCCAAAGATCACAGTCTCATTCAGGAGGGGTTAATTTTCTATTATGTATATGCATAAAATATTTATTCAAAAAACGACACTAATGCATTTATTTTCAGAACTAAAAAAGATAAAGTTTGAGGAAAATGAAAGTTATTATAGAGAAATCAAAAAAAGATTTGAGGGGCGCCTGGGTGGCGCAGTCGGTTAAGCGTCCGAATTCAGCCAGGTCACGATCTCGCGGTCCGCGAGTTCGAGCCCCGCGTTGGGCTCTGGGCTGATGGCTCAGAGCCTGGAGCCTGTTTCCGATTCTGTGTCTCCCTCTCTCTCTGCCCCTCCCCCGTTCATGCTCTGTCTCTCTCTGTCCCAAAAATAAATAAACGTTGAAAAAAAAAGAAAAGATTTGATGCTGAAAGTTTAAATTTCAAATCTTTTCAAGTTTCCAAAAAATTAGTTACCTGTTAATTTCTTAATGGATCAAAGAACTTTTCTCCTACCACCCCCAATACCCATTAATAAAAATCATCTAATTATCTGTATTAGACTACCAGAAAAACAGCTGTTTCATTAGAACCTGCCTTGCAATTCTGTAATTATCTTTCAAGACTCATTTATTTAACCTTTTTTTCATTCATTTTGGGGGGGGTGGGTGGGGGAGGGAGGGGCAGAGAGAGATGGAGACACAGTATATAAAGCAGGCTCCAGGCTCTGAGCTGTCAGCACAGAGCCCGATGCAGGGCTCAAACCCACTAACCATGAGAGCCTGATCTGGGATGACGTTGGGCGCTAAACCGACAGAGCCACCTAGGTGCCTAATACTCATTCTGAAGAGAGACTGGTCCTCCAGTATTTGAAGGTTTCAAAACATGTGTGCAAGTTCTCTGATACGTCTTCCATCAGGAGATAAAGTCTATGCTCCCACCTTCCCTTGAGTCTGGGTGGGTTTGTAATTTGCTTGCAACAAATACAAGGGGCAGCAGAGACACTGTAAGATTTCTGTAGCTAAGTCACAGAAACCAGTGCAGTTTCTGTCTTGTTCACCCTAACACTCATTTGCACAACTCTGAAATGACATGTAAGGATCTAACCAATCTGAAGAAGCTATGCTATGAGGAAGCCTAAGACCCGTGAAAGCACCACAGGTAGATGCACCATTTGAGAATCCAGGTTAAGGTCCAAGCTAATATTGGAAATGAACTGCCATATTTGTGAATTAAGACAACTCCAGGTGAAACTGTACATTCACCTGCAAGTGTGAAGTCTCTCCAGCTCAGGACCCCGTCATCACTAAACAGTGAAAATCTATGTCTGCTCTGGCTTCCCTAAAAATTTTTACATTGTATTTTGATGTTTATTTGTTTTTGAGAAAGACAGAGCATAAGCAGGACAAGGGCAAAGAGAGAGTGAGACACAGAATCTGAAGCAGGGTCCAGGCTTGGAGCTGTCAGCACAGAGCCCGAGGTGGGGCTCAAACCCATGAACCACGGTATCATGACTCGAGCTGAAGTCAGACGCTTAACCAACTGAGCCATCCAGGTGCTCCAGACTGCCTTAAAATTTTAGCTCATAGAATCAGTGAGGCTCACAAAACTGTTGCTTTAGGTCGCTAAGTATTAGAGTAACTGTTAGGCAATAACAGTGATCACTATGCAAAGACTAGAAATTTCAGCAACACCAACAAGAGATTCCCCTATGTATGGAATAAAAAACAGGTAATCCTTCAGGAAAAATCTCCATCACAAGAGCTTATTCTCAAATAAGCAGTTAGTCACTTGGCCTGGAAGAACCCTAACATTTGGAAATTCTAAAAAAATATTTACCAGACTGGGTAGTATCGTGCTCTGTCAAGTCAAGAACTCTATAGAAACTTTATGTGCTTAAAGACCTTAAAACTGGGTCTGTCTTTTCTATTTACCTTAAACTGGTCATTGTGAACAGGTATAATATTTTATTCTGAGTGTTTTTGCCTTTAAAATAGGCCTTACAAGCATGGGGAATGGCTGTGTAAAACAAGCAAGCAAGCAAACAAGTGACAAGAGAAGATAACCTCTTTCTCATCAGAACTATTTCAATGTAGAGAACATGTTTTTCTGATGGTATGACTGCTTGAATTACTTAGGCCAAGTCTGTGTGCAAAGATATTTGGATGAGATGAAAACTATCAATCCAATTTCCAGTTAGAATCGCTTCATTTATGAAAGCTAACACTTATTTATACCCAAAGGTGGTCCCTAAAAATTACAGCTAACTTTTAGTGCAGACTGTACATGGTCATGAAGAATGAAAAATTATCCATTTAACTTAGACAATGTAGCTAGGTATTCTAGACAACAATCTATATCTCCCAACAAATTAGAATGCTCTTTTTCCTAAAAGCATATAAAAATCACTAGATTTCAAAGATTATTCTGTTTTAGCACATTATTTCCAAACATTAATAGACATTGGTTATAATATAACCTCAGTATTATTTTGTCTTAAATAAATTCTACTTGGATTTTGTCATGTAAATTGGAAAATATGCCATCTTTCACGAACATTTAATTCACCTAAATGACTAGGCTGCAAATTCTCTGCAATATGCTTGAGGTACTAGCAATTCTATGGAACAGTGTTGACCAATAGAAATAAAATGTGACCACAAAAAAGAATTTTAAATTTGCTAGTAGCCACATTTTAAAAAGTAAAAAGAAACCAGTAAAATTAATTAATTCTATATGTATATATATTTATTTATATATTTATATATTCAATATGTACGATTATATATAATTTTTAATTATATATGTAATTAAACCTAATATGTCCAAATATTATCATTTCAACCTGTAATGTATATACATACATATATACATATTTTGCTGTACTAAGTCTTTGAAATAGATTATGTTACCGCACATCTCAGTGTGAGATACAAGCCTTGTTTCAAATGTTCAGTAGTCACATGTGACCAGTGTCAACTAGTTGGAGAGCTATAGAATATTACCCACAGTGGAGTTACATCCAGGTTTTGTGCATGTTTACCTGTTTCATTTTTCGCCTTTATGGCAAGGCTCTAATTATTTCAAGAACCTCAAATAAAAGTAAATATATTTGATTGTATCCTTTTATGTAAGTTATTTACTATTTAAAATAAATCTTTATTTCTTCCCATTAGTTTCAATGCCAAATACTGATGTGCTACCCTAATTCAATATGCAGATGTAATCAGTTTTCCAAACCTAGTGAGAAAAAGATTAAATGTAATAAATAATTCTTTTGGCTGAATTATCAGCTGTGCAGAGAAACCTTCTCTAACCACCTTCTTGGGCGTTCCCACCCTCCAGCCCACCAGACACTCCATCATATAATCCTGCTTAATTTTTTTTCATGTTTCATATAACTATTGACAATTTAAGAACATTATTTAAATCAGTTTACCTGTTCATCGTGTATCTCTGCTACTATAATATAGGTTCTTTGAGAGCAACCACATTTTTTTTTTCCGTGAAGCACCAATGATGCTCATTGCTTAGAAGAGTGCATAGCACAATGGAGGTGTTCAATAAATACTTGTTCACTGCATTTTAAAAACATAGACAAATCAGCTAAAATGGTGTTTAGAGAGCTTCACCTAAGAGTCACTGGCTTCTTAAAATCTTTCTAGGAAGTATTAAAATCTTCTAGAAAGTAGTGCAATGTTTATAGTGTAATTCATATGGTGGAAGGTCTCCTTTAAAAACAAGGAGTTCAGGGGCGCCTGGGTGGCGTAGTCGGTTAAGCGTCCGACTTCAGCCAGGTCACGATCTCGCGGTCCGATCTCGCGGTCCGTGAGTTCGAGCCCCGCGTCAGGCTCTGGGCTGATGGCTCAGAGCCTGGAGCCTGATTCCGATTCTGTGTCTCCCTCTCTCTCTGCCCCTCCCCTGTTCATGCTCTGTCTCTCTCTGTCCCAAAAATAAATAAACGTTAAAAACAAGGAGTTCAGAAATGGAAAACATCTCATTTCTGATTAGGATAAGAGAAAAGCTTATCCTCCCCCCCCCCCCCCCAAAATATCATCTACAGTCTACTTAATACAATGCTATGAATCCAACATACAAACATGTTTCTTTCTCATTATTAAAAAAGCCTCTCAAATTTAAAGTCAATAAAGAAATTAAAAGCTTAATGAGAGCAAGAATCCTCTGACTGTGTTCATGCTGTTATCAGCCTGTGATGCTGTAAAAGATAGGATGATGATTTCATTACCAGACAACCAAAAGAAGAGGAAGGATAACAAGGAGAGCTGTGAAAGACCTCCTGGTGAGAGAAATCTTGCAGTGAAAACTTGTTGAGCTTAATCAAGTCAAGGGAGAAATTAAATACAAAAGGGATAGCTTTTAAACATAACCACCTATTGCTTAATGCAAAATAATTTGGGAAAATAAGGAAAAATAATTTGAGATTGATCTAAACAAGATTCCTATTCAATGTAAAATTTTGTGGGAAACACTGAGATAATGCCCACCATCTCTTCCCACGTAATCTCAAGAAATTACAATTGGCCTGGTCAGAATATAAGTAATTTTTTTTATTACTCCCTTTAAAAATAAGTATTATATGAACTAGAAATTTACTGCAAAATTCTAACATTTCGCTCCCAGATTAAGAGAGAACCAACCCTTCAGCAGATGTCAAAAGCTTCCACAACTATGGTCAAAAGAGAGGTGCATGGGTACAATACTGGACTTTTCCTGCTTCCCACTGCCTTCACAAGTAGTACACAGGGTACCCCAGACACAAAAAGGTTCTCACCACTTCTCCCTTCTATAAGACCACTACCCCCACACCCTCTGTTCTGGCTTCTTCCAGATCATCATCAAAACCTCCTGACATTGTTCTCAATTCCCACACTTTCACCCCTTTAGACTCTGCACAGCTCCTGTTTATTCCCCCTCTCTCAGCTTTCCACAGTTCCTAAAACTTGCCCACTGTGTTCTGTGCAATTCACAATGCATCATCTTCAAAGTCCCCAGGATCTTGACACTTGACTCTGAATGTTCCCTTCCTCATCTTGCTCAAAGGAGCCCTGGATCTTCTCTGAGAAAAGTGTTTTCCCAAGGGATCATTTTGTTTTACCCCGCCCTTCCTCACACGCTTGAGACTGTACTGGGACAAGTGTTCTCTTTACAGCTCATCTCCAGTTCTAGATTATTCCCTCTTCCTTCTCTCTGAATTACTCTAGCTTTGAATCATGTCATCAGATATTACTGCATACCACTCTTGAGAGTCAGCTCCTATCCCTCGTGTTATTCCTCTTCATTTCTTGAAGATTTTAGTTTCTACTTCAATCACTCTCTCAAAGATCTTACAAATCTTAGAGATACCAATTTATAGGAGGTGATTCTTCCAACATTCTAATTTCATGTAAATGACAATAAAATTTCCATATTCACAAGTTCAAACATTTACTTTCTGGTCATGTACATACATATTAGGGAGAGAGAGGGAGTGGAAGGGAGAGGAGGGGAGAAGAGAGAATGGAACAAAGAAGAGATAAGACTGGTTTCTTTTCAAATTTTTGAATGTGAATCTTAAAGGATTCCTTAATAATTCCTTAAAACTCAGCAAATGTAGTCTTTTTTTAGTCTCCCTGTCTTGACCTTCAACTCTACAAGTTTTGTATGATACAGCAGTAGTTTACTATTTGTAGTCATATACATACATGCACATATAAATACATATACACACACAATCTCTGTACATAAATACACATTTGATGATACTTTTGGGTTACTCAGAACAATCTCCTTCCCACATGGTTATCTTGCAAAATATTGGGGTTTTTCCTCAGGGTTTAAGGTTAGATGAGTGGAGGTAAGGTACCAGGCCAGCATGTACACCTCATCAGAGGAATGCAGATTATTAGATTAGTAACAAATGCTATAAAACATACCCTGGCACTTTGGTGTGCCATAGCCCAGCAAATTAGACGGGTGTCCTTAGTCCTTAAGGAAAACACTATACTTCCAATCATTTACAAGTTGATCTATGAATGTAAACCTGGCACTCATTTCAATACATATAGGTAGTAAATAAACCAAAGGTTTATTTCAATCCACAAAAATTTCAAAAGGAAGAGAACATGATGAGGAAACCATATGTTTCTTAGATACACTAAGCAAGATTACTAATTTCAGAGATATACCAGCATTAACCATAACAACAACAACAACAAGAGTAAGGATGCTTACACACATCAATAAAAAGCAATTATTTAATTTACTTTTAACTTACTCTATATCTCCGTCTTGCCTTGATTTAGCTAATTCTTGGTTTCACTCTACTCAGGGATATCACTCTCTTTCAACATCAGTTTTACTGCCATCGACCTCCCCTCTGGCAACCATCACTTTGTTCTATCTATTTAAGAATCTTTGTTAGTTGATGTTTTGTCCATTTATCCATTTGTTCAGTTTGTTATTCATTTGTTTTGTTTTTTAGATTACCCATATTGGTGAAATTATACGGTATTTGTCTTTCTCTGACTTATTTTACTTGGTATAATACCCTCTCGGTCTACCAATGTTTCTATTATCTACAAGACAAATATGGAATCAAGTGGTTAATAAGCACCTAAATAATTAAAACTAGCTTATATTCCATTTCAAAAATTTTATTCATTTTGCTAGACATGTGTCAAATATGCATGAATAAGTTGGAACTAGGGAATCAGTTATCCAGGATCACATGCAGATATCCCAGGATCAGTGATCCGTGAGGTTTTCTGAAATGGAATTTGTGTTTAAACATTGTTTCCGGACTTTGTGTAAGTTTCCTGTTCATTTTCTCCTTTACATAATTTTCAAATTTTGAGTTTCAGGCTATCTACTCCATAAGAGTTTGATATCTGACATTGCTAAATGAGACTTCAAGTTCCAGCACCTTCTTAATAATAACAACCTAGAGCAAATAATTTTCCTGCTCTCAGACTTCCTTGACTATAAAATGGAGCTAATACCTACCTCTTAGGTTTACTATCAGGATAAATGGAAACGTTTCTTTGAAGCAATCTAGTTCAGTGACTGGTACATAATAGGTGATCATTATATTGGTATAAGCCATCCATTGAACAAAATTCTAGTATAGGTCAGATGTTTGTCAGTAAGTAAGCATTTTAGCACCCCTGGAAGTACCTTCTAGTGATAAAGACAGTCAACAAAGGTATAAACTAATTAACAATCTGGTGGCGATAGGTACTATAATAAAATAAACCAGGTTATGTTTCAAATCAATAAGTCAATAAATCAATAAATCAGGTTAATGGGAAAAAAGAATGTAAAGACGAGCAATCTACTTTTTCTCAGCCCTTTGTTTATTGGACATTGTATCTGAAAACACAGAGAATGTCATGCAATAAACATGTTATGATCGTTTTTATAAAATTTTGGTTGATTATATGTTCTTACCATAAGAAGTTCTTCATAAGATCCCAAAAGATGATTTCCCTGATGACAAAAGAAAAAAAAAACCATGAAAATTAGAAATATGAGTATCACATCATATGTGATTTAGGTTTATTTAAGTTTTATTTTCATATTTTGATTTCTCTTTTTTCTTGAACTGAACCATATTTATTAAAGTAAGACTCCCATCACTATTTGAATAATCAAAACAATTTTTCATTTGTTGTAACACTATTTGTCTCTTAGTAAGTAAAAAAGCACACCAACCATATAGAGTGAAAATACTCAAGACCTTTCCACGTCTAATTCTAATATTAATTATTTAACCTTTACTCGACTCAGTTTCCTCATTTTATAAAATCATGGAATTTGTTCCAATGGAATTAGAGCATATCTAAAATTTGAATTCTGTTAAAAGTTGAGCCAAAGTAATTTTGACTCATTTAAAGAAAAGTTTTATACATATTAATTTTGAAATACCAATTATACCACATACACACGTGTGAAGATATATTGCATCTATCTCATGTTTAAACTAGAATTGGAAGTTATTGAGCAATTTAAAACCATTTAATTTCAACCAAGAGAAAAATATATTTTCCTTCAACTTTAGTATTCTAAACACTGAAGCCTGAGATGAAAAAGAAGAAAGAAAATTCTAATTTGTCTCTGAGTGATTTAAGTGGTTTTTAAAAGCATCTTTTGCTCATAGAAAATATTTGTCTATCCATTCCTTTTTTTCAATCCCTACCATGTCTTTTTCCAATACCACTTTAATTTAAATTTTGACTACCAACTTCAAATTGAGCAAAAGAAATAGATTTCCAAAATCAGTGGGCTGCTGTGAATCACTTTCAAAAAGAGAAGACAAACAACTGGATTACAGCTATCATTAGGCTCTGGAATTGAAATTACAAGCACCCTGAGGAGTAATTCTAGTATGTGGTCCAAGGATCCTGCTGCTCATGTCCATTAACATGGCATACCCTGCTGAATTATGAAAATACTCTTAAGATCTAACATTTTTACAAAAAGATGCTGAAACCAAATCCCCAAAATACTCCCTTGATAAATACAGGTTCTATAAAACTCAATATTTATATTGTAGTCTTTTTTTTTTAATTTTTTTTAACATTTATTTATTTTTGAGACAGAGAGAGACAGAGCATGAACGGGGGAGGGGCAGAGAGAGAGGGAGACACAGAATCGGAAGCAGGCTCCAGGCTCTGAGCCATCAGCCCAGAGCCCGACTCGGGGCTCGAACTCGCGGACCGCGAGATCGTGACCTGGCTGAAGTCGGACGCTTAACCGACTGAGCCACCCAGGCGCCCCTATATTTTAGTCTTAAGAAAACTTTAAGACATACAGATATATTTCACTTGTTAAAAGCGGTGAAGTGTCTGGTATTAAAATTAATGTGCAGAGCAACTGAAAACTCCATTAAATAGATCCTTATTTTAAATTCCATCACCAATAGAAAATGACTCTGGTACTCCCACAGTAATAAAGCCCAGAGTTCTGTCTCTGCAGCTCAAGAATGCAGACCTGGGGCAGGTGAAAGTTACAGAAAGGTGGATTTCATCTTACTATAAGGAGGAAAAAATGCATCATGAGATAAGAGTGTTTTCAGTGACTAAAAACATTTAAACAGAGAAGAGGTTCATGTTAGACCATTCTAGCAAAGGTTTCTGACCAGAGCGCCCCCACATTTCTTTCCCACATTTGGGCCATTATTTATGTGTGCCAATAACCTTTGTAGTGGGCTTACAAAAAAATGTGAGACACAAAACAAATCTGTGTTAAATATACATTAAATATATATTCCATATTAAGCATTTCTTAAAAATGTGCCATGCTGTTCAAGAATGTATCATAATCACAGGTAGCCCCTCACATTTGGAGTTTCCTAGGTCTCAAACACTCTTTTCCCATCCTCTTTCCCAGTAATATAACCTATCCTATAGGTTCTAGGTATGTACTACCTTTTCCAGAAATGAGTTTCTGCCCCTCTCCAATGTTGAAACAGATTGTGTTTTACCTATTTCCTTTGCTAGAACCATAGGCACCCATAGGCAGCAGTTGTGGTTATAATTAAATTGTACCCCCAAAATTAGTTCTGCAGAAACACCAGATCCAGAATGTTGATGTACTTTAAACAGAAGATTATTTTTTGAGATAAATTTGGAGAACGCTGCATGATTCAGAGATTAAGCAAAGTCATTTATTAAAGGACATCACAGAGCCATGAAACTTTTATATTCTGTGAATTACTATTAAAAAGGTAAGTGGATACAGAATTTCTCAAAATTGTTTTCCTTCAGACTCATTTTTTTTTTTCATGGAGCACCTTCTAAGACTAAAGTTTCTTCACATTTGTTTTAGAGAACACAGAATTATTTTATTCACCATACTCTTGACTGCACTTGGCACAAAGTAGACAGGTAGGAAAAACTAATTGTATCAGTTTTTAAAGTGTAAACTAACCGGCTTTCAGGTTTCTTGATAAATGCCACCCCACCTACCCCTATTTTTTGAAAAGGGACTTGGCGATCATCCTCTTCGTTCTGATTACAGGAATTCCCTGATATACTTGGTCACTTAATTTCTGTGAGAATAATTCAGGGCTCAAGATATTACATCTACACGAGCAGTGGGTTTCATTTTTGGATAGCAATTGTTCAAAAAATTCTTTTTCACTGGGGCACCTGTGTGGCTCAGTTGGTTAAGCTTCTGACTTCAGCTCAGCTCATGATCTTTTGGTTCCTGAGTTTGAACCCCACATCAGGCTCCTCATGGACAGAGTGGCGCCTGCTTGAAATTCTCTCTCCCTTTCTTTCTGCCCCTCCTCCACTTGTGTATCCTATCTCAAAATAAACTTAAAAAATTCCTTTTCATTGAATTTATAACTGAGTACCTCTAACTGCAGTGCATTGATTCAAGCTCTTCCTCTTCAAATCACTAAAAAAGTTTACACTCTCTTCTACCTAACACTTCATAGGCATTCCTTTTAGGTTTCTACCCTCTCAAGTGAACATCTTAGTTCCCTTATTCCTACTGCAGTGTGGTTTCCAGATTTCTAAGTTCACAGCAAACTTGCTATAAAAATTTAGGTTGTTAACTCTGTGTTATTCTTCTAAAGCATACTTGAGGTCAAAATAAGACAGGATCTTAATATTTTGGAAAGATGCCACAGCCTAATCCTGTGCTCTCTATTCCATTCATATTGCTCCTGTGGCCCAGAATGCTGTTCTTTCTTTCCTTCACCTCTACAAACAGTGTTTACCTTTTGAGATCAAGTTCAACCCCATGGCATGCTCAACTACTTTAGCTGCCATTTCCTCTCTCCTGCTCTCAGAAAAATCATTCAGGACTCATTGTCTACTATCACAATTTACCTCCCAATTTTCTTTATTATTCGCTGATGTTCCATGTGTATTTTTCTTTATTCCCTAAGAAGTTATAAAGGTATGAGGGCAAGTACTTTACTTTTTATTTCTCCAGAGCACTTTATAAAAGGCTTACACACATGAAATCTATTGGTTAAATATTTGCCTGAAAATGTTGGTGGACATTGATATGCAGGTTGCTATGGCTACCATCCTTACAAACCTCTCCCTGCTCCTTAATATCTAGAGGGCTAAGGTAAAGAGCACTGGGATCGACATAGTCAGGATGCAGTTTACTTTCTGACTTCCCAGCTTTTCTCTTTACTCTGAGGGAAAGGTGGTATGCTGAAAAGGACACTTCCAGATTCTCTGGCCTGATTTCCTGATAGGTCCCTCAAACGGGAGGCACTGGTAGGAATTTAAAAGGCAAAAGTGAGGAAAAATCCTTCTGTTTTCAACTCTCAAAGTAGCAGAAAGTCAACTACCAAGAGGGTGTAGACTCCAGCATATGCAGGTACTCACAGCAGCAGGTGAGGAAGCTCCGTTTCAGAAGCAGTGCCTCAGCTTAACTGGGAGTGCTCTCTAGGACAGAGGCAGGGGCAGCTCCCTGATTCCATGTCATATCTACTCATCCCTTTCCCTGCCCATCTATCACTTTTGAAAACATTCCTCTGCCTTAAAAACCTCTCTTTGAGGGGACACAAAGGGCCGTTAAACCGATGAAAATCCATCAAGGAAATACAAATTAAAACCATAATGAAATACCTTTCAATAATCACCCAAGCCATTTATAAAGTACAGAAATAGGGGCTCCTGACGGACTCAGTTGATAAAGCGTGAGACTCTTCATCTTAGGGTTCTGAGTCTGAGCCCCACATTGGGTGCAGAGATTAGTGAAAAGATATAATAAAATTTTAGAAAGTAATAAAAACAGAAAATACAGAAAGGAAAGAGAAAATACCAAGCATTGATGAGGATGGACAACAACCAGAATTCTCAGACACAGCTTCTGGAGCTGTAAACTTGGCACAAACTCTTTAGGAGCCTAGCTGGCTGTTTCTACTGAAAGTGAACTTAGGCCAACTCTATGGTCCCAGAGCTCCATTTCTCTAGGTATATGCTCATCATAAATGTGTACAAATATTTACCAAAAGACACGGAATAACATGTTCACAACATACTATTTGTGGTCGCTGAAACCTGGATATTACTCAAATCTTCATTAGCAACAGAAGGATACACTGGGGTATATTCACATAATAGGGATACTTACAGCAATGATGATGGCTGTCTACAACTACATGCAATGATATGGATGAATTATACAAACAATGTTAAGTTAAAGTAGTCAGTCATGAAAGTACACATACTGTATTATCCCTTTTATATGAAATTACAACAAACAAGACTAGCATATGCTATAAGAAGTTAAGACAATGTACTACCTTTTGGGGAAGCAGGAGACAGCCTAATGGAGTACCAGGTGATCTGCTTCTTTATCTGGATGCAAGGGACAGGGATATTCACTTGGTAAAAATCATTGAGGTTCACTCCTACAATATGTGCACTTTTCTGTATGTATATGTGTGTATACACACACACACACACATATACAGAGAGAGAGAGAGAGAGAGAGAGAGAACTTCAGTACAAACTTTTAAAAAGGTCCTGGTCTACTTCAGATCAGGGAATATCAGTGACTTTGTCACTGCATACCTAGGGTAATATACTGGAAAAAAGTGAAACCAACTATTCTAAACATTTCTTTTAGCCATTAAAACAAACAAGCAAGCACTAAGCAAGTTTTCTCAGAGCACCTAACTATAAAATAAAATAACTGAAAAACCTGCAGTAGTTTCTGTCTTCTTGACTTAATGCATATAGATATAGGTTTCCTTGCTTTCCAAGTTAACACATGTAATTCTTATGTTCTATTTCAAAATAACTTTTATCATTTCTGTAAAATAACTAAAAATTCCAGAACACACATGTTAAACATTTCTGCCAGAGGCGCCTGGGTGGCTTAGTCGATTAAGTGTTGGACTTTGGCTTAGGTCATGATCTCATGGTTCATGAGTTCAAGCCTTGCATCGAGCTCTGTGCTGACAGCTCAGAGCCTGAAGTCAGCTTTAGATTCTGGGTCTCCCTCTCTCTTTGTCCCTCCCTCGCTTGTGCTCTCTCTCAAAAATAAACATTAAAAACAACTTCTGCCAAATCCCATGAAGTGTTTCAAACCAGTAAGATATGATTCAGGTTTTAAAAATATGTAACAAATACCATTGGCATTTTCACATATTTTAAATACCCAACTTTATCTTCCAGATCATATTTAAACATTTTCATTCATAATCATTATTTTCATAAAATTTCTTGAGTCTTTAACCAGAATAAAACTTCCCTACTGCTAGACAAGGAAAGGAGTTATGAAATAAAAAACCTGAAGGGAGATACTTTGTTTTTTCTTTCATTATTAAATACAATTCAGTGGCTCACACTATTTAATGGAATTTCTTTTAAAACATACAGAAGTGAAAGGGAAGAGAAGATGGTGGCGTAGGGGGATGCTGGGCTCACCTTGTCCTGCTGATCGCTTGGATTCCACCCACACCTGCCTAAACAATCCACAAAACCGCCAGAAGACGAGCAGAATGGACTCTCCGGAGCCAAGCATAGACAAGAGGCCCACGGAAGAGGGTAGGAAGGGCGGAGAGGCGGTGTGCGCTACATGGACTGGTGGGATGGAGCTGGGGTGGTGGAGGGGCAGCCCGCCCAGTAAGGCAGAGCCCCTGCATCTGGCTTGCAAAAGTGGAGGGGACAGACTGCGTGAGTTCTGACAGCCAGCGGGACTTAATATCTGGAATGTTAAAAGTCAACAATTCTACCCTCGGAGATCAGGGAGGGCAAGAGGACACCGGGAGAGTTGATGAGCCCTGAAGACAGAGCTTAGCTTGGCGGGGAACAAAGGTGCTGGCCAGCGCCATCTCCCTCTCCCATCCTCCCGCCGAAATCCCAAAGGGAAACAGTTCCCCTCACCGAACTTGCACCACGCAAACACCCAACACTGTGCTTCTGTGGATCCACCCCTCCGACGGGTCTGCTACCTCCCTCCAGGTGCTGCAGTGCCCGTCCCGCAGGGGACCACTTACAGCAAAGCAAGCTAAGCCTACCCTGCCCACCCCGTGCACGTTGCAGATCCACCCTGCCTAATACGCCAGATCCCATCAAAGCAGCACAAACCTGGCAGTGTGCAAGTAGCCCAGAGAGGGCCCACACCAGTTCACAATGAGTCCTGCCCCTGGAAGAGGGGAACATAAGGTGCACACCAGTCTGACTCTGGCCCAAGCGGTGGACTGGGGACAGACATTGGGTCTGACTGCGGCCCTGCCCACCAATACAAGTTACTCCAGACAACACAGGGAAAGTGTCCGCAGTTGGGCGCCACCCCAGAGACTATCCAAAATGATGAAACATAAGAATTCTCCTCAAAAGAAACTCCAGGAAGTAGCGACAGCTAACGAATTGATCGAACATGATTTAAGCAATAAAACAGAACAAGGATTTAGAATAATAGTCATAAAATTAATCCCTGGGCTTGAAAAGAGCATAGAGAACAGTAAAGAATCTATTACTACAGAGATCAAGGGACTAAGAAATAGTCATGAGGAGCTAAAAAATGCTATCAATGAGGTGTAAAATAAAATGGAGGTGGCAATAGCACAGATTGAAGAGGCAGAGGAGAGAATAGGTGAATTAGAAGATAAAATTATGGAAAAAGAGGAAGCTGAGAAAAAGAGAGAGAAAAAAATACAGAAGTATGAGGGGAGAATTAGAGAACTAAGTGAGGCAATCAAACAGAACATTATCCGTGTAACAGGAATTTCAGAAGAGGAAGACAGAGAGAAAGAATTAGAAGATAAAATTATGGAAAAAGAGGAAGCTGAGAAAAAGAGAGAGAAAACAATCCAGGAGTATGAGGGGAGAATTAGAGAACTAAGTGAGGCAATCAAACAGAACAATATCTGTATAACAGGAATTTCAGAAGAGGAAGAGAGAGAGAAAGGGGCTGAAGGTGTACTTGAGCAAATCATAGCTGAGAACTTTCCTGATGTGGGGAAGGAAAAAGGCATTGAAATCCAAGAGGCACAGAGACTCAATTCAGATGTAACTTCAATTGATCTTCTGCACTACATATCATAGTGAAACTGGCAAGTACAAGGATAGGGAGAAAATTCTGAAAGCAGCTAGGGATAAACATGCTCCAACATATAAAGGGAGACCGATAAGACTGATGACAGATCTATCTACTGAAACCTGGCAGGCCAGAAAGGAATGGCAGGAAATCTTCAATGTAATGAACAGAAAAAATATGCAGCCAAGAATCCTTTCTCCAGCAAGTCTGTCATTCAGAATAGAAGGACGGATAAAGGTCTTCCCAAACAAAAACTGAAGGAATTCATCACCACTAAACCAGCCCTACAAGAGATCCTAAGGGGATTCTGTGAGTAAAATGTTGCAAGGACCACAAAGTACCAGAGACATCACTACAAGCATGAAAACTACAGATATCACAATGAATCTAAACCCGTATCTTTCAATAACAACACTGAATATAAATGGACTAAATGCTCCAACCAACATAGGGTATCAGAATGGATTAAAAAAAGAAAAAAACACAAGACCCATCTGTTTGCTGTCTACAAGAGACTCATTTTAGACCTGAGGACATCTTCAGATTGAAAGTGAGGGGATGGAGAACTATCTATCATGCTACTGGAAGTCAAAAGAAAGCTGGAGTAGCCATACTTATATCAGACAAACTACACTTTAAATTAAAGGGGGTAACAAGAGATGAAGAAGGGCATATATAATAATTACAGGGTCTATCCATCAAGAAGAGCTAACAATTATAAGTGTCTATGCACCAAATTTGGGAGCCCCCAAATATATAAAACAATTAACCACAAACATATGCAACCTCATTGATAAGAATGTAGTAATTGCAGGGGACTTTAATACCCCACTTACAACAATGGATAGGTCATCTAGACACAGGATCAATAAAGAAACAAGGGCCCTGAATGATACATTGGATCAGATGGACTTGACAGATATATTTAGAACTCTGCATCCCAAAGCAACAGAATATACTTTCTTCTCGAGCGTACACGGAACATTCTCCAAGATAGATTACATACTGGGTCACCAAACAGACCTTAATAAGTATACAAGAATTGAGATCACACCATGCACACTTTTAGACCACAATGCTATGAAACATGAAATCAACCACAGGAAAAAGTCTGGAAAACCTCCAAAGGCACAGAGGTTAAAGAACACCCTACTAAAGAATGAATGGATCAACCAGGCAATTAGAGAAGAAGTTAAAAAATACATGGAAATAAATGAAAACGAAAATACAGCAATCCAAACGCTTTGGGATGCAGCGAAGACAGTCCTGAGAGGAAAATACATGTCAATCCAGGCCTATCTCAAGAAACAAGAAAAATCTCAAATACAAAATCTAACAGCACACCTAAAGGAAACAGAAGCAGAACAGCAAAGACACCCGAAACCCAGCAGAAGAAGAGAAATAATAAAGATCAGAGCAGAAATAAACAATATAGAACCAAAAAAATCCTGTAGAGCAGATCAATGAAACCAAGAGTTGGTTTTTTGAAAAAACAAACAAGATTGATAAACCTCTAGCCAGGCTTCTCAAAAAGAAAAGGGAGATGACCCAAATAGATAAAATCATGAATGAAAATGGAACGATTACAACCAATCCCTCAGAAGTACAAACAATTAGCAGGGAATGCTATGAAAAATTATATGCCAACAAACTGAACAACCTGGAAGAAATGGACAAATTTCTCAGCACCCACACACTTCCAAAACTCAAACAGCAAGAAAAGGAAAACTTGAACAGACCCATAACCAGAGAAGAAATTGAATCAGTTATCAAACATCTCCCAACAAGTTGAGAGTCCAGGACCAGATGGCTTCCCTGGGGAATTCTACCAGACATTTAAAGCAGAGATAATACCTATCCTTCTCAAGCTGTTCCAAAAAATAGAAAGGGAAGGAAAACTTCCAGACTCATTCTATGAAGCCAGCATTTCTTTGATTCCTAAACCAGACAGACTCCCAACAAAAACAGACAACTACAGGCCAATATCCCTGATGAATATGGATGCAAAACTTCTCAATAAGATACTAGCAAATCGAATTCAACAGCATATAAAGTGAATTTTCCCCATGATCAAGTGGGACTCATTCCTGGGCTAGAGGGTTCGTTCAACATTCGCAAATCAATCAATGTGATACATCACCTTAATAAAAGAAAAGATAAGAACCATATGATCCTGTCAATCCATGCAGAAAAAGCATATGACAAAATTCAGCATGCTTTCATAATAAAAACCCTCAAGACAGTTGGGATAGAAGGAACATAGTTAAACATCCTAAAAGCCATTTATGAAAAGCCCACAGCTAATATCATCCTCAGTGGGGAAAAACTGAGAGCTTTCCCCCTGAGATTAGGAACATGACAGGGATGTCCACTCTCACTGCTGTTGTTTAACATAGTGTTGGAAGTTCTAGCATCAGCAGTCAGACACCAAAAGGAAATCAAAGGCATCCAAATTGGCAAAGATGAAGTCAAGCTTTCCCTTTTTGCAGATGACACGATATTATACATGGAAAACCCGACAGACTCCACCAAAAGTCTGCTAGAACTGATACATGAATTCAGCAAAGTTGCAGGATACAAAACCAATGTATAAAAATCAATTGCATTCTTATACACTAATAATGAGGCAACAGAAAGACAAATGAAGAAACTGATCCCATTCACAGTTGCATCTAGAAGCATAAAATACCTAGGAATAAACCTAACCAAACACGTAAAAGATCTGTATGCTGAAAAGTATAGAAAGCTTATGAAGGAAATTGAAGAAGATATAAAGAAAAGGAAAAACATTCCGTGCTCATGGATTGGAAGAATAAATATTGTTAAAATTTTTTTAAAGTAAACTCAACACCCGATGTGGGGCTTGAACCCATGAACCCAAAATCAAGATCGCATGATCTGCTAGATGAGCCAGCCTGGTGCCCCCATGACACTGACTTTGTATTCGGCTGTGAATTAGCGATTTCTTGGCAATATGAATTAGTCACCTGTGGGTCTTTAACCTTCAACTCTGTGGCAACAATAGACACACACTGCACATTTCTGCTCAGAAAAGGATCATCAAACTCGGTCCACATGTAGTCACCAAACAAAATGTTACGTCTGTTGATCAGCTTTCTAACGCTCAGCTTAGTATGTTCTTTTTTGGCAGGGCTGGGGACACAAGACACAGAGGTCAGGATGGTAACAAGTGCCTTCTACAAAGTCAGACCTTTCAGAGCACAGCCGTGGGCTCGCCTGGGGGTCAGCCCCGAGCCAAGCCCTGCTCTCCATACGCCAAGAGGCCACAGCAACAGCTCCTGCCACCCGCGGCTGCCCCAACGGAAGATCAGCCCGGACACACAGGCCTGGGGCGCGCCGCGAGCTCTCGCTAGTGCTGCTACTGTTAGGAACCAAGGCGCAAAGCTCCCACAGCCGTGGGGTTGCAGCTCGAGTCCGCATTTTAACAAAAGCCGGAGGCCTCTGATTCACGTGGGAAAACTCTTTGACGCTTTCCGACTGGCCTTCAAGGCTTCCAGGACGCTGACCGGTTCTGGACCATACCTGCCTCCGCCCTGCCTCCCACACTGCCCCAGCCGGCCTCCCCCTCGGCCTCTCCCTCTGCAGCAGGCAGGCCCGGGAGGGTCCACCGTCCGGGCGCCTGCCCCACACAAGCCACACCCAGACCCCTCTGAAAACTGCGGACCACGGGGGTTCGCCTGGGGTCCTGAGACGTCAGGTGGTGGGCAGCTAGGGTGACCGAACGGCCCAACAAACGCCAGCTCTGAGGATAACTTGCACACACGCCCCTTCATCCCAGGGCCGTCAGGCTCCGCTTGGGTGCGGCGCCCAGGCTCACCTGTGCTCCTCTGGTGCACCTCCAAGTGGACATTCGGCGCCTCGGCAACGCAGGGCGGCGCTTGCTTAAGGTCGCCCACGGCCTCATCCATGGCGCCGCCTGGAGCAGTGGCCTCCTCGCCGCCTGGCGCCGCTGCGTCGCCCCGCGCCTCCGCAGCTGCCTTGCCGCCGCCTCGCGCCAACCTCGCCTCGCGCCGCCGCCTCGCCTCGCGCCGCCGCCTCGCCAACGTCTTCGCCTCGTGCCACCCCCGCCTCGAGCAGCCCTTGCTTCGCGCCGCCGCAGACGCCACCGATGCCTACACCGCGGCTCCCTCGCGCCGCCTGGCCTCGCAACGCCCCTGAAGCCTCCGACGCCGCCGACGCCGCCTCGTGCTGCCCCCGCCTCCAGCAGCCCTTGCCTCGCGCAGCCGCCTCGCCGCCGCCTCGGGGCCGCCACCGCCTTGCGCCGCCTCGCGCTGGCATCTGCCTCCCGCTGCCTCACGCCGGCCCCACCTGGAGCAGCCGCTGACGCCGCCAACTCCACAGGCTCGCACCGCAAGTGAAACAGGATGATGTGATAGGGCTGGGGAGGAGGTGCAATTTTGACTTAGATTAGAGCATCAGGGAAGATCTCAATGGAATTACAATATCTGAACTGGAACTTATATGATGGGATAGCTGGAGATTTGTGAAAAGTCTGGGAGCTAGTTGCGACTGTATTGGTTGATTTTATGTGTTAACTGAGCTATAGAATGCAAACAGCTGGGAAAACATTATTTCTGGGTGGTCAGTGAGGGTATTTCTGGAAGAGATTAGCATTTCATTCAGTAGACTGAATAAAGACCTGTGCCCTCACCAATGTGAGTAGACCTCATCCAATCTGTTGAGGGCCTGAATAGAGCCAAAAGACAAAGGAAGGGCAAATTCACTCTTTCTCTTGGGCTTGGATATTCATCTTTTCCTGTGTTCAAATATCAGAGCCCCTGGTACAAGGGCCTTTGGACATGGATTGAATTATACCAATTTGTGGAGGGAAGATTACGGGACTTTTAGATCTCTGCAACTGCATGAGTCAATTCCTATAGTAAATCTCCCTCCCTTCCTTATCTTTTTAATCTGTGTGTCTACATCCTATTAGTTCTCTTTTCCTAGAGAACCCTGGCTAATACAGGGATGATGTCAAGTAGAACAGCCTTACCAATCATTTACTACCTCCATGTGTGTGTGTGTGTGTGTGTGTCTAAATTGATTGCAATCTCATAGAAAGCTTGATGCTACTCAAACATGAATAGGGTTCATACCTTAACACTTATTCCCCTTTGCCTTCCTCTACTTCTTTTCAGAAAAAAAGGACAAAAATCAATAACAACAAAAGGAAAACAACTTCTCTTTTAAGATCCAAGTTAGTTAACTACTTGCCTTTTTCTCACCTTACAAAAAGTCACTTTCCCTTCTGTCTTTTCAGAATGTTTTACCACATCATATCGTGTTGTTGGTATTTGTGTGTTCTTTTGCTGTTGTTGTTTAATTTTATCACTAAATGGTAATACATTTGTTTTTCTGTTTTTTATTTTTGTGGGGTTTTGTTTTGTTTTGGGGGGGGTGCTTGTGCCCACCTCAGTTTTTGGCACATAATAAACTAAAAACAAACTAACAAAAGTGTTTCTTTAATGTAGTTTTGAATCCAAAACCCATTTTCTTTTAATGTTAAGAGATTGCTGTTTGACAGTAAACATTTGACCATATGTTGTTTTTGGGTCTTTATCAGCCCACCAGAGTGACATGATGGGGAAAAAAAAACCCTGATAATTCACCTGGGACAATTTTAGAACTTGAAGGAAAGAAAGTTTAATGGATTGACTATATTTTTTAGTCAGTGATGAAAAACAACCCCTGAATGAGAGGATTGATATTTGTTGTAGGAGATTTGCAGCTTTTCTAACACAGTCTACCAACTAATCCCCTCCTGTTAAGTGGAAATGTGTTTTCAGTGTCCTGTTATCTGAAGAACTACTCCGAGTCATTCTTTGGTAATTATAGGTTAGCTTGTCTATTAAGAACTGTGAACTAAAAATAACAAGTTGTGATAAAGCCTTAAGTGTGCATTCTCATACAAGAAAAAAAAGCAGGGGAGGAAACATACTTTCTTCCCTTTGTTTTCATAAAACTCTTGCATCCTAGTTTTTCTCCTGTCTCTCTTCATCTGATTTTTAATTTTTAATTTGTTTTATTTTGTTTAACTGCTTTGGGTTCTCTTCTTATTTAACTATGGTTCTCACCTCAAGTTCAAAGTTTATTTGATTATTTTCTCTCTAAATTATTGCTACTGAATACTGTATTGTTAATTTCGTTTACAAATCAGAGGAGTGATGACAGGAACAACTGAGTTGTTTCTAAAGAAACGGTTCAGAGTTTCTAAAGAAATCCCCATAATTGTCAATTGATAATACTTGTATTTTTGTGACTCTACTGTCTGCACGATAATGTTTTGAAAATATCTGTCTGGATTTTAATTTTTTTTAATGTTTATTTTTTTTGAGAGAGAGAGGGACAGAGTGTGAGTGGGGGAGGGGCGGTGAAAGAGGGAGACACAGAATCCAAAGCAGGCTCCAGGCTCTGATCTGTCAGTACAAAGCCTGATGTGGGGTTGAACCCAGGAACCGCGAGATTATGACCTGAGCTGAAGTCAGACACGTAACGGACTGAGCCGCCCAGACATCCCTGGATTTTAATTTTTTATGTCATCCACCTCATTGACAAACTAAGGTTAGTTTCCTGACTGCTCTGTAATGATGTAGTGCTGATACTTCATCCTTGTGATCACTTTTTATTTCCTTTAATTTCACCCTTTTATAAAAGTGCTGTTTATCAATCCTAAAATTTCGAATTCTACTTTTTGAGACATTTTCTCAGCCTTCATCAGTATCTACATTCTTCCCATTTGTACCATTAGGGGAGTTGACCACATACAGTTATTATCATATCTCATTGTATGTTGTTAGAGATTTAAAAATATTTGTAAATAATAATGGACATTCCTCAAAAGAAGTAACCATTCTAACTTGAAATTCTTATTACCTCTAATGCATTGTATATAACAGGTTATACAATAAAGCTTTGTGGCAAATTGATTTTCAGGAGAAAATAGTTGCATGAAATAATGTGGTAGACCAAAATGCAAATGAAGAAGATGACTTTTCA
Organism: Prionailurus viverrinus; assembly: GCF_022837055.1. Lineage (NCBI taxonomy): Eukaryota > Metazoa > Chordata > Mammalia > Carnivora > Felidae > Prionailurus > Prionailurus viverrinus. Next base: position 60,028,602 of record NC_062562.1, on the reverse strand, counting down.
CATGTTCTGATAAAATATAAATGTTCTCATATTAAACTCCTTTAGTCTTACACTTTGGCATTATAGAGTCCCTGAGTTCCAATAGTCCCACTAAAGCCTGCTTGAAGTAGATAGGTTGTACACAAAGGTAAAGTTTAAATGAATTAATCTTGGATTAAGAATTGTATTCAAAACATGAATTCAGTGCAAACCCCGAAGACTGAAGAGCTACTCTTTGAGAGGTTGTTAATACACAATGAAGATGGTAGCATCATTCTTGTTGAGTTGATGACCTTCTTAATTACATGTGTTGACACATGTATTCAACTGAAGTTAATAATTTGTTGAATTACTGATCAGCCTAGAAATTCTTATTTCAGCTAACAGACTTATGTTGAATGCCACAATTGAAAAGACTGAGAAGCAAAAATGTATGGTGTCCATTACCTCTGTCAGTCAATGGGTTTTCTTATGACTCAACATAATCATTGAGTGTATCTTAACTGCAAGGCTCTGGTGAACACGTATCATATGGTATTGAAATAAAAACAAAATACTTGTGACTTTGAGGTGGAGAAAATGCTTAATGTAGTTCATAGAAAGTAACTCAATATCGAGGTTTTTTGACTCTTAGTTGGATCTGCATTTTCTGGTGAAAAGGTTCTTTCAGTTAAGCGGTGTGACTTAGATAATGTCATAAAACTGAAGCAACTGAAGCAAGAGTTAGAGAACGTGTTGCCATGTAATCAGAGAACTGAGAAGATGGGGGCTTGAAGTGGAGAGATAGTACCTTAGCACATTCGCAGCAATCTAATTAAGAAGAAAAACGTCCTAGGTGATGATAAGTGAGACAGAAATGTGTTTGAAAGCATTAGAAAAGTGTAAAAACCAATACTACTCTCCCTAAAAATCAATTTTTGACAAATACATGCAAACAGGCATTTATGCAATTAATAATAAAGACCAAATACATAAAAGTGACGTCTCAACACACACTGGCCTAAATTATGATTGTAATACCCAGAGCAATATAGCATATAGCATAAAGCAGGTGATATAGAGAGAAAATTTGGCCTGATAGTCTGAAAACAATCCTTAGAAAGACCAGTTTGAAGATTTCCAATGCTTAAGGTACTGAGAAATCATATCAGAAACCCACTTTGGGGCTCCTGGGTGGCTCAGATGACTGATCGTCAGACTCTTGATTTGGCTCAGTTTATGATCCCAGGTTGGTGGGACTGAGCCCCGCATCAGGCTCCATGATGCATGTGGAGGCTGCCTGAGATACTTTCTCTCTCCAACTGCCCCTCTCCCCAACTTGTGTTCTGTCTCTCTCAAAGAAAAAAGAAGAAAAAAAAAACAAATCTTTTTATCATGACAATAAATATAATTATGCTTTAAGTAAATAACCCCATAAATGTTCTGTTATTGCTAAACGATGAGCAATTATCTAATCAATTAGCAGTTATGATAAAATTCATTCATAAAAAATCCATCTAATATTTGAATAAGAAAGATATTTGGACAGTGTGAGCCATCCTTGTCTCTGTTAGTATTAAAGTTAAATTGAGAAGGTCAGGTTGGAATCATCCCTAATGGTATACCAGGGTGGCTCAGTCTTTTAAGCATCTAACTCTTGATTTTGGCTCAAGTCATGATCTCACGGTTCGTGGGATCAAGCCCCAAGTCAGACTCCGTGCTGCTCTCAGCGTGTGCTGCTATCAGCACAGAGTCTGCTTGGGTCTCTCTATTCCCTCTCTCTCTGCCCCTCCCCCACTCAAGCTCTTTGTCTCTCTCTTTCTCTCAATAAATAAATAAACTTAAAAGAAAAAGAAGTATCCCTAACAGTTTTGCTTCAGCAAGGTTTGTTTCTGTCCCTGCTCATTATATTTAAACTTAAACCTATGGAGAATATATGCTGGTGTGAAAATATTTAAAGGAGGAGGCCACTAGACAGGGGTGGCTCTAACGCCTCATTAACCAAACCAAACACTAAGCCAGAGTCTGTGCATTTGAATCCAAGAAAATGAACCCTGAGGACAGCCAGTCACAAACAGCCACCTAGGCTTTCCCAAATCAGACAACTGCTTAAGCTATAACCAAATAATTGCTTTGCTTCTTTTTCTCCTCTATAACAACTTTGCCCCTAGCTTCTGTGGGTGGAATGCTTCCAACTAGCTCCAGGGTCATTTCCTCCAGGAAACCTTCCATGATGTCCACCAAAGGCATCCCTCTTTGATGCTTCAATATTTTTCTGAGCATGATTGTAACACTGCTTTTACTACATTGCTTGGAAATTATAAATTGTATTTGTGTGTGTTCATCTTTTCTTCCCAACGTGTTTGTAAACATCAAAAGCATGGGAGTTTTGGTATGAAATTACTTAAGACCACATAGCACCATTTCAGCCTTCCTTAGCGCTACTGCTATCTGACTGTGTGACTTAAACTCTCTGAATCTCAATTTCATCTTCTGTACAGGATGATGAAGTTAATAGTAATTTTACAATGTTACTTTGAGATGTAAATGAGTGGGCCCATGTGAGAAATGTGATTATACCTTGAATATCTCTCTTTCCATACGGTATCTAACTCAGTGACAGGCACATGGAAGGCATCATTTTAATAAATGTTTACAGAGGGAGTGGGTGAATCTTATAGGGAATATTTTGTGAGAAGGAAGGCACCCTGGCTCTATGGTGGGTGGGAAGTGGCTATCTGTGGAGATAAGAAACCTCAGGGAAGGCAGACCTCCTGGGTACACTCTGAATGATAGCATGGGAAAACCGACTCCCAGGAGACCATGAGGGGGACATTTCTATCCCAGTCCTCATGCTGTGCTAGTCATATCAGAAGGAAGTCTCTGAGGACTCCAGCAGGTGTGAAGTCTATCCTCCTTCCTTCCCAGCTTCCTGAGGAGAAGCTGACATACAGAACTGAACCTGGACTTTGTTGTTGTTGTTAAGTTTATTTATTTATTTTGAGAGAGAAAGAGAGAGGATCCCAAGCAGGCTCCATGCTGTCAACTCAGAGCCCAACCTGGTGCTTGATCTCTTGAACCGTGAGATCATGCATGACCTGAGCTGAAATCAAGAGTCAGACGCTTCACTGACTGAACCATCCAGGTATCCTGAACCTGGTCTTTTTAAGTCCTGAATGTTTCTAGGCATTTTATTTCTTCTGCCCAGTTGTAATTTGTCTTTCAATGCTGTGGGAAAAAACTTTCTGAGTGTTCTCTATATATGCTTTCCAATATAGGGTAGCTATTGAACAGTTAAAATGTGGCTAGTCTGACTAAATAACTGGTATTTAAATTCACTTAAGATTTAAATTGTACAGGGCAAGCGTATATAGTAAATAAAAGGTTCTCATCACATGGTAATTTGAAATGTCAACAAACACATTTGTATAGAATTGCACTGTTCAAATTTTTTTTTTTTTTTTCTGTCTCAAATCTACTCTCTACACAGCGACCAGAGGAACTGACCAGGTCCCTGACCTGCTTAAAAATTCCTCAATGGGTTTCTATCATTTTCAGGATCAGGTCCCCTGCTATTTGAGTTCTCCAGGATCTGTACTTACCTATTGATGCAGCCACTCCTGTCCTTGCTGTCCACCCCAGACACACTATCCTTTGCTTTGTCCATGCTGTTCCCATTGCCCCAATCACCTTTTCCCCTTGTCCCACTGCTTTCTTTGCCAAGCTTATTCCTACCTGCCCTTGAAGAGTTAGATCAAACACTCTCCTCCAGGAAGTTTCCCCTAAACATCCCTTAGCCTATCCTCTCTACCCCAGGCTGGGTTGTATGCCTCCCTCTGGGCTCCCACAGCCTCCCATGGTTGCTCTAATCAGAACATCGATCATGCTAGGTTATAATTATGGATTAATTCTCCTTTCTTTTTTGGATTGCGAGCTTCTAGAAACCACGGACAGCGGTATATTCATTTCTTTCTTTATCTTCGGTGTGAAAAGTAATAAAAGGAAACCTCATTTAGAAAGGAGTCAGGAGGTGAGCAGAGGGCAGAGGGCAGAGGGAGCTGTCAAGTTGAGTACTCCTTGTTTCCTACAGACCTACTGGAAGTGAGGAAAAATGAGAAACAGTCACAACACACTCAATGAAAACCTGTCACAACACACTCAATGAAAATCTGGTATACTTTAAACTCCTAGTTTCGTCCAATGGACTTTATAACAGCATTTCCAACTTTCCCCCTTTTCTCTATGAGAGAGCATCTCTCTCCTTTCCAGGAGGCCTTGTCTGTGGTTTTGCCACAGTTTGCTTGTCTCAGGTTGCAATTCTCTATTCCCAGAGAAACCTGTTTTTATTGGTAAAACAGCTGGCAGTTGTATCTGTTTTTTCAGAAAAATGTTTAATGTTTATTTGTGAGTGTGTGTGTGTGAGAGGGAGAGAGAGAAAGAGAGAGAATGAACGGGGTGGGGGTGGGGGGACAGAGAGAGGGAGACGCAGAATCTGAAGCAGGATCCAGACTCTGAGCTGTCAGCACAGAGCTCTAAGGGAAGCAGGGCTCCAGATCATGACCTGAGCTGAAGTCAGAGGCTTAACCCACTGAGCCCCTCGGCACCCCTGTCATTTTTATTTTTTAAGTTCAACACTAGCATCTGCACAGAGCCTACTCAGGAATGGAATCAAGGTATGTTTATGTTAATTGTTCGAAAACATGCCAGGTTCTTTATTTACCATAATTATAGTTATAAAATGCATTTTAGCCTGTCTCATTTGTGACTTACTGCACTCTTTGTGGTAGGCAGCACTGTTGTTTGGGTTTGTTGGAAAAGGAATCTGAGGCTCAATGTCTCTTTAAGTGATTTGCCCAAGAGATTGAGTAGAACCTTGGTTCTCAAAGGCCTTTTTTTCCATTTTGTTATACTTCATGAAGCTCCTTTGTCCTCTTCAGCCTTCAGTGACCCCTCCCACACTGAAATTCCTATAGCCCCCACAGCCTTTACCAATCATTAGGATTGATGTGTAAAAGCTTGTGTATATTCATCTTGATAGTTGTAGTGACAAGGCTTGTGAATTTTTAAACTACTCAGCTATGGAGGGCTATTTCTGATGAGTTTTTTCATGTAACTTTTTGTAGAGGTTCTTCTGGTGCCCAAACTGTTATGCCCAGAATTCGTGATCCCCAAAGACCGCCAGGGAGCCGAGTCCAATGTAAAAGCAAAAGAGCCTTTATTCGAGCTAGCTCGAGCTCAATCCCCTACCTGCACCTACGCAGCGGTGAGATACCGGGGAGAAAGAGCGAGTTTCAAAAGCACAAAGGTTTTATTGGGGCCTAGGGGCAGTTGGTGAGGTAATGGCTGTGGCCTCAGCCGATTGGCTGGGGAAGGGTCGGAGTCCTGTTAGGCAGGCGAGCAGGAGGTTACTCAAGGGGAGGAGGCGTGGTCAAGGTGAAGGACACAGAACAAGATGGAGTTGGCTGGCGTAGGCCCGCCCTTTCATTCCCCCCTTGTCATGTAGCTTACGGACCCAATCATGGGACCAGCTGCATTTATGGTGACAAGGGGAACAGAGTTTGCAGGTTTACACAAAGTTCTGGGAACCAAGTGTCCCTGGGTTGGCTCTGGGAGGTCTGATTAAGTATTGTCCCCGAGCTGGTGTCTGTGATCTGCCAGGTGATGTTTTGGGGGGCGTGGGGACTCCCAGCAGCATGAGCAATGACAAGCAGAGTTAACAGAGTTACCAATATTAGGTGGGTTGAATGCGCTGTAGCTTGAGCTTGAGTGGGTTGTGTTGGTCCCGATTGATGGCTCATCACGTGACGAAGTCCTTCCAGATCGAGGAGGGGTCCGCTGGCCGAACGTGGGTGTGATGGACCCAGGTCGCAATGCCTTCTACTTTGAGAGCGGTGGGTGTTGTCAGCACCACGATGTAGGGTCCCTTCCAGTGCGGCTCGAGGGTCTCTCGGTGGTGCCTCTTAACGTAGACCCAGTCTCCTGGCCTGTACTGGTGAGGTGTCAGGGTTGGGCCGGCCCCGTAGATGGCACGGAGGCGCAGCCAAATGTCCTCATGCGCCTTCTGGAGCCCTCTCAAGGAAAGAAAAAGTTCTTGATCTTTAAACTCAGTAAGAAGTTCAGCTCGAAGGTTGGGAATAACAGGGGGTGGCCTGCCAAACATGATCTCGTAGGGAGTAAAACCCAGAGTGTAAGGAGTGTTTCTAACCCGGTAAAGGGCATATGGTAGGAGAGTCACCCAGTCCCCGCCAGTCTCCATGGTTAATTTGGTAAGGGTTTCTTTTAGGGTTCTATTCATTCTTTCTACTTGTCCTGAGCTCTGGGGCCTATAAGCACAATGTAATTTCCAGTTTGCCCCCACCGCCTTGGCTACTGCCTGTGTTGCCTGCGAGATAAAAGCTGGTCCATTGTCTGATCCTACCATGGCAGGAAAACCATACCTGGGTAAGATGTCTTCTAGTAGCTTCTTAGCCACTGTCTGAGCCGTTTCATGCTTGGTTGGGTATGTCTCCACCCAGCCAGAGAAGGTGTCTGTAAATACTAAAAGGTATTTATAACCATACTTTCCTGGTTTGACTTCAGTGAAGTCGGCTTCCCATTGTGCTCCCGGTCTGGTGCCTCTGAGCCTGGTTCCTTTTTTATTTGATGTGGCTCTCGCATTGGTGAGTTGGCAGGTCTTGCAGGCAGATACAACTTGCTCTATTTTGGTGTCCTGTTGGTGAATCTTGATTCTGGCATGTCGGATTAAGTCTTTTAATTTTCAGGCCCCCAGGTGAGTAGACCGATGCACATGCTCTAATATTGAGACTCCGAGCCGGTCTGGCAGCACAAGCTCCTTGTTAGGTGTATACCACCATCCCTTTATCTCCTGGGCCATGGGGAGTTTCTTGATCCACTGTAACTCCTCCTGGGAGTATTTGGGCTGGGCTGGTAAAACTGGGTCTCCCAAGTCTGGTAGTTGTTAAGCCATTTTCTAGCTCCCAGCATCAGCGCCTTGGTGAGGGCTATGAGCTCTGCTCGCTGGGCTGACGTTCCGGAGGGTAGAGCCTCCACCCATACAGTGTCCGTTTCGGTGACCACCACTGCACCTGCATACCTGTGTCCGTCTCGCACAAAGCTGCTGTCATCAGTGAACCAAGTAGCCTCGGCATCGGGGAGGGGCCAGTTGGTCAGGTCCGTCTGGAATCCATGTACTTGTTCCAGGATTCCTGCAGTCACATAGTGGAGCACCTAGGTCAGGGTCGGGCAGCAGGGTTGCAGGATTGAGGGCTGCACTGGGGTGGAACCGCACTCGTGGAGGGTTGAGTAGGAGGCTCTGGTAATGAGTCATATGTGTGTTGCTCATCCATCTATCAGGAGGCTGTTTCAGGACCCCTTCAATGGCGTGTGGGGTCGTGATCCAGATCTCCCGTCCTAGGGTCAGTTTGTCTGCGTCCTTGACTAGGAGTGCTGTCGCCGCAATAATTCTTAGGCATGGCGGCCAGCCGGCAGCCACTGGGTGTAGTTTCTTGGACAGGTAAGCCACTGGGCGGTTCCAGGGGCCTAAGTTAGAACCCCTTTTGCTATTCCCTTATGTTCGTCTACAAAGAGGTGGAAGGGCTTCGTAATGTCTGGTAGGCCCAGGGCTGGGGCACTTAGGAGGGCCTTTTTTAACTGATTAAAGGCAGTTTCTTCTTTTTCAGCCCATTTAAATGTTTTCTCCTCTTTAGTAGCTTCATATAGGGGCCTGGCAATCTCAGCAAAACCTGGAACCCAGAGGCAGCAGTAGCCGGCTGATCCTAAGAATTCCCTTGCTTCTCTTCAGGAGGTGGGAGTAGGGATCTTTAGGACAGTTTCTTTTCTGGCATCTGATAACCACCGCTGTCCGCCCTCCAGGATATATCCCAGGTAACTTACCCTCTCCCTGCATATCTGAGCCTTCTTCGTGGATGCCCGGTACCCTAGGGCCCCCAGGGTAGCCAGCAGGTCCTGGGTCCCTCGCTCACAGCCTTTGGCCATGTCGGCAGCAATCAGGATGTCATCTACGTACTGTAGGAGGGTGAGGCCAGGGTGCTCCCTTCTGTACTCACCCAGGTCCTCGTGTAGTGCCTCGTCGAAGATGGTGGGTGAATTTTTGAATCCCTGAGGTAGCCATGTCCAGGTGAGTTGCCCACTGTAGCCCTCCTCCGGATCATGCCACTCGAAGGCAAACAAGGGTTGGCTCTGGGGTGCCAGCAGCAGACTGAAGAAGGCGTCCTTTAAATCCAGTACAGTATACCAGACCCTGGAGGGCGCCAAGGAGCTCAAGAGAGTATATGGGCTGGGAACAGTTGCGTGTATGTCCGTGACCCTCTTATTTACTTCCCGGAGGTCTTGTACCAGTCGGTAGTCATTTGTGTGAGGCCTTTTGACCGGCAGTAGGGGGGTGTTCCAGGGAGACTGGCAAGGAACTAGTACCCCTAGGCTTTGTAGTCTCCGGATGTGTGGCTGGATCCCCTTCCGGGCCTCCTGAGACATGGGGTATTGTTTGATCCTTACCGGACTCTCTCCTGGCTTGAGCTCTACCAGGACCGGGGTCCTGTGAGCGGCTAGTCCTATCCCCCCCGGTCTCTGCCCAAACCGAGGGGAATTCTCGTAGCCATCTGTCTATATTATCCTCTCTTGGGAGCGCCTCCTGGTGGAGGTGGTATTCATCCAGTTTCATGGTCAGGACCTGGATGGGGTGGCCCTTGCCATCGGTGACCTGAGGCCCCCCTTGTGTGAAAGTTATCTGAGCTCCAATCTTGGTCAGTAAGTCCCATCCTAACAGCGGGTAGGGGCATTCTGGTATTACCATAAAGGAGTGGGATACCCGTCCCGTCCCCAAATCTACCGTTCTTCGGGTAGTCCATGAATACTGGCTCATACCAGTTGCCCCTTGTACCCAGGACTCCTTGCTGGCTAGTTTTCCTTGTGGGGTGTGGAGGACCGAATGTTGTGCTCCGATGTCGACAAGGAAGTCCACAGGGGTCCCCTCCACTTTAAGAGTTACCCTGGGTTCGGTGAGAGGGTCCGAACCCTGACTCCCCTAATCACTTAGTTCATCTAGCTCTAGGACTTTTACTCGATCAGTCTTGCTTCCCTTCCCGCTGGCCCTTTTTGGACAATCCCGGGCCCAATGCCCTATCTCCTTGCAGTATGCACACTGATCTTTCTGCAGCCTCTGCTTCCCCCCCTTTGTGGTTCCTTTACCTTTTCTTGCGTCGTCTGCCAGCTGCCAGAGATGGCGGTCTCGTTCCTCGGGGAAGTCAGCAGTGGTAGCTAGTAGTATTCTGTCCAGGTCTCGAGTCTGCTTACTGCTGACAGCCGCCATGGCGCGAGCCTGCTTGTCCTCAGGAGGCTCCCGGTTATTATATACCTTTTCGGCTACCACCAGTAAGTTGCAGACTTTTTTCTCCTGGTCTATCTATTTTCTGTAATTTTCTCCTAATGTCTATGGCCCATTGGTTTACAAAGGCCATGATAACAGCTGCCTTCCTTTCCGGAGCCTCTGGATCCCTGGGGGTATAGGTACGGAATGCCTTCATGCTCCGTTCTAAAAAGGCAGCCGGAGATTCATCTTTTCCCTGTTGTACATTTCCTACCTTGGCCAAATTGGTTGGCTTTCTAGCAGCCATTCGGAGACACCCCCCATTAGAGTCTGGCGGTAGACCCGGAGCCTCTCCTTACCTTGTGCCATGTTGAAATCCCACTGGGGCCGAGTTAAGGGGAAGGAGGCATCTATCTGAGCCTGGTTGGTGGTGGGATTCCCGTCTGCTCCTGGAACTAGTTTTCGGGCCCCATTGAGGATTCTTTCTCTTTCTTCAGTCATGAACAGGACCTGCAAAAGCTTCTGGCAATCGTCCCACGTGGGCTGATGGGTAAAAAGAACAGAGTCTAATAAATCAATAAGCCCTGCCGGTTTCTCGGAAAACTTAGGATTCTGAGCTTTCTAATTGTAGAGGTCACTAATGGCAAAAGGCCAATAGTGATGGGGCTGATTCCCCTCCGCGTCTGGGGGTCCAGTGGCTCACAGGGGCAGAACAGTGGAGTCGGCGGCGGAGGCGGATTGCTCCCTCTGAGCCCTTTGTCTGGTAAAGGGTCGGCTTCCCACCGGAGCGTTTCTGCCTCCCGCTCTCGGAACAGCATCTGCCTCCCCCGGACAGGGAGGATGGTGTTCTTCCGGCATCCTAGAGGGGTTATACGGGGGAGGAAAAATTAATTCTTCTTCAGTCCCCCCTTGTAGGACAGGGTAGAGGGGTGCTGAAGGCTGGGTAAGACTTTTCTTCTTCTTTGTCCCCTGCAAGGCAAGAATGGGTTTTGGCTCTGGAGGGAGTGGGGCTAGGAAAGGCTTAAGCCAAGAGGCTGGGTCTTCTACAAGGTCCCGCCAAGTGATAATGTAAAGGAGCTGATCAAGATGGCCCATCTTAGGCTGAGAGATGATACTCCTGACTCGGTGGATGGTAGGGAGGTCGAAGGTCCCCTCTGGTGGCCATCCGACATTGAAAGTTGGCCACTCGCTACAACAAAAAACCTGCCATCGACCCTTTCGGACTTCCACGCTGAGGTTGTTAGCTCTTCCCCTCACATCCTTAAAGTGATTAATCATAATACTTAGAGGAGTAGTCTGAGTCTGTCCCATAACATCCATCCAGTAAGTCCACAGAACAAAACAGAGAAACACAAAAACAAACAGGGCCCCTAAAAAGTCTTCCAACTCCATGGAAGCAAAACTGAAAGCTATCTCAGACCTTTGAGGGGGTTCCACGTCCCTCCAAAACCGATGAGGGGATTCCACGTCCCTCCAAAAGGGAGGATCGGAACGTCTTCTGAAACTCCCGGCCCGTGGTCCTCCAGTGCGTCCACTTAGACCGCGTCGGGCACTACCAGAATTTCAGAAATGAGCTCACACAGAAAAGACGGAACGAACAGACACTAACCGTGGCCAGTCAGGCTCTCCGGGTCGGGAGTCCCTCGGGGGTCTTGGGGATCCTGGACGAGCCCCCAAATGTTATGCCCAGAATTCGTGATCCCCAAAGACCGCTAGGGAGCCAAGTCCGATGTAAAAGCAAAAGAGCCTTTATTCGAGCTAGCTCGAGCTCAATCCCCTACCTGCACCTACGCAGTGGTGAGATACACCAGGGAGAGAGAGCGAGTTTCAGAAGCACAAAGGTTTTATTGGGGCCTAGGGGCAGTTGGTGAGGTAATGGCTGTGGCCTCAGCCGATTGGCTGGGGAAGGGTCGGAGTCCTGTTAGGCAGGCGAGCAGGAGGTTACTCAAGGGGAGGAGGCGTGGTCAAGGTGAAGGACACAGAACAAGATGGAGTCAGCTGGCTTAGGCCCGCCCTTTCAAAACCTTATTCCTGATTTCAGTGTAGCTCTAAGCCTGTTACTAGCTCAAATGCTTTCTGGTCCATCTGCTTTTCTGCCTCAAGGCTTTCTTTCAAATCCTAGTAGAATGCTTAGCCCTGGGCAAGCATAATCAGGAAATGTTAATGAGTTCCAGCTGGGGGATTGAGATAACCCTCACATAATGGGGATGAAAATTAAGAGGTAAATGACCCAGTTTCCTTGCTATTTGGTGGTGCAAAGCTGAGGCACCTTCTACATGGTTTTCAGAGGGTCTCCAGTAAGCTCAAGCCCAATTATCTAGTAAAGCTATCAGCTCAATATCACACTTTGCTTGGCTTTTCCACTTTCCCCTCTTTCATTCTGTCTCCCTCCCATCTGTTTCTGGAGCTTACTTCCCAAACAAATTACCAGCAACCAAGTCCTGGCCTCAGATTTTGCTTTTGGGGAACCCAACTGAAGACATTACTTAGCTATACAGGAGTTTCTTTAGAGATAATGTTTTGCCCTGGGAGTTTTGTGCTCTAGCCTCCTGGACTTCTTTGAGTATCACTGCTGTTCCCTACACTCTGCCTTGCTCATGCTGCTCCCTCTGCCTGGCACAGTCTTCCTTTCCTTTGCCTGGCTGACAGCTATTCATTCTTCAAGACTCAGCTAGGGTATCCACTCCTCTTTAGGATTTTCGTTGTTTTACTCCTGCCACCTCTAATTGAGAGTTCTCTCTGTGATTCGGTAGCACTTCAAACACTAGTTAACCTCTACCAAAGCCATTTTCTCTCCATCTCTCTCTTTTTGTTTCTGTGACTACATCCTTTTGTTCAGTAAAGAAATGTATGGAGTGTCCACTCTCTGGTGGGCTAACATCCTAGAATAAGTTGAAGTCCAGGCTGGAGGTGGTGTCTCTATGAGGTATATAAAGCCATAATCTCTTCCTTTCTCTGTGAGACCTTTGAAGAGAAGGGGCCTAGAATGGTAGTTGTTAAAAAACTAAGTGCTCAACAAAACTGGTAGGATGTGCAGGAGTGAACTTAGGATTCATTTTTCCTTCCACAAACATTTACTTTTATGAAGCACTTACCTTGTGTCAAGCACTATGCTGTGGTATGGAGTATACCTAGATGAAGTGTCAGACCCCAGGCATCAGAGAGCTCACCCCACCCTTAAGTGAGGAAGAGAGAAGTAAATAATGCATAAAGCATTGTCAGCATCAGGCCAGGGACACACAGGTGACTGTGGGAGGATAAAGCAGCTCAGAAAAGTGTAATGTTTAGCTTGGTCTTAGAAGATAGTGTCGATTCACCAGGGGGAGATGGGAAAATACATCCTAAGTATACTGAGAAATACAGCAGTAAAGTCTAGGGTTAGGGCTGGTGCAGTTGTAGAGGGGCAAGGAGCCAGAACTCTTTGGGCCTCTTCGAGTTTGGTATCGGTGGGCACAGAACTATTGATTCCTCGGTGCATTTCAGTTGAAGAAATAGGTTACCCAGCACCTCGACCAGAACCAGGCAGGCCAGGAGGAGATGTGTTGGGAAATCAGGAAATCTGTCTCAAGTCCCAAATTGAGCTTCAACCACAGTAAAGCCAGTCCTTACATGTCTGGGGTGGGCAGGAAGAACCCCTCAGTGCAGCAGAGCGCCATCCCAGCACAATGGGTCCCCAGAGGTGGCTGAGCATGCTCAGTTGCCAGGACTCGAATGTTCAGGAGCAAAATGAGAAGTGCTGGGGACTCCTAGCCCTGTGGGCACCTGGGCCCAAGAGGACTGGGGCCATGGGGGGGCGGGGCCTCAGGCGACTGCTCCCTCCCAGCCCACCTACCACCTCCCCGCCAGGCCCTCTACATTGTTCCCAGTCTTCCTGAGGAAGGTATGTCACCCCGAGGATCCTATTGCCCACTCCCCACTGCCCCGTGACTTTTGCGTGGGCTTAGATGTGGAGGGACAACAAAACATGGTGGAGCAGAGCCAGAGGGCACCTGAGGCAGATCTGTGGAGGCGGTCGTTCAGGGGGAAGCGCTGAAGCAGCTGGGCAGTCCTGGGTCTGAGGGGAGAGGGGACTTGGGCATGGCCCTACTCCTGAGGAGGCGTCCCTGTGTGTTTGTGTGGTGGGGCTGGGACCTCGGGGTCAGGGGTCAAGGGAAGTCATACAACTCTGAATGGTGGGAAGGGACCTCGGAGTCCCAGAGAAGGCGCAGGGATGTATGTGCGAGTGTGCCCACTCCTGAGTGAGCATGAGCCCAGAAAGTGCTGGGACTCCAGGGAAGATACAGGACTCCAATCCTGAGGGGCGCTTGTGATGGGGCTGATCATAGGAGTGGGCTTAGTCATGGAGCAGGGTACACAGACTTGTGGGAACATGGGAGGGCTCCCTAAAGGGACATGGTTTGATAGAGTCTCTAATTGTGAGGAGGCAGTTATCTGTGAGGCGAGTGTTACTGTAATATCAGGCAGTGCCATGGAAAGGGGGTATACACTGAATATTTGTGTTTTGGGGAAGTACAGTGCCTTAGTTTCCGCCCAGGCCACCCAGAAAGTATACAAATCCTTCTGTGGGTTCTGATAAAGACAAGAGGCTTGAGGGGGCACTCAGAGCCCCAGTCCTTCAGAACCTTGCCATCTGATGCTGGAGCCTGAGTTTGAGTATATATGGGATCAGTGATCTTGAAGGTCATTCAGAATCACAAAGGAGTTCATGTCCATCTACGTGTGGGTAGAAGATAGTCTTTAAGGTGCAGGAGACTGCTGGGAAGGAGAGACCCAGGTTCCTTTTCCTGAGGGGCCCCCAGTTGTGGGTTTGACTGGATTTGGAGAGTAGTGACCTAAGTGTCTCACAGGGTCAGGGAAAAGAGCAAGGGCTTTCACAGTCTTGTGTATATGGGAGGGAGTTTGTACCTGAAAGGGGCTGTGGACTGGAGAACTGAAGCTTCAACACAAGTGATATCTGTGTGTGTGTGTGTGTGTGTGTGTGTAGTAAAGAAGTGGCTTTAGGGATATGTGTGGTGGTGAGTGATGGAAGTGGTATACACAATCTTGTATCCGTGTCCTGATTAGGTATTTTGGTTTCAAGAGTGATCCACTTGAATTATCCAGCCCTTGGCACTGGGGAAGGAAGGGTATGGATACTAAATATGGTTATACTAAGACCATATAATGACTGGAACTGGAGCTGAATGAAGCCATTGAGAATGAATGGTTCAAGAGACTGTTATCTCTCAAGACCTGCCTGGTTTCTCTTTGTTTCATCCATCAAGTAGTTCCTCTAGTCTTTTACACTGTACACTTTCTCATAACTTGAACATGCTCCTTCCTTTATTCATTCATCTGCTCAACAAATATTTATTGAGGGCCAACTCTATGTCAGATACCAACTCAGGCACTGGAAACTCTCTGCTTGTGATTTTCTTACCCTTTTTTTTTTCTTTCTTCCCCCTTACCCCCAGTCCCCAGACTTACTGGCTTTACATATATTATACATTCTATGCATTATTTTGTTGGTTATTGCCTGTTTGCTTCCACTAGAATGTAGGCTTCATGAAGGGAAGGGTTTTTTGTGTTTCTCAATCCCATATGTTTAGAGCTATACATGGTGTATAGTAGGTTTTTATTAAATATTTGTTGAATAAATAACTAAATGATCTGATAAAGTCTAGTTGTTCAAGAAACTTTCTGTGAGGAAGTATTATGAGATGAGATATAATAAGGATTAATTAAGTGAAGAGAAGGACGAGGAGTAGTCCAGGCAGAGCGAAACCATGTGCAAAGATCCTAAGGTAGCAGGAAATATAATCTATTATGTTTAAGGAGCTGAAAAAAAGACAAATATGGCTGCATGTAGGGCAACAGGAGAGGGAAAGAAGCTGAAACATATCTTGCAGGTCTTGACTACTATGATATGTATTTTCACCAAATATCTTAAGAATAGTAGGAAGCCATTGTGGACTCTTCAGCAGGAACATGACATGATTAGAATCATAAAAAAATATAACTGGTTACAGTATGGAAAGTACACAAGATATTAGAATGGATGTAGGTATACCTGTTAAAAGGTAGCAGTGGAGATGGAGAGAAGGAATTGAGAAATATTTAAGAGATAAAATTAATAGGATTTAGTAAAAGATGGGGATAAAGGAAAAAGAGGTATCCGGGCATGCTTCTAATTTTCTAATTCGTGATCTGGTTACTTGTTGGGGCCACTATGGAGGTAAGGAGCACTGGAAGGGATCTTGGCTATGTTTGAGAGGGAAGATCATGAGTTTGGTTTGGGACATATGGTGTCGGAGGTATCATTTATCGTTGAGCCATCCAGAGAAGTGAGAGATGGACAAGGCAGTTGAATGTGTAAGACAAGTCTGAGCTAACATGAAGATAATTAGTGAAGTCAAAAGTGTGGATGAAATTGCATAGAGGGACAGTGGGGTGTGGAGATTAGAGGCTTGGGATTAAGTGTTGAATAGCTGCAATTTTTCAGTGCTTTCCAAAGAGAATGAGGAGAATGGTCTTGAACATATGGAATGCTGCCAAATGATATAAAAATGAAGACTGAAAGACTAGATTCAGCAACAGTCTTAGCATTGTTGGTTACATTGATGAGAGAAAAATTGATGAAGGTAGGAGCCAAACCATATAAATTCTGAATTACGATGAATGGGCTTAGTCCTTGTTTCTTAATTCAGATTCCCAAGGGAGAGAAACTAGTAGACATGCATCATATTTTCACCGGATCATATCATAGATTTCAAGCCAGTGTAGGATTGACTGTTTTCGGATTAGATGTCCAGCTATTGCTGACTGGAGTCACCTGGTTTAAAACATGTCCATCTAGTGAGTTTTCATCTCAGTAGCAATAGCTAACATTTCTGGAGTGTTTACTATGTTCCAGATATTGTGCTAAGAGCTTTATATATTTTAATGTATGTCAGCATCATAACTAATTTCTAAGGTATTATCACTACCGTTTGAAGCAGTTTTGGCACAGAGAAGTTAAGCAACTTGCTCGAGATCTGCAAATAAGTGTAAGATTATACATGTTTGGGGCTTATTTTAAGTTTATTTATCTTGAGATAGCACACATGTGGGGAAAGAGCAGAGAGGGAGAGAGAATCCCAAGGAGGCTCCACACCACCAGTGCATATCTCTGCGGGGCATGAACCCGAGAACCAGGGGACCATGACCTGAGCCAAAGTCAGACACTTAACCAACTGAGCCAACCAGGCACCCCTGTTTGGGGCTTATTTTAACATTATCCAGATTCATTATTTGGCTTTCTCTTTATATTGCAACATTCTATATAATGAAGCAATAATAGCCATGATGAAATTCTTGTCCTACAGGAAACGTCATTCTAAGGTAAGCATATGTTAGCAAAGTAATGTGGAAAGAACTGGAATTCAGATCTTTGTTTAAAATCTGTTCCTGTAACCTATTAGATGAGAACTATGGACTCCATTTTCTGATCTATAGTTTCCTCATCTGTAAAATGGGGGTGATATCTGCAGGATAGTTGTGAATTCTAGAAATAATATATCTGAAGTGCATGAAAAATGATATTTTCTTAGTACCCCCTGAAGATTGAATGTCAAAAAATTAAGATGTATTACCTATACATATAAAAGCCAGCTCTAAGCATACAGTGATGAATTTAAGACATTCTTTTTTACCTCCTTTTTTTTCCCATTGGTATAATGTATTTACTGTTACAAGAAAGGCAGACACCAAGTTTAGGAGCATGTGGAATTGTTATGTGAACTAAATGTCATGGAATAGGTCTGTATATGAGATGGATCTTGAGGAATTTCTTGGAGTAAGGGATAGTTAAATGCTT
Source organism: Prionailurus viverrinus (assembly GCF_022837055.1). Lineage (NCBI taxonomy): Eukaryota > Metazoa > Chordata > Mammalia > Carnivora > Felidae > Prionailurus > Prionailurus viverrinus. The sequence goes on along the minus strand of NC_062562.1, from coordinate 60,011,485 downwards.
TTTTTTTTTTCCAAGCATAGAGATAGCTCTGTTAGAAGGTCATATTTGCAAAAGGAATTTTCTTTAAAATATTATATACTTTTTAAATTTATGTATGTATGTATTACTATTTATTTATTCTTGAGAGAAAGAGAGAAAGGAAAAAAAAAAAAAAAAAGAACAAACCGGGAAGGGGCAGAAAGAGAGAGAGAGGGACAGAGGATCTGAAGCAGGCTCTGTAGTAACAACAGACAGCCAGATGTGGGGCTTGAACTCACAAACCACGAGACCATGACCTGAGCTGAAGTGGGAAGCTTAACTGGCTGAGCCACCCTCGTGCCCCTAAAATATTGTACTTTAAAATGAGGACAAGAACGTTTGAATTTTTCTTCTTCTCCAACAATTTGACTATTAATAAAAATAAAACAGAAACCTTATAGCTAACTACATGTAGGAGTATTAGTCTCACCCTAGATTGCACTTGCTTCAATTTCTCAGATTCTTCTTCCTTGCCAACTGTATAAAAGAAAGCTTTGTGTGAATTACCTGGTCACATTTTGTTCCTGTATTGCCAAATGTGTTATTTTTGTGGAGGCCCATACCAACCAGAAATTTTATATTTAAACTTAAACCTATGGAGAATATATGCTGGTGTGAAAATATTTAAAGAAGGAGGCCACTAGACAGGGGTCGCTCTAAGGCCTCATTAACCAAACCAAACACTAAGCCAGAGTCCGTGCATTTGAATCCAAGAAAATGAACCCTGAGGACAGCCAGTCACAAACAGCCACCTAGGCTTTCCCAAATCAGACAACTGCTTAAGCTATAACCAGTCAAATAATTGCTTTGCTTCTTTTTCTCCTCTATAAAAACCTGGCCCCTAGCTTCTGTGGGTGGAATGCTTCCAACTATTCTTGGTTTGCCTTGCAATTCCATTAGAAGTGTCATCAAATAAGCTCTTGAAAAATTTATCTATCTCAGCCTTCCTTTTTTTTTTAAGTTTAATTATTTTGGGAGAGTGAGAGAGGGAGAGAGGGAGAGAAGGAGAGCTAATCCTTAGCAGGGCTGCACTGTCAGAGCTGAGCTGATGCAGGACTCAAACCTATGAACCTGCGAGATCATGATCGGAGTCTAAACCAAGGGTCTGACACTTAACCAACTCAGCCACCCAGGTGCTTCTCAGTTTTCCTTTTCATATGGGAGAACATGGCTAATTATAAGATAAAATATTCTTTGTAGAAAGTAAATCCTATCAGAGAGATTAAAAACAAGCCTTCCTTAATATATGCTAAGTCATTTAAACCTGTATATTATTACATTGACAGTTTGTACAGTTTTAATTTCTACAGAATATATGAAGTGAGAGTGGTCATTGCTGTGTGTCCGTTAAGACTATTTTGGTTGCAAGGTACATAAAATTTAACTCGAATTGCTTTAAACAAAAGGCATAATCATTATCCCTGGAAACTGAGACTTCCAGCAGTATATATAAACTCATTAGCTGCTTAATTCAGAGGATCAAACAATGTCCCTCAATCCATTTGTTCTCTCCAGACCCTGGTTCTCTTTCATATAAGCTCCATTGTCAGGTAGACTTCTTGTGTTTGCAAGTTGGGTACCACTAGGCCAACTACTGCAAAGAAAGCAGATGAATTCTCTGTGGGAAATCTTAGTAAAACCTGCTTTAGTTGGTTCTCATGAGGTCAGTGTGTATCCTTGAGCCAATCACTGAGGTAGACAAATGTGAGGCTTTTGTTGGCCAGGTTTGAGTCATATGCCAGGCCTGTACCTATGAATGGAATCAGTTTCATGGGAACCACATGAGTTGAGAGTAGGAGATGACTATTTCCCCAAAAGGGAGTCAATAGCCAAAAACATGTATTAACCACTAAATGATAGATCTAGAATCACCTGGGTACTTTTATACAGGAGCCTCAGATAGTTTTGCCTTTAAGAATGGATGGCCATGACTCTTTAATAAATAAGAGAATGGAGGGACACGTGGATGGCTCAGTTGATTGAACATCCAACTCTTGATACTGGCTCAGGTGATGATCCCAGGGTCATGGAATGGAACCCCACATCAGGCTCCCTGCTGAGTGTGAAGCCTGCTTAAGATTCTCTCTCTCTCTCTCTCTCTCTCTCTCTCTCTGTCTCTCTCTCTCTCCATCTGCCCCTTCTTTCTGCTTCTGCATGCATTCTTTCCCTCAAATAAGAAAAAAACAATGTGTCTACAAAAAAAAATCAATAAATATGAAAATGGAGACTGAAGAAGCATTCAGAATCTTGAATGTTATGGCCACAAATAGAATTACTGTCAGTGAAGAGAGCACTTTTATTTTTTATTTGTTTTTCAGTTTTTAATTTTTTTTAAATTTAGAAAGAGCATGAGTAGAGGAGAGGGGCAGAGGGAGAGAGAGAGAGAGAGAGAGAGAGAGAGAGAGAGAGAGAGAATCCCAAGCAGTCTTCATGCCCAGCCGGGAGTTTGACCCAGACTTGAACCCAAGAGTTTGACATTTAACCAACTGAGCTACCATGTGCCCCGAAGATACTGCTTTTAAAAAGGAAAAAGATCATAAATTCAGGCAAACTAATAAAACTTAGTTACTCTTACTAAATCATAATTAATCACACTAAAAAATTTACAAACCTATTTATTCCAGAATCAACTGTTTCTGAACACTGGATTACTAGAGAAATATGGATGATTTTTAATTACATTTTATATATAGTTTCAGGTGTTGGTTTTTTTTTTTTTATTGTTTAGGAAGAGGTAAAACTTCGACACCCGATTATCATTGTACCCTAAAGATCTCTTGTGGATTTTCTTTGGTTTCCTGAACTTCAGATTTACAAAAAATTATCAAAATCAAGGGAACCAAAAGTGAACAGACAGAAAGTTTACCACTTTGAAAGTATAAGCTTTACTGGAGATGTTGTATCCTTCATTTTCTATAGAGCCTATTGTAAATCTTTGGTTGGTGCTTCAACATTTAATCACTTTGATCCGTTTATGTGTATTTGATTAGGTAAAGTTGAAACTATTGCTTGTGGTGTGATTTAGTAAGGAAACATGGTCTGGGGTCAAGGAGGAGAGAACAGGGAAGGGGAGTGAAGGGAGAAGAAGAGAGAGAGGAAGAATTGTCTGGAACATAAAGTGAAATATCCTCATATGCCAGATACAAGAGACTCAAATATCTTTTGATCTGTGGAAAGTGTGAAGTGTATTTCTATTAGAATGGAAATGCCTTGCAGTGTGAGCTTTCTGCATTAGAAAGAAGGCAATTGGTTTTCTGTTGATGCTCCAGCCTTATCTTTTATCATCAAAGGTGCTGCTATTTTGGTATGAGGTCCTGAATGTGATGACCACATATGACCTTCACAGATCCTGAGTGGAATCCAGTGGGTGGTTATGTACACTCACACCTGTGTTCTCTCAGACACAATTACTTATACTCAGGATCACTTTACATCAGCTGCATTAATGACGTTGTATCATTAAGTGATACCATGATCACAGCTTTTGACACTGATTTTCCTAAGTATGGCATCAGTTTTCTTACAAACGTATTACCTTCTTCTTTTCTCCCATTAAGCTCCATTTAATTTTGATTGTGAGGTTAACTTTCATTAAGGCTGAGTGAAATACTGAAGGGAAAATAGAGACTGACAACTTCAACAAGAGAAGGAAAAGAAAGTGGCAGAAGATTTCACAACAAATGTAAAGGAAGATAAGGCAACATTGGCTGTGTGGTTAAAATTAAAAGGAAGGGAAATAAATGCTTGGAGACTCAACTGTGAGAAAGTACTGGAGTTTTACTGTTGTTAAAAGGAGGTTGAATGGGCCTCTATTGGCTTTTCCTTGGAGTCTTTTTTTCTTTAGCCTATTAGGCAACTGTGAATATATCATTAGAATTGTCAGTTAATTTTAAAAAATTATTTAACTGTTTGCTGGAAAAGATTGACTTGTAAATAATGAGATGAATGAAACCAAAGATTATTGTATCATATGATCCATGTTAAATTCAGGAATATATTATTTGAACTTTAAGGAAAGTTGAAGTGGGTGATCTCTAGAGAACTGCAGTTTGTGTGTGTGTGTGTGTGTGTGTGTGTGTGTGTGTATGGATATGGATATGTGTCTGTAGTGTTTGCGTTTTAATTTTCTTTTTAATTAAAGTAATTTTGTGTTGATGTGATTTAAGATTGGGCTTGCTGAGAGTAGTTGCTACCCCATAAGAACTACCTCTTGAAGATCTACTTATTTAGTGGTGAGGACAGGACTTTAAAGCTGAGAAAATTAGAAAATGTCACACACTCTGCACATACTCTCAAGAACTGGTAAGCGAGGTTTAGGGAAGATGGCGGCTTAGGAGGACGCTGGGCTCACCGCGCATCCTGCTGATCACGTAGATTCCACCTACCCCTGCCTAACTAATCCAGAAAACTACCAGAAATTAGCAGAACGGAGTCTCCGGAGCCAAGCGCAGATGAGAGGCCCACGGAAGAGGGTAGGAAGGGCAGAGAGGTGGTGCGAACTCCACAGACTGGCAGGAGGGAGCCGGGGCGGAGGGGCGGCCTGCAGGCCAAGCAGAGACCCCGAGTCTGGCTCGAAAAAGCGGAGGAGCCGGACGAAGTGTGTTCTGACAGCAAGCGGGACTTGCTTAGCATCTGGGAGGTCATAAGTTAACAGCTCTGCTCAGAAAGCGGGAAGCCTGGAGGACAAAGGGAGAGAGAGTTGCTGAGCCCCGGGACGACAGAGCTCAGTTTGTCAGGGAACAAAGGCGCTCGCCAGCGCCATCTCCCTCGCCCGTCCCCCAACCAAAATCCCAAAGGCAAACAGTCCCTGCCAGGGAACTTGCTTGCTCCGCGCAAACACCCAACATTGTGCTTCTGCGGAGCCACCCCTCCAGCAGCGGGTCTGACTCCCTCCCGCTGCCACAGGGCCCCTCCTGAAGTGGATCACCTAAGGAGAAGCGAGCTAAGCCTGTCCCTCCTGCCCCCGTGCACCTTGCCTACCCACCCAGGCTAATACGCCAGATCTCCAGCTCTGCATGCCTGGCAGTGTGCAAGTAGCCCAGATGGGCCACACCACCCCGCCCCACAGTGAATCCCGCCCCTAGGAGAGGGGAAGAGAAGGCACACACCAGTTTGACTGTGGCCCCAGTGGTGGGCCGGGGGCAGACGTCAGGTCTGACTGCGACTCCGCCCACCAGCTCCAGTTATACACCACAGCACAGGGGAAGTGCCCTACAGGTCCACACAACTCCAGGGACTATCCGAAATGACCAAACGGAAGAATTCCCCTCAGAAGAATCTCCAGGAAATAACAACAGCTAATGAACTGATCAAAAAGGATTTAAATAATATAACAGAAAGTGAATTTAGAATAATAGTCATAAGATTAATCGCTGGGCTTGAAAACAGTATAGAGGACAGCAGAGAATCTCTTGCTACAGAGATCAAGGGACTAAGGAACAGTCAGGAGGAGCTGAAAAATGCTTTAAACGAAATGCAAAACAAAATGGAAACAACGATGGCTCGGATTGAAGAGGCAGAGGAGAGAATAGGTGAACTAGAAGACAAAGTTATGGAAAAAGAGGAAGCTGAGAAAAAGAGAGATAAAAAAATCCAGGAGTATGAGGGGAAAATTAGAGAACTAGGTGACACACTAAAAAGAAATAATATACGCATAATTGGTATCCCAGAGGAGGAAGAGAGAGGGAAAGGTGCTGAAGGTGTACTTGAAGAAATAATAGCTGAGAACTTCCCTGAACTGGGGAAGGAAAAAGGCATTGGAATGCAAGAGGCACAGAGAACTCCCTTCACGTAACTTGAATCGATCTTCTGCACAACATATCATAGTGAAACTGGCAAAATACAAGGATAAAGAGAAAATTCTGAAAGCAGCAAGGGATAAACGTGCCCTCACATATAAAGGGAGACCTATAAGAATCGTGACTCATCTCTCTTTTGAAACTTGGCAGGCCAGAAAGGATTGGCACCAAATCTTCAATGTATTGAACAGAAAAAATATGCAGCCGAGAATCCTTTATCCAGCAAGTCTATCATTTAGAATAGAAGGAGAGATAAAGATCTTCCCAAACAAACAAAAACTGAAGGAATTTGTCACCACTAAACCAGCCCTACAAGAGATCCTAAGGGGAATCCTGTGAGATAAAGTACCAGAGACATCACTACAAGCATAAAACCTACAGACATCACAATGACTCTAAACACGTATCTTTGTATAATAACACTGAATGTAAATGGATTACATGCGCCAACCAAAAGACATAGGGTATCAGAATGGATAAAAAAACAAGACCCATCTATTTGCTGTCTACAAGAGACTCATTTTAGATCTGAGGACACCTTTAGATTGAGAGTGAGGGGATGGAGAAATATTTATCATGCTACTGGAAGCCAAAAGAAAGCTGGAGTAGCCATACTTATATCAGACAAACGAGACTTTAAATTAAAGGCTGTAACAAGAGATGAAGAAGGGCATTATATAATAAGTACAGGGTCTATCCATCAGGAAGAGGTAACAATTATATAAATGTCGATGCGCCAAATACTGGAGCCCCCAAATATATAAAACAGTTACAAACATAAGCAACCTTATTGATAATAATGTGGTAATTGCAGGGGACTTTAACACTCCACTTACAGAAATGGATAGATCATCTAGACACACGGTCAATAAAGAAACAAGGGCCCTGAATGACACATTGGATCAGATGGACTTGACAGATATATTTAGAACTCTGCATCCCAAAGCAACAGAATATACTTTCTTCTCGAGTGCACATGGAACATTCTCCAAGATAGGTCATATACTGGGTCACCAAACAGCCCTTCATAAGTATATAAGAATTGAAATGATACCATGCATACTTTCAGACCACAATGCCATGAAGCTTGAAATCAACCACAGGAAAAAGTCTGGAAAACCTCCAAAAGCATGGAGGTTAAAGAGCACCCTACTAAAGAATGAGTGGGTCAACCAGGCAATTAGAGAAGAAATCAAAAAATATATGGAAACAAACGAAAATGAAAATACAACAATCCAAACGCTTTGGGACGCAGCGAAGGCAGTCCTGAGAGGAAAATACATTGCAATCCAGGCCTATTTCAAGAAACAAGAAAAATCCCAAATACAAAATCTAACCGCACACCTAAAGGAAATAGAAGCAGAACAGCAAAGGCAGCCTAAACCCAGCAGAAGAAGAGAAATAATAAAGATCAGAGCAGAAATAAACAATATAGAATCTAAAAAAACTGTAGAGCAGATCAACGAAACCAAGAGTTGTTTTTTTTAAAAAATAAACAAAATTGATAAACCTCTAGCCAGGCTTCTCAAAAAGAAAAGGGAGATGACCCAAATAGATAAAATCATGAATGAAAATGGAATTATTACAACCAATCCCTCAGAGATACAAACAATTATCCGGGAATACTATGAAAAATTATATGCCAACAAATTGGACAACCTGGAAGAAATGGACAAATTCCTAAACACCCACACTCTTCCAAAACAGGAGGAACTAGAAAGCTTGAACAGACCCATAACCAGTGAAGAAATTGAATCGGTTATCAAAAATCTCCCAACAAATAAGAGTCCAGGACCAGATGGCTTCCCAGGGGAGTTCTACCAGATGTTTAAAGCAGAGATAATACCTATCCTTCTCAAGCTATTCCAAGAAATAGAAAGGGAAGGAAAACTTCCAGACTCATTCTATGAAGCCAGTATTACTTTGATTCCTAAACCAGACAGAGACCCAGTAAAAAAAGAGAACGACAGGCCAATATCCCTGATGAATATGGATGAAAAACTTCTCAATAAGATACTAGCAAATCGAATTCAACAGCATATAAAAAGAATTATTCACCATGATCAAGTGGGATTCATTCCTGGGATGCAGGGCTGGTTCAACATTCGCAAATCAATCAACGTGATACATCACATTAATAAAAGAAAAGATAAGAACCATATGATCCTGTCAATCGATGCAGACAAGGCCTTTGACAAAATTCAGCACCCTTTCTTAATAAAAACCCTTGAGAAAGTCGGGATAGAAGGAACATACTTAAACATCATCAAAGCCATTTTAGAAAAGCCCACAGCTAACATCATCCTCAATGGGGGAAAACTGAGAGCTTTTTCCCTGAGATCAGGAACACGACAGGGATGCCCACTCTCACCGCTGTTGTTTAACATAGTGTTGGAAGTTCTAGCATCAGCAATCAGACCACAAAAGGAAATCAAAGGCATCCAAATTGGCAAAGATGAAGTCAAGCTTTCGCTTTTTGCAGATGACATGATACTATACATGGAAAATCCGATAGACTCCACCAAACGTCTGCTAGAACTGATACATGAATTCAGCAAAGTTGCCAGGATACAAAATCAATGTACAGAAATCAGTTACATTCTTATACACTAACAATGAAACAACAGAAAGACAAATAAAGAAACTGATCCCATTCACGATTGCACCAAGAAGCATAAAATACCTAGGAATACATCTAACCAAAGATGTAAAAGATCTGTATGCTGAAAAGTATAGAAAGCTTATGAAGGTAATTGAAGAAGATTTAAAGAAATGGAAAGACATTCCCTGCTCATGGATTGGAAGAATAAATATTGTCAAACTGTCAATACTATCCAAAGCTATCTACACATTCAAGGCAATCCCAATCCAAATTGCACCAGCATTCTTCTCAAAGCTAGAAGAAGCAATTCTAAAATTCATATGGAACCACAAAAGGCCCTGAATAGCCAAAGTCATTTTGAAGAAGAAGACCAAAGCAGGAGACATCACAATCCCAGACTTTAGCCTCTACTACAAAGCTGTCGTCAAGACAGCATGGTATTGGCACAAAAACAGACACATAGACCAATGGAATAGAATAGAAACCCCAGAACTAGACCCACAAACGTATGGCCAACTCATCTTTGACAAAGCAGGAAAGAACATCCAATGGAAAAAAGACAGTCTCTTTAACAAATGGTGCTGGGAGAACTGGACAGCAACGTGCAGAAGGGTGAAACTAGACCACTTCCTGACACCATTCACAAAAATAAACTCAAAATGGATAAAGGACCTGAATGTGAGACAGGAAACCATCAAAACCTCAGAGGAGAAAGCAGGAAAAGACCTCTCTGACCTCAGCCGTAGCAATCTCTTTCTCGACACATCCCCAAAGGCAAGGGAATTAAAAGCAAAAATGAATTACTGGGACCTTATGCAGATAAAAAGCTTCTGCACAGCAAAAGAAACAACCAACAAAATTAAAAGGCAACCAATGGAATGGGAAAAGATATTTGCAAATGACATATCAGACAAAGGGCTAGTATCGAAAATCTATAAAGAGCTCACCAAACTCCACACCTGAAAAACAAATAACTTCTCTAAAGAAGACATCCGGATGGCCAACAGGCACATGAAAAGATGCTCAACGTCGCTCCTCATCAGGGAAATACAAACCAAAACCACACTCAGATATCACCTCACGCCAGTCAGAGTGGCCAAAATAAACAAATCAGGAGACTATAGATGCTGGCGATGATGTGGAGAAACGGGAACCCTCTTCCACTGGTGGTGGGAATGCAAACTGGTGCAGCCACTCTGGAAAACAGTGTGCAGGTTCCTCAGAAAATTAAAAATAGACCTACCCTATGACCCAGCAATAGCACTGCTAGGAATTTACCCAAGGGATACAGGAGTACTGATGCATAGGGGCACTTGTACCCCAATGTTTATAGCAGCACTCTCAACAATAGCCAAATTATGGAAAGAGCCTAAACGTCCATCAACTGATGAATGGATAAGGAAATTGTGGCTTATATACACAATGGAGTACTACATGGCAATGAGAAAGAACGAAATATGGCCCTTTGTAGCAACGTGGATGGAACTGGAGAGTGTGATGCTAAGTGAAATAAGCCATACAGAGAAAGACAGATACCATATGTTTCCACTCTTATGTGGATCCTGAGAAACTTAACAGAAACCCATGGGGGAGGGGAAGGACAAAAAAAAAGAGGTTAGAGTGGGAGAGAGCCAAAGCATAAGAGAATCTTACAAACTGAGAACAAACTGAGGGTTGATGGGGGGGGGGGATGGGAGGGAGGGGAGGGTGGGTGATGGGTATTGAGGAGGGCACCTTTTGGGATGAGCACTGGATGTTGTATGGAAACCAATTTGACAATAAATTTCATATATTGAAGAAAAAAAAAAAGCACAGCTCCTATCCATGGGTCAAGATGTGCTCTGAGAAGGACAGTGGGCACAGGACATTCACATCGGCAGTGTCACACTCAGGGACATGGCATCATGAGTGGAGCCAGCCAGACATTTGAATTACAATTTTTCTCTCTACTTCTGCATTGTGTTTAAACAGAGCCCATAAAATTGATTTCCTATAAAACAGACATCAACTGGGAGCATGGGACAAACACTGTTACCATAAATTAGAAATCTAGGATGCCACCATTTCCTAAAGCCATCTTATTTTATACATCAAAGTACTTTTTATTTCTTATCTACCTTAATTACCTTGACTTATTTGAGTAAAAAACCTGCATGCCCTTTCAAAAGCTTTTATATCACCGTACTAAGGGGAAAAACTGGGTATACCCTAGAAATCCATCAGGATGACATTACTTGTATTATGACAATATCCACATATAGTGTAAGAAGAAAATATCCAGAACATTTAGGACAGGAAAGCAGATTTCTTTGTTCTGAAGCAACATATTCAAGAATTACCATGTCAGGGGCACCTGGGTGGCTCAGTCGGTTAGTGTCTGATTCTTGGTTTTGGCTTAGGTCATGATTTCAGAGTCGTTGAGATCAAGTCCAGGTTGGGCTCTGTGATGACAGCATGGAGGCTGCTTAGAATTCTCTGTCTCCCTCCTCCCCCACTCACACACTCTCTCAAAATAAATACAGGTTTTTTTAAACCAATAATCCAGTGAAGAAAGGGGCAGAAGACACGAATAGACACTTTTCCAAAGACATCCAGCTGGCCAACATACACATGAAAAGATGCTCAATGTCGCTCTTCATCAGGGAAATACAAATCAAAACCACACTCAGATACCACCTCACGCCGGTTAGAGTGGCTAAAATGAACAAATCAGGAGACTATAGATGCTGGAGAGGATGTGGAGAAACGGGAACCCTCTTGCACTGGTGGTGGTAATGCAAAGTGGTGCAGCTGCTCTGGAAAACAGTATGGAAGTTCCTCAAAAAATTAAAAATGGAACTACCCTATGACCCAGCAATAGCACTGTTGGGAATTTACCCAATGGATACAGGAGTGCTGATGCATAGGGGCACTTGTCCCCCAATGTTTATAGCAGCACTTTCAAACAAAGGCCAAATTATGGGGAGAGCCCAAATGTCCATCAACTGATGAATGGATAAAGGAGATGTGGTTTATGTTTACAACGGAGTAGTACTTGGCAACGACAAAGAATTAAACCTGGCCATTTGCGGCAATGTGGATGGAACTGGAGGGTATTGTGCTAAATGGAATAAGTCAGACAAAGAAGGACGGATAGCACATGTTTTCACTCGTATGTGGATCCTGAGAAACTTAACAGAAGACCATGGGGGAGGGGAAGGGGGAAAAAAAAGTTACAGAGAGGGAGGGAGGCAAACCATAGGAGACTCTTAAATACAGAGAACAAGCAAATGGGTGGGGAGCAGGGAGGGGAAGTGAGTGATGGGCAATGAGGAGGGCACGTGTTGGGGTGAGCACTGGATGTTTTATGGAAGCCAGTTTGACAAATTATATTTAAATAAATAAATAGGTTAAAAAAAAAAAAAAAGAACTGGTAAGCAAATGAATAGGTCTTTTACCTGGGACCTTAGAAGCTCAAATCAAATTTGCCCAATTTTGGTGCATATTGAAAAATATTTTGTATGTTCTGTGCTTCTGGTATTTATATATTAATGTATTTGAAACAAACAAAATTTATATGTTTAAGTATTTTGAAACAAAAAAGTGCGTTAGGCATAGAAGTTTCAGAGAATGTAAGGATCTGCAGTGATGAAACCTTTAATATAATTAGAATTGTCAATTTTCCTTCTTCTCCCTGATAAGAGACTTGATAAAATTGGGAGAATACTTAAAGTTTACATGTCAGTCATATCATCAGCATTGTTCAGAGACTTCAGTATATAAACTGTCTCATCATTTGATCTGATTAAAAGGGTGATTTTTTTTTGTATTTTTATAATTAAAAAAAATTGGAAAACTTGAAAATTAAATTGTTAATATAATATTGAAAGCATCCATAATCCTGCTATTCAGAGAAAACATTTTGTATATTTTAATTTACTCTAGCCTTTCTATAAATATCATTTTTTAAGTTGAGTATATCAGGGTTTTTGACTTTTATTTTAAAATTTTATTATAGATAATTTCCTATCTTAGAATATTCTCAATAAGTTTGATGCATACTTGATATTTCAGTCTTTGAATATGCTGTAATTTATTTAAAATTTCCACATAATTCAAGTATGTTGTTCTTTTTTCCATTTCAGACAAAATTGTAAGTATCTGTATACATTAGTCTTCGCAAATTAGGTCATTTATAATATATATACATATATTTAAAAGATGCTACCTGGTAATGACTTTTTAGATACAACACTAAAGACACCATCCATGAAAGAAGTAAATGACAAACTGGATAAAAATTGAAATTAAAGCCTTTTGCTCTGTGAAAGATAATGTCAAGAAAATGAGAAGATAAGTAAAACATTGGGAGAAAATAATTAAAAAATACATTGTCATAAATGACTGTTTTCTAAAATATGCAAAGAACACTTAAATCTCAACAATAAGAAAACAAAAAACTTAATTAAAATATGGACCAAAGACCTCAACAGACACTTCACCAAAGAAGATAGAAAGATGGGAAATAAGTATCTAAGCGGATGCTTCACATTATATGTCATCAGGGAATTACAAATGAAAACAATGTACCACTACACACCTATTAGAATGGCCAAAATCCAAAACACCAAATGCTAGCAAGGATGTGGAACAATGGGAACTCTGATTTATTGCTAGTAAGAATGTAAAATGATGCAGCCACTGTGGAACCCAGTTTGGTGTTTTCTTACAAAACTAATCGTAGTGGGGCACCTGGGTGGCTCAATCAGTTAGGTATCCGAGTCCATCTTAGGTCATAATCTTATAGATCATGGGTTCAAGCCTTAAGTTGGGCTCTGTGCTGACACCTCAGAGCCTGGAGCCTGCTTCAGGTTCTGCTGCCCTTTCCCTGATCACACTCTGTCTCTCTCATAAAATAAATAAACATTTAAAATAATTTAAAAAAAGAATCACAGTCTCCAGCAATATGCTACTTGGTATTTATCCAAAGGAGTTCAAAGTTTATGTTAAAGATTTACACCCACACAAAAACCTGTACTTGGATGTTTGTAGCACATTTACTCTAATTCAGCAAAACGTGCAAGCCACCTTATAATATTATCCAGTGCTGAAAAAACAAAAACAAAAACAAAAACAAAAACAAAAACAAAACCTATCATGCCATGAAAAGACATGGAGGAAACATACATGCATATTACTAAGTGGAAGAGGCCAATCTGAAAAGGCTATGTACCGGGTGATTCCAACTCTATGACATTGTGGAAAAATCAAAATTATGTAGGCAATAAAATGATCTGTGGTGGCCAAGGGTTCTGGGCAGGGAAGGATGAATAAGATCATAGAGGATTTTTAGGGCAATGAAAATACTCTTTATGATACTGTACTGATGGATGTATGTCATTATATATTTGTTCAAACCCCTACAATATATAACTACGATAAGCCCTGCAGTTTGTATGAATATAAAACTGCTGTATAAAAATAAAGGTCAAATTTTAAAAAATGCTGACTAGATTGACAAAAATCATGTCATATTTTAATTTGCATTTCATTTCTAGTAAATGAGAAAAGAACTTTATTTATTTAATTTATTTTTTAAGGTTTATTTTTATTTATTTTGAGAAAGAAAGAGCAAGTGGGGGAGGGGCACAGAGAGAGAGAATCCCAAGCAGGCTCCAAGCTGTCAGAGCAGAGGTGGATACAGGGCTTGAACCCATTAACCATGAGAACATGACCTGAGCTTGAAGTCGAGTCAGATGCTTAACCGACTGAGCTACCCAGGCACCATGAAAAAGAACTTTTAAAACAAATGTATTATTCCTTCTGAATCTTGTTTCTTAATTGCATATTTATATAATTTGCCTTATTTTTTATTGCTTTTTAGTATTTTTTTTTCAGTATCCATATTCAATTCTGTGATCTACTAGGACTTTGAGGCTTGATGAAGACTATAAGCATTCTTTAAATAAAAAATGATTAACTGGCATTCATACCCAATTTGTGAGCTAGTAGCCACTTTACTCTTTTTCTTAAAGACAGCATTTATAAAACATGACCCTGTCCAAGCTGTATCCCATGATTGTAGTGTTATTGGTAGGGACAAGTCATTATTAGTTATTGAGGAGGTAATGTAAGGTAAGCTTCTGTTTCTATACATGTGGACAGTACTGCCTGGGAAATCATTGCACATTTGTGACCAGAGGAGTAAATATGTGAGAGCCTTGGTTTTTTAAATGTGGTCCGCCTATGCATAACTGTTTTACTGTCTAAAGAATGCTAGAGATAGAAGATGCAGAGGTTCTATTCAACTTCGTACCTCCTCGGATATTTTGAATGTTATGACTACAGAATAACACATGACATTGTGAGTAGTAGAAAGACTACAATTATTGGCTTACACTCTAAAACACTTTAAAATTTGGTTCTTGTCAATCCATACTTTTAAACAGCTGTTTTAAAATCTTGCTAATTGTTGGTATACCTTTAAACAGCTGTTTGAAAATCTTGGTTATTTGGGGGGCACCTGGGTGGCTCAGTAGGTTAAGCATCTAACTCTTGATTTGGGCTCAGCTCATGATCTCACAGTCGTGCTACTGAGCCCCATGCTGTGCTCAGCTCTGACAGCCTGGAGCCTGCTTAGGATTCTCTCTATCCCTCCCTCTTCCCCTCTCTCAAAAGAAATACACATTAAAAAAGAAAAAAAAATCTTGGTTATTTTCAAAGAGAAAGAATGAGCCCAACTCATGAGAAATGGTGGGGCAGATAGTAGGGTGTCCTGTAACATTTTCCAAATCTGCTTTCTTTTGTAGGATACAACATTTACTGAGAATGCTAATTTCAAACTTTGTGCTAGGGCAGTACTGTCCAATAAAATTGTAATGGGAAATGGAAATGTGAATCACAAATGCAATTTAAAATTTTTTATAGCCAGACTACTATACTATATACACTATAAAATATTTCAATGTTGTATTTTAGCAAATATATAAAACTATTACTATTTCAACATCAAACCATTATAAAAATTAATGAGGTTTTTACCTATTTTTGTACTAGGACCTAAATACCTGCTTTATATTTTAAACTTACAGCACATCTCAGTTCAGAGTAGTGACACATTTCAAGGGCCCAATAACTATACATGACTGGTGGCTGTTAAATGACATGCAGAGAGTTCTAGGTTCTCAAACATGACCTATTCATAATTTCTGATTATGCCAATAGATATGTGGAAGGTGAGAGACAAGAGTAAGGGACTTGGGTTTGAATTCTAAATTCTAACAATATGCCAAAATCAAAAGGAGTGGTTGGTTAGTAGCTAAGAATGTAAAACCCATCATTGGTTACATATGAAATCAATAAACGATTTTTTTGTGTGTGAATATGACAGAGTGTAATGGTAGATAATAACTGACAAGTTTTTCAGTTTTGCAGGCAAATTCTAAGTTTGAAATATGAGTTATTCCTATTGATAGTGAAAGAAGCAAGCAGAACTCTTAATCACCCATGGTAGATGTGGGGTCAGAATGGTATGTAGATCTAAGGGAAATTAGTTAGAAGTAAGAAGTCTCGGGCGCCTGGGTGGCGCAGTCGGTTAAGCGTCCGACTTCAGCCAGGTCACGATCTCGCGGTCCGTGAGTTCGAGCCCCGCGTCGGGCTCTGGGCTGATGGCTCAGAGCCCGGAGCCTGTTTTTCCGATTCTGTGTCTCCCTCTCTCTCTGCCCCTCCCCCGTTCATGCTCTGTCGCTCTCTGTCCCAAAAATAAAATAAAAAAACGTTGAAAAAAAAAAAAAAAAGAAACAAAAAAAAAGAAGTCTCAAAAATTAGCCAAAAAATATCCTTAGGAGTTTGGATCGCACCTTCATTTAATTATCTCCAGTTCCCAGGAGAAACTAGAGACAATTGGTCCACCTTTGAGAGCTTATTAAAAACTAATTCAGATGAGTTAAATGAGTCAGTTATAATATTGCCTGAGGATTCCAGAAGAAAAATAAAATTTTAAAAAATGTTGATTTTTTTCCTATCTTTTAGTTGTAAACACCACTCAAAATCACCTAATCTTTGTAAAAATTCTACATATCACAATAAGACTGCCCAGAAAAAACAAGTATTTTGTTTGTTTGTTTGTTTGTTTGTTTGTTTTCCTGGTATATCTTATGTAAGTATTTTTTATGGCCTTTCTTTGTCATCTTATGTTAGTGGTTCTGATTATTGTCCTCAGGTCTATGATCAGCAGCAGGAAAAAGTCAAACCTTAAAATAAGGTCTTCCCAAATGTAGAGTTAAGATGTTAAGAATTAACACACATGTATTTTCTCAAGGAGATAATCCGGTAACTTCTCTCTTTGGAAATATGATTTAATGTTTCACGATATAGACAGAGAGTACAATCTTATTTGTAGCAAGTAATCTGTGAGTATATTTTATTTTCTGTCCTACTAAATTACCTCTAACAGCCAGACGTTCTGGAAGAACAATTAGGTCTAATGAGTGATTCTTCAAAATTTTACCAAGAGAGAACACCGAATTTCTTTTCAGGGCTAAATAAAGCTTCAGTGTAACCAAGTATTTCCTAGGGTCACGAGATTTATGCAGTTACTTTTTAAATTAAGAATCTTATACCTAGAGGGACACCTGGGTGGCTCAGTTGGTTAAGCATTGGACTTCAGCTCAGGTCATGATCTCGCGGTCAATGAGTTCAAGCCCCGTGTAGGGCTGTGTGCTGACAGCTCAGCTCAGCGCTCGGAGCCTACTTCGGATTCTGTGTCTCCCCCTGTTTGCGCTGTCTCTCTCTCTCTCTCTCTCTCTCTCTCTCTCTCTCTCTCAAAAATAACTAAACATCAAAAAAATTTTTAGAAAAGATCTCATACGTAAAGAAGCACAAGAATTATATACCATTCCTTTAACAATGTAGCTTCTTATATCTTTTGAATCTGTTTTAAATTCCGTCAGTAGTAACCACCAATTGTTCAGCTCTTTTCCAGAAACTGTAGTAGATGTGTGAGGCTTTTTCTACATACGTGGCTTCTCTGGGCATAAACAAGTCTATTTGACATCTTCTTCAGAAGGTAATGTCTATCTGTAGCATATGAGCATTCTGTAAAAATAAATCTCACTGCAGTTTAATGAAATTGTTATACAATAATGTAAGTTTTCTGAACTATAATATGAAACATTAAAGGGGTTTTCTTTTTCTTCTTTCTTTTTATAGTGTACTAGAAATCTTATTTGGTCTGAGAAAATAGGACAACTAATATTTAGTAATCTTTTTAAAGTTAATCTCCTGTTAACCTGTAACACCTTTCCTGGCCACTAGGGTCTTGGACTCTTCTCTAGTTACTTCCCTCCATAACACTGCCCAACTTCAAGGACAAATTTCTACATCATTGGCTGCATCTCACTATCTTTTATAATTGTTTGGTTTCCAAAATCTTAAAACACCTTATCTGAAACCCTCTACCTTTCCAACCTTCAAATTCCTTCGGTGGCACTGCTACTGAGCGTAGCTGCCATCCCCCACCCCACCCCACCCTTACATCTCCACCTGTCTTCTCCATTCCCTATCTCCAGTGACCTAGAAATTGAGCTCCTTTAATGGGTCATTCTGTAGCAGGCTTTGTTTTCCTGTTTATGTGGCCTGGACACAGTCATCGCTCATTTCAATTGCGCTCGCTTAAGACTTTTTATTCGTTTGTTCCTCTTCACCTTTCACCACAGAAAACTTGCCATTGATAACAGGGATTGGTCCAAGAGTTTTATGTGTCTCCTTGTCATCTCAGATGCTTAGGACTTCTACAGAAACATGACATAGCTATACTGATCAGATCCTTTAAGGTTATGAGTGTAGAATCTTCTGCCTTAACTGCATTCTCTCTCTCTCTCTCTCTCTCTCTCTCTCTCTGTTTTGTTTTGTTTAGGTTTTTTTGTTTGTTGGTTTGTTTGGCTTTTTGGGTTTTTGGTTTTCCCAAGGCATTTCTTTGGGCAGACCTAGGGACAGGGCAGCTCTGTATCTGAAAGAAGATCTTGGGCCTCTTCATGGTAAAACATGGCTTCTATTGGCCATGCAAGACCTGGTGGGTCAGTGGGAACTTGATCGTAGAGTCATGGAGTTGGTTGGCTGCTGGTAGGCACTTGCTGGCTGCAGTCTCCTCCACCTTTATAATCTGGATCGAGGGGGCCCAGGTGCAATGCCAGGTGTCCATGTCTCAGTAGCACTGACTGGGTAACAGCACCTGCAGTGGTCAGGTCCAGTACTCTTGGTACATATTGTGAGTGCCACTGGGGAGTCATGGCACAGACAGGTGCCAAAGTTCTTGACCCACATGGGGGTATTTCTGAAACACCTGTCCATAGTAGACAATTTCCCTTGAAGATATATTCATCTTCTTCAGCTGAGAGACAAAGTACCAGAAGTGGAACTTGTTGACAGCATGATTATGTACAAAGATGTGCACGTGATAGAGGCGCAGAGTATGGCATTTGGGGTAGGCAGGCAGTGCTCTATCACCTTGTACTCTCCCAGTGTGCCTGAGGCCTTTGGGGCGCACTTTCCACTCTCACTGTGGCCCACAAAAGGAAGTGCTGGCTGCATACTTATTAATGTCTGATACCTTTTTCTTTCCTGTTGGCTCCAGGTCCCTTTTTTGTTGTGGCTGCCCCAGTGTTACCAAGCTGCTATCCTTTAACTTCAACAGATGTCTTGGATTATTTCCTCAGTGAGAAAACAAGTCAACAGTCATGAAATTTCTTTGCTGCCCCTCTTTACCCTCTATCACAGATTCTTCATATTCCGTGATACTAGGATTTATCTCACTTTCTCCTCCAATTTCAGAGAAGGAAATACCTTTTCCTTCTTAGGGTTAGTTTTCCAACAATTTTCTTGCTATCTCTCCTTTCTATGTACTTTAAGAACTTACTTCATCAGATTTCCCCTCTCTTTCTTGGATCTGCAAACACTTCTTTCCCACAGAGCCTTTCTTAAAGCAAACTAACTGTTTACTTCTCCCTGTCATACGTAATTTCTCCTGCAACCCTACATTTTCCTCAAGTTAAATTCCCATCTCTGTCTTATTCACATTCATACTTTAAAAATGATTGGTTTCCCCATCTCCTGCTCATCAATTTGCCCAGTGTGATCTGTCTTCTTTTTTATCCATTTTTCTCAAATACTCTTTGGAGTATTGACTATTGTACTCTCTATTTGATCAATTAAGTTTTTGTTTTTTGTCTCACTTCATCATGGTCACAAAGTGACATTGTTGGATCTTCGTGTTTTGTCCGAGATAATTTATATTCAACAAGAGGACATTATACCCTTAACTGTGGGTGCCAGGCCAGCTCTAACAACACCCAGGCCTTGCTGTTAGACTCAGCCCATTTGTGGCTATTAAGGGGCTGATATTCTCCTTCTCAACAACGATGATGGTGATGTCAATAATAAATGATAAATGCATTTGGTGCTTATGTTCATTCTGTTTCAAATTATTAATATATATTAAATCCTTCAGTCCTCTCAATACTACTGGATAGGTACTATGATTTTCTCTGTTTTGAAGATGAGAAAATTAAGACCCCAGAAGGGGAAATAACTTGAGCGCAACAAAGCTGGTAATATTTAGAGCAGATAGGTCAGCTATTTCGTACACACCATTGCATAGCTTCCCAGTTGTATTTGTTTCAGGGCTTGGCCTCTTATTTTGCATTAGCTTTCCTTGTGATTGATTCTCACTGGCACAACTCGTCGTGTTTTATCTTCCATTCATGCTGAATCTTTCTTGCCTCCTGCCTCAAGACATCTCTGTTGCCACTGACACCCACTTGGTATCTCTAGATGAGCAACGTAGGAAAGGCAGAAGAGTCCAAAGTTTTTAGAGCAAATTTTTAACTAATGTTGTTGAGAGGTGGTGAATATTCTCCCTTTTGTCTTATCCATGGGCTGTCCTGAAATGCAACAGTTAGGATGGTCTCTTAGAAGACATTCCAGCAATCAAACCATCAAGTGTGCTTGACTTAAAATTGAATGTTTGCTCTCCGTATATCTATGTCTCACTCAAATTTCTCCTCACTTCTGCTTCCCTGGAATTGTATTCCCTAAGACACTGGCAGTATATAAACTTTTATGCCAGGTTTCACTTTTTGGAGAACCCAAGCAATCTAAATCCAAACTGTGAAAACTCCACCTAGATGGTCTACAGTCTCGCTTTCCTTATCCAGTAGAGCATAGAGGTTGACAACACTGGCTTCAGAAGATAAATATCAATTGGAGTTTGGATGTTGCCACAAATAAGCAATGGGACCTTGAGTGATGTATTTAATCTCTCTTTCCCTTTCTTAAAAATTAGAGATAACTACTTACTTTAAATAGCTCTACCTCCCTAACCAGGGTTATGACACATTTAATAGTTTGCTGTGACTAACATACTCTTTGACATGTAACATGTAAGTATTATTTTTATTATCATTAATATCTTTCAAAACTGTCTTTCACCTTTGTCTTGATATATATTCATGTTAACACCATCTAACCTACCACCCAAACAAAACAAATTGTAAGGAAAGCATTGACTCTTCCATCCGCTTCTTCCATCTGTTTCAACCTCACAAACTTTCATCATATAATTGCTTCATAAATTAACGTTTGTTTTACCTCTCAAAAACCCTCTCACATCCATTCTATATTAACCTTGCTATCTTCATTTTGACAGGCATTTCCAGAATCTCACCAAAATTTGCAATAATAGTGTACTATGTTAAATGATTTTCCTTGCCTACTCTCCTTAATGCATCACATTTATTCCTTTACTTTCCTTAGTCTTTTAAAACACAGCCCAATTTCATCACTAATACTACTGCATTGTAATTGGTTACTTATTTCTCTGTGGCTCTCAAGGGTTTATCAACCTTGGTACTGTTGACATTTGGGGATATATAATTATTCATCACTGGGGGTGTTGTTCTTTGTATTGTAGGCTGTTTCACAGTATCTCTGGTCTCTATCCACTAGATGACAGTAGTGCCCCCTCCCCAGTTATGACAAAAAAAAAAAAAAATGTCTCCAGACTTTGTCATATGTCCCCTGAGGAGAAAACCATCCTGGTTTCGACCACTGCTGTAGAAAGTGAGTCATTTACAGACAGGGGTTATATTTTATTGACATAAGTCCCTAACACCAAGCACCAAGTTGGAAAAATGATAAATGTTTAATAAATATTTTATTAAATGAATGAACCAGTTCTCTCTTTCAAGTATTTTTCTTCTTCTTTTTTAAATCTCAGGGACCACCCTTTATCTGTGCTTCTGTAGCTTTTAGCATTTTTCTGTACATATGTCTGTTTCCCCAGTTACATTGTATGATTTTCTTACATCCTTAACCCCCACAGAATGAATGGAATATAGTGGGTTCTCAATAAATACATATTCAATTATATTTAGTTAGTAAATTAATATCTATATTCTGTGGATATGTTCATACCACATGATTCTCTCATTGCAGGTCCTATATGATAATAATTGTATGTTCTCACATCATGCACTTTCCCTTTGTGACACTTATACCAGCTATAATTAACTGATCATGTATTTAATTGCTTAGTATCTATCTCTGTAGGGTATTTGAGACAGAAATGGTGGTTACCTCATTTTTCCCCCTCTCCTCTGGCTAACCCAGAACTTTATTCACAGTACATACTCAGGAAATTATAAGTCTTTGTCAAATGAATGAAGGAAATAAATTAATGCTTCTGCCAGATGACATGGACAATATGTACTTGGAGAATTTGATGCAATATATGTATCATGGTTTATGGATGTATGTGATGAAGCATCTTTGAACCTATATTAGGAAGCTTTAAAAAGTGTCATCTTTGTCAAATTAGTGAAAAAGTAATTTGCCCCTCTAAATCACTTCACAAAAGGGAGAACTTGACGCTGTCATAAGTCGATACAGATGTTTGATATCCCAGACTTGTAATCTCCTCTTGCTCAGCATGTTCATTTTTTTCCGGTCCTAATGAGTAGCCCATGGATCTTAATTGACATATTGACCTTGAAAACTCTAGACAATGATCTCTTGTGCCAGCTTCATTATCTGTGGCTTTATTAGCCAAGGAAACTTGACAATAAAACATGAAACAATCACAATCTACACAAAGACACTATAAATCATACTTCTATCAAGTAAAAATAACCAATCTAGTCCCTAACATTGTATCACACAAATACAATTTTGTCTTATATTCCAAATATAAAATAAGTAGTTTTGTTCTGCTCTTGTCTGAAACTACTTATTAACCCATATTTAAAAAATCTCAACAATGAATGTTTGATAAGAATTTCACAGAGCAGAATATTGTTTAAAGACTCTAAATTTAGTGTCTTTTGAGGAATCTTCTTGCATCAGAGGAAACCAGCATGCTATCTTAAAGAACATTAAAACCAAGAGACAAAAAAAACCTCTTTTCATACATATTGCTGTGTGTTTTCTTTCCTCACCATGGTCTCCTGTTGTTCCCAGTAGGGATACCAATTCTAGGATATGCAGTAGACACCTGTACTATAGAAGCTAAAGCTTGAAATTGTTCGGGAGAAGCTAAGTTAGGGCTTTTCATTTGACAAGAAATCGTAAGCAAAAAATCATAGTAAACAGCCTGCAATAAATGGCCTGTAATAGAAGTACAAATTTTTTAAAAAAATTATTGACTTAGAATTTTCTGATGGAAATACTATGCCAAAATAAATTTGAAAGTGATCCTAACCACAAGCAGTCATGTTAGGCACCTGTTGACTCTTCTATATCATGCATAGCTTAATGAAAAAGACCATTGTTTCTCACAAAAGTGTGTAACTGTGTTCCCGATGGGGAGTAAAAATTACAAAAGTATGAAATTGTCATTTCAACTTGAAAACTACTGATATTTAGGTGATGTTTTATTTTAGCTGAGCACATCTCTATTATACATGTTTTCATTCCTTTTTAATGTCTGGAAAATACACAGGTCTTTCTCCAGGACATAAAATGAGTTATTATGTTGTTATATTAATTGCCTGTACAATCATATCCAAATTCCCAAGATAATAATGGTCAGTCCTCTATCTCCCTTTCAAACCTCACTCCCATTTGCCCCTTTGTTCCTGTTCTTGTGACTGTACACAATGTGGAAAGCATCCACAGTGTCTAAACAGGTAGTATTCTGGTTGTATTACTCCCTGTGCTTGGAATGAAGACCCCACTATTTATCCCCGGAATACTCAACCTTGCTTTTCAAATCTCAGTTCAAGCCAACACTGCCTGCTCTCTGAAGCCATCGTTGAGTCTTCCAGGCAGGCTTTGCCGTTTCTTTCTCCATATACCCAACTGCTTCTATCAACTCTATTTTTCCTTCCACTCTCTTCACTCTGGAACAAATTATCAGGGATATTAGTGCTAAAATCAGTGGACTCAGTAGTGTCACTTGCCTGTGCACTGATCAGACCATATTTAGAAAGTATATTTAATTCTTGGCTATTGTAGAGCAACATTGATGAATCAGAACATGGTCAGAGAAGAAAAGATCTTAAAGCCATTATATCGTGAGCTGCTACTTATGCAGTTATAAATTGGGAATAAATGATATCTGGTACTGTTGTAAAATTGAACTAAAATAACACATCAAAATTCTGTTAACTTGAAAAGTAAATTTTGAGAAACACGTTCCATGCCCATTTGCCAATTTTACACTCCCTGTATTGGTTGCTCACCATCTTGAGAGAGTAGACTCCCCTGTGGGCATTTGTTTCCTCTGTTTACAAATGAACTTGCAATGAAATTACTACTTTTTATTTATGTTTTTATTTTTATCTCCTTGATCGAATGTAAGCTTCTTCATGGCACAAATTGGTGACATTATTTTCATATCCTTTAATACCAGCACATTAATACTAAACACACAGTACAGTCTTCAAAAGGATATGAAGAATCTGAAATGAGTTTCCACCAAAGGAAAACATTGTTGTTTTCTTTAAAATAGCCAATGGGCCATCATGTAGAAGACTGGTAACTTCATCACCTCCAAACGGTAGCACAAGGAAGAGTGTGGGTAGCTAATTGCACATCAGTATTGGGAGAATACTGAAAACTTCTAAAAAAGAAACAAATGATTTGTTATCCCATTATCCAAATAGTCTCTCCTAGTTGAAATATATGAAACCAGTTCATACAAATGATTAGAATATAGAAAGAATTAAAAAGGTATATACTAGAAATAAAAGCCTAACCTTCTATTTCTAGAAACCACCCTTTACAGTGTTCTTCAAAAAGGTATTATGCATGTACATATATGCCTATAAGTACATCCGTAAAGTATTTTACACTGAAGGCATTCTCCCTATTCCCATTTATGTGAGTTAGTTGGTGTCTTCCTTTCTCCTTCTCTCTCCTCCCTCTCTTTCTCTTTCTCTGTGTTTGTGTGTGTAACTCCACTTCTTTATTGTCGGTATTATTGAACTTATCAAGAAAAACAGTGTTGTCATGAGCAGTCGTGTACATGGATACTTTGAAATATATCGGGAACTTTCTCTAAAGATTTAATGTTAAAAAGGAAACCAAAGAAATAGACTTTCCTGTGAGGTAACGATGTCTTCGCGAGTGTAAACTTTTAGAGGCTTTCCTTTTTAAAAATTGTTTAATGTTTATTTATTTTTGAGAGAGAGAGATTGACAGAGTGTCAGCAGGGGAGGGGCAGAGAGAGACACACACACAGAATATGAAGCAGACTCTAGGTTCCGAGCTCTCAACAAAGAGCCCAGCTTGGGGCTCAAATTCATGAACCAGGAGGACAGGACTTGAGAGGAATTCGGATGCTCAACCAATGGGCCACCCAGGTGCCCCCAGAGGCTTTTCTTTAAAATATTACCGCTTTGGAAATGAAGCTAAACTAAAATGGTTCCTAACAGCTGTTCATAATTCTAATATAATAACGAAATTTTGGTTGCTATTCACATCAAATAATGCTTCTCAACATTAGCTGTAAATTATAATCATCTGGAGAAATTTAAAAACAATAACAATGCGCAGGTTCCAGTCCTGATGAATTAAGTCAAAATCTGTAGGGATGGGACTCAGGCTGTAGGTTTCTAGGTTCTTCTAATGTGCATTTGCTATTGAGAATTTGTGATGTAAAAGTCAAGTCATTAACATCGTTTATCAGTAAGTTTGAAAACAAGAATGGCAGCAATAAAGGTACAAGAACTTTACGGAATTTATTTTCTTCTCTACTAGCAAAATGGGGGGAGCATGATAGTAATGTAAAGAACAGAAACACACTGGAGAGAACCTCAGACACTGCCAGTACAGGACTTTGGTAAATGTTAGTCATTTTCTCTGAGCAGATACTCCTTTTTTTCAACTCTTTGAATGCTGGTTCCTTGTACAGAGGAGGAAAGGGTCCATATCTGTCTGCACTCTTTCCCATTGTTATTCATGGGTCCAAGGAAGCTGAGATGGGCATCTGAGCTTCTTGAATCAGTGGTTCTCTACAAGAAGGTTAGGAATCATCTCTCTGTATCAGAACTGATATGTAGCAACGTCCATGAGAAGAGATGAGTAGGCTTCTGTCAAGGTAGATGCGGCAGGGTAGATAGAATGAAACCTGAAGCTAGGTTAAGTAATTGGGTTCTTGTTCAATAAATTGCTTGTTTGTGCTGTGTAATGAAAGATCTTTGGTGCAGTGGATGTCTGAATCCAAATACTCTTCAGATTTTCTGATGGAAAAAGAGATAAGGGTGAAAGGGATTTAATTTAGAACTATTGAAAACCTTTAAAGAGATTAGAAAAAAATGGCAAATGCAGTTTCTTTTTTAAAATCAGGATTCTTTGTTACTTGTCAGCGCTGGTTATTTATTTTTTCAATTGACAATAAAACTTATTTGTTGGTTTTGTTTTTGTTGCTTTTAGTTTTTCTCCCATCAATTTGCCATCATTAAGTGACCTTTAAGATTCAGATTATGAAGAAGATAATGGGGAAATTGTTTTCTCCCAGCCCATGTACCCTAAACCTGAATTTAGGAAGTATTAACTTTCAGGATTTCATTGGAATGTCACATCAGAATTGTGGGCACTGCATCGGTGCATAGACTAGACCTCATGTCTTGATTCAAGTGATATTTTTTCCCCCATAAAGTCAGACCTCACTCATGTGCCTAAGCTTCTATTTAAAAAAAAAAAAAATTCTTCAAAGAATACACTTTAAAAATATATCTCATTAAAAAATTCATGTGAACAATCAGAGCAGTCTGGATATGTAATAGTGGGTAGAATTTGGTGAAATATATTAATCTCAACAATAAAACCATTCATGCATTGGGCTTTTTAAAGCATTGTCCCAGATAATTTTAATAAGTAATTATTTGAATGGATTTACTTTCTAAGGGATAAAAAAAATGTGTCCAAGAAATGAGAAATAAAATGGTCTCTTTCTTTTCATTCCACTCGTTTAACACTTGAAAAAAATAAAAGGCTTTATTTGAGGAAAAATTTAGGGATACACAACTAGAAGAGGAAAGGGATTCACAACTCAGAAGGAAAAAAAAATGTTGACTGGATAAGATCTGTATTGAAATTCCCTTCAATATATGGTACATTCATAGTGTTTTGATACTTGGGACAAATCGCAGGCATCGCATCCCCTCAGACGCTTTGTTTCACATCTCTGTGTCATACTCTCTAACCCTCCCTTCACTAGGTGATCTACGTATTCATACTTCATCTATTCTTGTTCTTTCCTCAGTTTTCCCTCTCCTTCTTTCTCTTCTCTGGAGGAACATGTATCTAATCTCCAGGATCATATTGGGAGTCAGAATTCTAACAAATAAGTGCTTATTGAAAGTAGCTTCTCTTTAGGGTTGCCTAGCATGCCACATGAAACAGCAGAACTAGGAAGTAAGAACACTGAGTTGAAGCAAAAGTTCAGCTGAAAAATTTGTTAAGTCTTGGCAGCTTCTAAGCCCTGTAGAGATCCGTTTTCTTTTAGCAGAGGGTCAAAGGCAGAACAGGTGATCCAGAGCTGCACTGAAGACGGGAGTGTCTCCTGATGAAACATATCACTCTCAGACTCTGGGAGGCTGTCATGTGAGAGGCTGAATTAGAAATACTTTCAAAGAGACAACTGTCTTCTAGAGAGTAACCGTCCTTTTAAAAAAATTCAGGAGTTGGACTTCCCATTTATCTTTAAATGAGGAAGGAGACCTTCTCCATTTTCCCTAACTCTTGACTTCATTTTAGAACTGACAAGTTTAAACAAGATGAGAATCAGATTGCTTCTGCTTATCTCATGCTTTCAGCTCTAGCCGACAATGTAATTAATGTTGCTGTAGGAAAAACAAAAAGCGTTCTTGAGGAGAACTTTTTCCTCTCTGCTTTTTGCAGGCATCATTCTTGAGAGAGTAGGTTGTCTTTTTGACATACTACTGAGGGAGGTATAACACACAGATGTCTGTCCTTGATGATTTTTTGCATGTCTGTTGATTTGTAAGTTAAGCCCAGACTACTTTGTCTTCTTATCTTTTTATGGTGCACAGCAGTTATTAATTACCATACTGTTAAAAAAAGTAGCATCCAAAACAAAAAATTATCCATACATATGCACATAGTTTCTTTTGCTGGCCTTCCCTACAACATATGATTTTCCTTAGCATGTTGGTGTTTTAATCCGTTTCTGGGGAAA
Organism: Prionailurus viverrinus; assembly: GCF_022837055.1. NCBI lineage: Eukaryota > Metazoa > Chordata > Mammalia > Carnivora > Felidae > Prionailurus > Prionailurus viverrinus. Next base: position 59,983,392 of record NC_062562.1, on the reverse strand, counting down.
TTTGCTATAGAAAAGTACTAGAGTTATACTGATAGCTATCGGGTGTCTTTTATAACTAGTTCCCTCAGTTCAAGGTTACATTTTCTTACCTACACTGTCAAAATTGTTTTCCAACATCATTCCTACAAATTCCAGTAGACTTCCCATCCTCGCTTGCAAGTCAGGTTTTCTCCTCAGAATCCTTCAATTTCTCTCTCTTAGTTACCAAATCAATTGTGAACGCTTTATTCTGGCACTCAGTTGTCTATAGCTAGACCCATATTTGAGTACCTATCCTGACAGTTTTATGTGCTTCAATTTCTGGTCTCTAATTAAATTATATACATGAGAATACTCAGAACTTGCCCATAATATTTAGTCCGCATGGACTGCTTTTATAATCCATCTTTCTACTGTGATTCTACGCACTTATCAAGACCAAGTTTAAATGCCATTTCATCCATAACTTTTTTCTCTTCATTTATACTTTTTTTCTCAGCACCCTTGCCCACCATCTACTACCACCATGGGGACATACCATAATTAATGGCTATTTTTTTTATGTTTGTTCCTATGCTATTGTAAATGCACAATACCTTGTGATATATGTATTCATATGTGTATCTGTCTGCCTTATAAGAACCTCAATATAGGAATATACCTATATCTATACAGTAGCATATAGAAATATACACTACTTAACTCTTTGTTGGTATGTGAAATGGTTTACCTACTTGTTATAGAGAATATATACAGTTTTTTTCTTACGTTTATTTTTTAAAGGACAGACTATATTATTATGAAAAAAATGTGTTAAGAATTCGTGGATCTTTTCTGTAGATAAACTTACATTCTGTCAAGAGAAGTCAACGCCTATTTTCAAAGGCAGAAAATTTTCTTTTTTTCTTGGTAGCAATAATGGGAAACACTTTAACCTCCTGTTTTTTAGTCCAAAGTGGAATGGTGTTATTTATCATGCATTGATTTGTTGTCTCTGAACTGACAAAGTAGGTGGTTTGGCTATTTACAGTCAGTGTAAGATGGTATGTATATATGTTCAAGGATGCAGGTGAGTACCATTAGAATAAGTCCTTTGGGACGGCTAGTTATGTAGCAAAAGGAATATATCATACAAGTAATTAAGGATGCAAAAGAAGAATAGTATAGAAAGATACGATGGCTTTAAACATAAGTTGTCTTCTAATGAAGCTGATGTCAATCCAACCATTCTTTGGAGAAATCTATGTAGGATAAAGTTCTAAAATTTTCATTTTGTGATCATAATTGTATTTTGAAATGATTTCTATTTATAATGGGAATCAATATTTGATCTAGTGGGTCCTCGGTATCATCCTCAGTATGATAGGATTGTTTAAGCATTTGTAAATTGGGAAAACTGAGGAATATAACAGACATGAATCCCTCACTTTCATTTTCAGTTTTTATGAAATAAAACATATATTTATGCATTATGTTTATACTTAATATTATATTCAATGTTTACTGTAAAGTTATTGTAAGTAAATTTTTTTCCTGTTATAATTAAGGTTATAATTTCCTGATATAATTCATATCAGATGGCTGTAAACTACCCACTTAACGTTATGTGATTTTTCCATAAGAAGCTTATTTGGTGATTCTCTCTTTACAGAAATATCTTTATTTTAATATATTTTATTATAATAAAATTTATATGCTAACCCTTAATAATAATATTCCTAATAAATTACTCACGCCGCCAATGCCACCTCGCCACCACCGCCGCTATGACTCTCTAGCGTGTAGTTCTGAACTCTGTTTCTTGGTAAAACTGCGAGGTAGGAATTGTTTGTTGGCTTTGAAACCAGGGGCGGATCAAGATGAGTGCTGGACACTTTGGTAATGATGTCATTTAGGAAAAGGCATCGGGTTTCTTTCTTAGTTTCTATTCAATTTGGAAGGCTTAGCTCTATCACTGTCATTTTCTGGTGACATGACTGAGCGTGTTTGCTGAGCCTCAGAGGCTGTGCCACATGCAAGGGTACTGGGGCGGGCGGCCCTCAATCCTCCACCTTCCTTGTCGGGCGCTGGTTTGCTCTGCTGCCCAGTGACAGTCCTGGATGTGAGCAGTGTCCCCCCTCTGCCTTGTCCTCAAGACTGCTACATCAAGGCCTGCAGAGGGTGGGGACTTGGGGGCCACAGGCCCAGCCCTGGGGACCTTGGCCGTGGGGCCAGTGCTGGGGTTCAGTCAGGGTCTGGCTGGCTTCAGCTGTCCTTATGCGTCCTCATGGCCAGCGCACCTGTGACAGGTGTGTGCTGTCTGTAATTTGGTTGGGGTGATGATATATGGAAATGTCCAATAGCTTGCTTTTAATGTAAGCTGTTCAGCAAGATTTTCCTATCTTACGGAAAGCCTTTTTGCTGATGCTATTAGAGTAATCGCCGATAGACCAAGTTTTGAATTCTGTGGCAAAATCCCAGAGAGAGGACGTGAACGTGCTCAGGTCTCTGCTCATCCCTCAGCTTTTACTTAAAAGGACCTGGCTGTCACTTCTTGTTCCTATTTACATCTGATTTCTCCCAAAGCGGGGGAGTTGGAGGTGGAGAGAGGGAGCTGCGGTGTTCTTAGAACGCGCACCTGTTGGGGCAGCTGGGAGGCTCCGTCGGTTAAGCGTCCAATTCTTGGTTTCGGCTTAGGTCATGATCTCATGGTTCGCGAGTTCAGGCCCCACGTCAGGCTCTGTGATGACAGCGTGGAACCTGCTTGGGATTCTGTCTCTCTCCTGCTCACACACACATTCTCTTTCTCAGAATAAAACAACAGAAACAGAAAGCAAGCATGTGTCGTGCTCAAGAGGAAGCTCTAGGTTTGGCAGGCTTCTCACTGAAAGGTCTGAAACTTTCCTCAAAGAGTCGTTAAAAACCATTTGTGAAGCTGAAGAGCCTGGTTTAGTTGCTTGCCACTCAGTTTTAGCCTCTTGACAGGAATCCGGTTTTCGCTGGCATCTTAGTGATTCAAATTCGACAGATTCTATTTTTTTCCCTTTCAGGCAGATTTCAAACTGATGTGTGATAACGCGATGACCTACAACAGACCAGACACCGTGTACTACAGGTAGACCAAGAAGATCCTTCACGCAGGCTTTAAGATGAGCAAAGTAAGAAACCCACGGCAGCAGGGAGCCACAGAGACGTGAGTTCCCCTCTGTCTCGATGCCTACACAGAGCCCCACCCCCACTGACTGACATGCTTCCACCAGTCCATCACTGGCAGTGGCGCGGAGCTTCTGCTCTAGGGTACACATCCCAGGCCACCCTCCCCTCCAGGTGCTCTCTCTCTCTCTCTCTCTCTCTCTCTGCTCCTGCGCCAGCTGGAACGTCTTCTTTAGGGTTGGTGGAAAGTGCTGGATCTGTTGATCTAAGTGTGGGTGTCTGATGGATTGCAGCCAGACTGTGATTTGTTTTACGTGGCTGCCTCACTGAGTCCAGACAGGACGTCTTAGCCATCCAGAGTGGCTTCCCAGATCTGTCCCACGAGCCAGGTTGCATGTGTCACGCATCTAGGACCAGTGCCTTGTACCTGATCAGCCTGTAGGTGAGGTGAGGGCCACTGTGCCCTCTGGCCCGTCCCCCTCTGCCAGCCCCGAGTGCTCCCAGCCAGTTGGCCGCGCCTGTGGTGCTGAGTCCCACCTACACCTGCCGCGGTAGCGCCATGGGAGCCCGCTGTTAGGCCAGGCGAGGCTGCTGCTGTCCACATCCAACCCATCGCCATGGCGCCTCGGCTGTGAGGCAGAGGTAAAGGCCTGCTGCTCTGTCCTTTTTGATCCTAGGAGCGGCTGTTAGCTCTGAAGCACAGCATGTCGTTTATGCAGGACATGGATTTTTCTCAGCAGGCAGATCTTCGGGGCAACGAAGACACAGCTTTTGAGGAGCTCGTTCCTGAAGCAGCACCTGTACAAGTTGAAACTGCCAAGGAATCCAAAAGGAAGTAGAGAAGTTATCAGGTATCGGGAAACGCACCTCAGGAATGTGAGTGAGGGTGAGCCTGTGCTGGCGCCCGTGTCTGCGGACCCCCCCCCCCCCACCCACCCCACCTGCTGGAAGGAGCCTGGTCCCCAGAGGCTGCATGTGAGCTCTGGTCTCAGATGTTTCCAGGCAGCTGGCCGGCAACCTGGACCAGCCGGGCCTTGTCACGCTAACGGACCTGGGGGCACAAGGGCTGGACCGCCCCTGCCAGCCATACGCAGGCTCTGTTCCAGGTGTGACACTGCTGTTCCCATATGTGTGTTGCAGTGATTGTTGGCCCTTCACTCTGAAGAAGTTCCCTCCTATGCAGGACACTTGGTGGCCTGGCTTGGCTGTCCCTGGGCGGGGGACATAGCTGTGCTGTGTTAGGCAAGTGACACGCTTTGGGCGGGGCTTCATTCTCATCATACCCGACCCCCCCAACTCCTGCAGCCATCCACCCTGGGCCAGGGAGGGGGTGCTTCTTGCAGGCTTGGGATCCGCAGGCAGAATTTGCTCCCACAGCTCCTTGGATGGAATCTGTCCATGTGCTTCTGGAACCTTCCACAGGAGAGACCACATCCGTTGGGTGCTGCACCCAGCGACCCTTGGCTGTTCAAATAAAGCTCTTCTCTGTGTGGGGTCTGAGGCCACCTGCCGAAGGCTCGGGATGCCCCTTTTGCCTCATGACCTGTGCTCCCAGCTCACCCTTGTTTCTGGTGTCTCCACGCTCCATGGAGCTTTGCTTCTTTTTCCAACGGTGCCTCGAATGACATTGTGAGTAGTGAGGTTGCCGTCAGGTTGCTCTTAGATCGACTCAGGTGTGCAGCTGAGACACGAGACACCTCCAGCGGCCGTTTGGGTCTCCCTTGCTGTTCGTGGAGGCCTCGCGTATTGCTGCAGTTACAGCCATGAGGACAGGGTCAAGGAGTACTTCATGCCTCTGCTCCCAGCCCATGGTGACCTTGGGGAGTGGTAGGGACTGACTGTGGTGAGGTGGGAGCAGCACGTGCCCCGGTGACATGTGTGGTGTTCTTGCCTCGCAGCTGCACGTTTGAGCTGGAAGGAAGTGCTTGCAGCCTGACTGACAGCACGGCAGAGGAGCACGTGCCGGCCTTGGTGGAGCACGCAGCTGACGAGGCTCGGGACAGGATCAGCCGGCTCTCACAGGGGGCAAGGTAGCGTCAGGGGTGTCAGGGCAGAGCTCGTGTCCCGCAGGCTCTCTTTGGGTCCTGTCACCAGCTCCATCTCTGGGGTGCCTCGCGAGCAGGACCCTCCCAGAAGTGGTGTGTGTTACGGGGTCGCTGCAGGCAGGCTCGCCCCGTAGTGGGGATGTTGCCCACCGGCGGATGGACGTCAGGCCTGCCAGTCATCTGCGCTGCAGCCTCCCTCTTCTCCTGGTTGCTTGTGTCTCTGTACGCCTCTGCAGGACCTACACGAGGCACAGGCAGAGCGCAGGGGCTCCTGGCTGTCCTCCAACCTCAGCTCCCTGTCCAACACCTCCCCCTCCAGTAGGGACCAGCACCACCTGGGTAAGGTGGCCCCGGGACTTTGTGGGCTGCTCCCTCTGCAGGGTGCCCCTGCCCCTGGGGCGCTGAGACCGCCCTCTAGTCGGGCAGCTGCACGGGGCTGAAGCGTGTGAGTGGAAGTCACTTGGGGTTAGGAATCGTGGGGAGTGGCCGTGAGACATGGCCGGCCCTGCGTCATGAGGAGCCCCAGCTGGCTACACCCCAGGGACCTTGGAAGGGGCAGAACGAGCCTCAGACGCTGAGTTCAACTCGGGGAACGTTTGTTTCTTTCTGCCATTCCCGATTTTAGTCCTAACACAGAGTGTCAACGAGTGTGTCGATCCTCCGGGGCCCTGAGGGGAGAGCAGGCGGCCTGGGGCCTTCTGTGTTTACTGAGACAGAGCGGGCAGGTGTGTGGGCCCCACCGGGATTTCAGTCCCACCAGGAAGGGAACCAAACGCTTCCTGGCTCCTTGAATTTACTCCCTTACTTCCCCATGCTGCTGTTGTAGTTCCCAGATAGAAGGTCGGGCTCGCGAAATACGTCTTGACGTTGTGGGCTCGGGGGTGCTCGTCCATGGTGGAGGTTTGGCTGAGTAACAAGCGGGCTCTATGGCTGAGTTGTGGTTTCACTAACCGCCGTCACTAGGACACGTTTTCGGCCCGGTGTGAACCGCGACGTGTGTGTGGATCCACTGTGTGAACACCTGTCTTTCCCACAATTGCAGGAAGTCCTTCTGGCCTCAGCATCGGGGAGCAGCCAGAGGTGACCCACGACCCATACGAATTTCTTCACTTTCCAGAACCTGCAGCCTCTGCAAAGAGCTAGCCTTGTAGATAGACTTCCGTTAGTTTTTTATTTTTTTATTTGTGTGTACAGAGTTTTTGTCGTGAGACAGAGACTTTCGTTTTGTCCCCTCTGGCGTGCGGGAAGCAGCCCCGGGGAGGTGGGGAGGTGTCTCTGGCATCATGTCAGCCACACGCGGATCCCGTGTTTCTGTGGGTAGCCCCGTGAATCCTGGACAGTGGACAGCACACATACAGGTGTGTGACTGGGTGGGGTTGAGCCGTTGTGCTTTGTCTCTTGAGCTTTGAGGGGTCTGTAAAGCTCCTCTCTGTGTCTGGCCGGGACATACCATCCTGCCCCAGCTTCCTTCCCGAGCACCCCCTGGGAGGCAAGAGATGCCCACGTTGAGGGTCCTGTGTGCTGTTTGCCCTGCCCGCCCTCCCCGCAGTCCCCACATTTCCGAAGCAGGTCATGGCGGGGCCGCACCCTCCTGGCCTGGGATAGGCTCTGTGCTGGGCGAGGCCTGCCTTCTGCTGGAAGCTGACACTGCCCCCTGACGACAGTGATGTGCTGTGTCCATAGACTTTTTTAATCTGGATGTGTTTACTGGATGCTTGTTTACATTTGCAAAATGTAGAGATCTCAATAAAATACAGAGCGATTGCATGTAATTGTTTGCAGCCCCATAGGTGTCCACTTCTTTGTTTGTTTTTTTTAATTTTCTTCAACGTTTATATTTGACAGAGAGCACAAGAGAGGGAGGGGCCGAGAGAGAGGGAGACACAGAAACGGAAGCAGCTCCAGGCTCCGAGCTGCCAGCTAAGAGCCCGACATGGGGCTGGAACTTACAAACCGTGGGATCATGACCTGAGCCGCAGTCGGACGCTCAACCACCCTGAGCCCCCCAGGCACCCCTGTAAGTGTCCACTTCCAAGTGACTTTTCAGCAAGAACCTTTGTCACAGGAGGTCAGCAGCGTCCGTTCCGGCTGCTCACCCTCTCGCGTTTACTCTGTGTCTGGCCCCGTTCTCCGCCCGCAGTGTGTCTCTCTTACCCACCCTGCACAACTTCCAGGTGGCTTCCTTTTTGAAAACAGAATTGGAAGGGCGCCTGGGCGGCTCTGTCATTTAAGCGTCCCACTCGTGATCTTGGCTCTGGTCATGATCTCCCGGTTCGTGGGTTCAAGCCCCATGTCGAGCTCTGTGCTGACAGTGCGGAGCCTGCTTGGGAGTCTCTCTTTCCCCCTCTGCTCCTCCCCTACTTGTACGCACATGCGCACACTTCTTTCTCTCTCAAAATAAATAAACTTCAAAATATTAAAACAAAACAAGATTGGCGCTTCTGTCACCTCACAGGGCAGAGTGAATCCTGGGGGAAGGGGGTATGTGTGACAGAGGCAGTGGACAGCACGACGTCCCCCGGCCCACAAGTGCCACGGGGTGGGCCAGCCCTGCTGGCCACTGCCTGCTGCACTGGTAGGGCGCCTTGGGAACCTCAGGAGAAGGGGAGCAAAACATTGCATAGCTGAGGCGTCAGGAAGCCGTGGCAGGTGCCAGCAAAGGAGCAAGTCCCCAGGAGGACAGACCCCACGGTCAGGCTGCTCCTTCCTGGGTGTGTCACACACAGCCGTGAAGGGGGGACCTGGAGCTTGGGGCGCCTCCCTGGGCTTGCTGCCCCAGGAAAGCTGGCAGGATCCAGGTCAGAACCCACAGGTGCTCTTGGTGGTCAGAATAACTGGGGGCAGGTGGCCTGAGAGGGGGAGTGTCCCTCAGAGCCACAGTGGCCACGTGTCAGCCACGGATGCATGGGAGCACCGCAGCACCTCAACCATGCTGTTGACTCTCCAGGAAGGGGCTGTGAGGGCAGACAGTGCCAGGTGATGGGGGTCCATCTTGCTGCCTTTTCTGTGGGAAGCCACACTCCAAACAAGACCAGTGAGGTGGAGAGTGTGCACATGTGTGAGTGTTGCACGCTTGTGCAGTCTCGTATGTGCATCTGTGTGCACATGAGTACGTGTGACATGTGAGCATATGTGTGAGCACGCATGTGCACATGTTTATTCTGGTGCACGGGTGTGCACATGCACATTGTGCTAGTGCATGTGTGAGCACGTGTGTGAGCATGTGTGTGAGTCAATGTCCGTACATGTGTGAGCACATGTGTTGGCGTGTGTGTGTTGGTGCCTGTGTGTGTGCACGTGAGTGCCAGCGCCTACCTGTCCCGCACTCCACCTCACTCCTCCGCCATCCCTGCCCCCAGCCCCAGTGCTGACCCTTTGGGGGTTGGGTGCTTAGGTGTGTGCGCAGCGGGATTGCAGCAGGCCCGTAACAGAGCTTGTGAATGACCTTCCTGTCAGGCAGGTTGAGGATCACACTCGGTGGAGTGCTCTGTGCACCCTAAAACTAGGGGGGAGTCTGTGTTGAGGGAAGGGGACACTGGGCTGCAGTAGAGGGGACAAGAGTGGGTTGCAGAGTGGGGCCCACAGAGTGGGGCCCACAGCACAGAGTGGGGCCCATTAGAATTTTAGGGCATGCGGTTGTGCGTGGGAAAAGTCCTGGTCGTCCCGGGCGGGGGTTACGGCTCTGGTTTTTAGTCTGTTTCTTAGTGTTGTAGCTTCTGAAGTTTTTCTCATGGAGCGAAGATGTCTCTTTTGGAGGCACATTTCTCATAGGTGTGAGTGGCTGAGGTCACCGTGGCTCCAGGTCAGCCAGGAGGCCCGACCAACCTGCAGACTCGGGGGACCCCTGGGGTAGTGCCTCCCCTGCCCCACTCCCTGGTGCCTCTTTCAGGGTCTGCCGAGTGGAGGGGTTGAGGCCACAGGCCCCAGAAAAAACCCCAGCGAGGGGCCAGCAGCCTGCACACAGGCGTATCTGGGGAAGCCCGTTCTATGCAGAAGGCCGACACCTTGCTCGTCTTCATTTACCGAAAAGCACTTTCAAGCGCTGTAAAGACTAAACTTTGCCGCAGCTTGAGCTCTGCCAGTGGGAGTGGTGGCCTCACAGCCAACACTCACATGCCGTGTCAGACGTGGCGGCTCAAAAGTGAGTGCACTGTGGGAGGCCCGCACTCTGGTGGGTGCCCTGCCCTGAACTTGAACTGTGTTCAGTTGCTGGCATCTCCCACCATCCACGGCCTCTGCTGTGCCGATGGCTGTGCTCTTGGGGGTCTGAGACCCTGGTCAAGCAGCCTGTCGTCTGCCCTGGGTCTCTGGTGGCATGTTGGCCTGGCCCGGGGTAGCGCTGTGGACAGTGGTGGCCGGCAGGCCTGGGCACGGGATTCCCTGGGATGTGGTTCCAGGTGGAGGTTAGCACGCAGAGCTGTGCGGGCCCCAGCCCGGGGCTGCCCACAGGCGGGTGCTGGTGTGCAGGGCCCTTCAGGGGCAGCCGCTCTCCCCTCCCCCGCCCGGCCATCGGCCTCCAGCACCCTCATTCCCTGCGGCCCCTCATCCTGGGCCCCATCTCCTCTCGCCCGCCTGTGGTCAGACAAAGCTGCCAGGATCAGCGTCCCTGTCATCCCCAGGGACTCTTTGCTTCTGAAGATCGCTCTGCATGGTGTGTTGGGCCAAAGGGGGTATGTGTTGAGGACTTGGAAGCCCAGGTAGTCAGGCTAGATGTAGGAATGACCCGGACCAGCAGTTGGCCCCACCCCAGCCACGGGGGCCTTCTCTGCAGGGTGTCCCCAGCTGGCTGTGGGGGCCCCGGGCCTTCTCTACAGGGTGTCTGTAGCTGGACCTGCCCTGCCCCCCGTTGGCTGTGGGGGCCCCAGGGTGGGGCCGGCCCTGGCTTTATGTGGCGCCTTGGGCTCCATCATTGCCACAGCAACTGGGCCTTTGTTGTTTCTCAGGCCTGGGCCGAGTGAGACTGTGATCCTCAGTCCTGCCTGGACTGTTAACCAGGAAGGAAGTGGAGCGGGTTCTGTCTCCCAGAGAGGTAGGTGTCTCCTGCTTCTACTGTGACCAGAGAACTCAGAAGCACAACCTGTGCGCATCCCCAAGCAAGACACAGAATGAAATAATGATTCAGGGGCTGTCAGGACCTGTGTCAGGTTTCAGAAGGTCCCGTTTGCCAGGCTGTGATATCATAAACACGCAGGTGTGCCCAGGACGGCCTGTTCAGAGAGCATGGTGTGACGGTGTCTGTCTGGCAGGGGGCAGGGTCACCATCCACAGTCACACTGGGCCAGTGCAGCAGCCTCTGCTCGAAGCTTCTGTGAGTCGGCCATGTTTGTGTTGGGGACGTGGAGGTGACGATGGTCTTGTGGGAGCATTGCGGCTCCAACACATCTCACACCAAAACCTGGACTAAACCCTTAGGAGTAACGAAAAACGAATGTCAGGAACTGAGCTTGGGCTAAGAGGGGACCCAGGCCCCACCGAGTCTGCCCAAGAGGGAGATCGTTAGGTTCCCTTCCTGCAGGCTGAATCCAGAGGAACAGTCCTGGCATTTGCGGAAGGAGTAGACGGGGGACTGGCTCAGATCTGGTGGGGGTGGGGGTGGGGTGGTTAGGAGGTCGTCTAGGGAGTGACACCAGCACAGGCTCCAAAGGCAAGAGATGGCCATTAGCGGAGGGGGTGGGGAACGACGTGGCTCCAGTCCGAGGAAATAGCATGAGAAAGGTGAGGAACGAGAAATGAGTCAAGAAATCTTGTGTGCCTATGCTGTGTGTGTGCGTGCGTGTGTGTGTTTGTGGTGTGTGTCTATGTTGCGTGTGTGTCTTGTGTGTGTGCTGTACGCGTGGTGCATGTGTATGTCTCTGTGGTGTGTGTTCCACACGTGTATGCGCTCTATGGTGTATGTGTGTGGTACGTCACGCATGTGGTATGTGCGGTGTGTTGCGTGTGCACGTGTGTTCCGTGTGTGGTGTGTGAGCGTGAGCATGTGGATGGACGTGCCCGCACGGGTGCCTTGTGCACACACGGAGCCCACGTTAACTGTGCCGTCTGGTCTCGGCAGGAGTCGGGAACCCGTGCGTTTGTTGGTAACTGTGTATTTGTCCTGGTGAGAGCTGCTGGAATCTTCTGAGACTGAAAAACCAAACCAGAAGATCCAAGGGGGTGTTCGAGCCGAACACCTGCCCCGCCAGGGGGCCCGGGGCGAGGCCCCTGCTACCACCTGCAGCTGTTCTCTCCAGACCCCCCGGCTCACCAGAGCCCACGTGACTGCGGAGCCCGCGGGGCCCGACTTTGGTGGTGCCCACCACAGCCACTCCTGGTGACTGGGTAAGTGTGCACCTCCCGCCGCGGCTGCTTGGGCCGTGTGCGTGGTTGTGACCTCACACTCATGGCGCTGTGGTCCTGCCCCAGGGACCAAGGCTGCGCTCACCCTCCGCGGAGTGTTGCTCTTGGTGCCACTTTGAGATTGGCTGCAGGGAAGCTTTCGGGGGGCCTCCGAGGAGTGCTGCTGCGGTGCCCCCACACGTGCACTCTCAGTCCCATGTTCCCGTGACACTTTGGCTGTCTTTGTTCGGGTTCAAAGTACTTTCAGAACTTGAAAACTCGCTCTGTTTCAAGTTTTACCAAATCCAATGCCAGCTGCAACCTCAGTGTTTCCACATCAGTGATACCATTTCTGTCCTGGGAAGCCCCGTAGGATGTGGCCCACCCTTGCCTTCCACGGGCTCCTGGGCTGACATGCGCCCTCCCGTGCCTTCCCTGTGCCCTCGTGTCCTCTCCGCACCCCCTCGCTCCTTCGACAAGATAAGTGCTGTCTCCACTGCCATCCTCCATGGCACTTCCAATTTCTCCCACATCCCTGCTTCACCTCCCTGTGCCAAGGTCTGTGGTTACACCCTAGAGCCCACCTCCCCGTTAGTGGGGTTTGGTTTTCAGAAGCATCCTTCCCATTGGCCGGTACTTCCATCCAAATGTTGTTTTCGTGCGGGAATTGTGTCGTTTGTAACACAGGGTGCCTTTCTGTGCTCCAACCCCCGGGGTGCTGGCCTCGCCGTCCATGTGGGATGGTCTCTGTGGTCCCCCAGGGGTCTCACTGATCAGGTAAGCCCTGCCTGGCCCCACACCCCGAGAAGAGTGTCAGAAATCCACCCTAATGAGGCAAAGTCCCCAGGACCCTCGGCTCTGCCGGGGGCGGCTGTGATGTGGCTCACCTTCTCCAACAGACTGACACCTGGCCAGAAGTGGCCACGGCTCCCTCCCAGCCCCTCAGCTCGGCCTGGGTGTCCCCAGAGTGCCCAGAGACCCCAGAAGCCCCTTGGTCAGCAGGCCTTTGTTCTGGAGCAGGAACGTCCTCAAGGGAAACTTGCAGAAGATTCCCTGAGGATTTCAGCACACAGAAGTGTCGCGTGGTCATAAGGTCTGCTTTTCCTGCAACCTTTTCCTCGGTGTCCCTGGGGGTGGGGGTGGCCCTCCACCCGTCTTGCAGATGGATCTGTGCAGCCGGAGCCAGAGAGGGGCCCTGCGGGAAGCCAGCAGGAAACAGGCCTCGCCCCGCCGCTGGTCCAGAGTGAATGGCTGGTCGTGGCCCCTGCACACCTTCCAGGTGGTGGCCTGGACCATACTGTTCATCTTGGCCTTCACCAACTTCTGTATCTTCGTCCCCTTGCTGCCACCTAAGTGGAACTTGATCATGTATGGTGTATCCTTCACTGTGGGAGCAGTGCCTGCTGTCCCAGGGAGGCTCCCCACGGGCCCTGCCCCAGATCTGGCTCGGGGCCCTGCCATGCCTACCAGCCCCCCACACCTGAGTCACCCATGGGTCCGCACCCTGTTCTGCGACCCCACTCCCCCTCTTTACCCCAGACACCCGCCATGGCCACGCTGCCTGAAATCTTACGTTTGTTCTCTGTGTGGCTCACTGGCTTGGGGCTGGGGCTAAAAGCACAGGAGTGTCTGCTGCTTGCCTGCTGTCAGTGCAGGGAGAGCACGCCTGGGGTCCAGGGTCTTTGGGGTGAGGCAGGCAGCCTGGACGACAGGAAAGGGTCGCACAGGGGTCACAGGGATGGCTCAGAAACTGAAGGCTGAGTCCCAGGGATTCACATGGCGTTCGTTCTCAGGGTCTGGGGTGCCCCATGCGGGCCCCACTTGTCTGCAGGTCTGCAGTGGGCTGGGTCAGGCTGGCTGGTGGGGGAACCACGCCAGGGGTGCAAGGAAGACACCGATTATAACCGTGTCCCTTCTTGCAACAAGTGAGTCTGGTGACGGGTGTTGGCCGGGCCTGGAGTGGCCGAGGCCAGAGAGAAAACCTGCCGGCTGCGAGGAGCCACACAGTGGGGACTGTGAACCCCGTGGTGGCCTTGAAAGGAGGTTCCAGACATGTCACCAGAGTAGGCTTCAGGCCAGGTGGGCAGGCATCAGGGACGCACTTGGGGCTGACGCGCAGGCCCCGTGGTGGAGCGTGGCAGGTGCAGCCGAGTGCTCCTCCCCTGGCCAGGCGGGCATCGCCAGCCTAGCCCCCTCCTCACACCTCACTCTGTGAGTGACGGACCTCAGTTCCGCCAGCGCATCCGTGCTCTGGGGGCCACCGCTGGCCAACCCCACCAGTGAGCCTGGGCGTCCCCCATGGCCTGATGTGCAAGCCTGCTGCCCCCTGCCCAGAGCCACGCAGCCCCTGATCTGGCCGGCCTCCCCCCGTGGGGCCCTCAGGGTGTCTGATCCAGCGGCACAGAGCCGGGAATGTGGGTCCTGTGTGTCTGAATGCAGCTGCCCCACTTCTAGGCCTGTGGCCCAGGGTTGGCGACGCTAGGTGGGGCCTCCAAAGCCAACATCCCACGCCCCACATCACCCCGTGTAACTTGTGTCTTTCACACACACAAGAGGATGGGCAGAAGTCGGCCAGCCTTGTAGATTTCTCCACTGGTCCCCAAAACCTGCTTTGTCGGGATTTTAAATCCAGAATCCAGTCACAATTCACGCTTTGCATGTGGCAAGGGGTCTCCTCTCTCTGTCCCAGCACAAAGGCCTGCAGTGCCCGACCCACGACTTCCTGGTCAGAATGGCGCTCTCACTGGGACTCGCACCACAGGAAACATCTCCCAGTTCTGAGAGGGAGCCCTCTCTCGTTCTGGGACCAGAAGCCCTCAGTGTTGGCAGGGGCCAGCTCCGGGGAGGGCTAGTTCCTGGCCTCCTTGCAGCATCCAGCTGCCCCTCTATCTGTATCCTAACCTCCGTCCCTGACCGTGGGTTTGCGTTCTGGGTTCTAATCCGTTGTCTCCCTTCTCCCTTCGCCGTGGCTCAGCCTGTTCTGGGGCCTTCTCGAGCTGCCTCGTGTTCTCTGTGCAGGGAGCACTCTGAGAACTCACCTGCTTTGGGGCCCAGAGGGCGCCCTGAGCTCACTTGCACACCCTTTCTCCCAGGAGCCCCTGGCTGGCCCCAAGTCCCAGGTTCTGGCTGGCTTCCTTTCCCCCAGGCTCCGAAGCGCTTGGCCACCGGGGGGCACCAGCGTCGTTCGGCCCTGCAGGGGCTGCTGCCCCAGGAGGGAGGGCAGGGTCTCCTTTGCACCTCCAGAAGGCAAAGCAGAGGAGGCGGACCCCTGGTTCCCGGCTGACCTCAGAGGCCAGCTTCCCCCACCGCCCTGCCCCTGTGAAGGGCCCAGAGGGTCCCTGTGCTGAGGGACTGGCCTCTGATGTGACCCGTCTTAGTCCCAGGGCCTGCGCCGTGGCCAGGCAAAACCCCTGGTTAGGTTAGCCTCAGTGACTGCAGGGCTGGTGGCGGGTGGTGGGAGCTCTGGGGGGCGCCTCACCCCTTCCTGCCGCAGAACCTGAAGGACCCGAAAGGAAGGTCAGGAGGGCATGTGTCCTGGGCTGGCGGAGCTGTGTTTACCAAACACAGATTGTCTCTAAGGGGATGAGGCCTCGAGGGCAGGGCCTGGCCTTCTGCATCTGGAGACCTCCTACCCTGTCCCTTTTACTTTTTGTTATTCTCTGCAACCTGAGAGACACCCATAACCCGGGCATCTGAATGTGGGGGCAGAACTTTGGTGTGGTGCCCACCTGCTGACACTTCTCAGCCAAGTGGCTGATGATGTGAACGGCCAGGCAAAACGAGGTGGCCTTTTGCTCACCCGTGACACTCCCACGGGTGACCTGTCATGAACCCGTGTTCGTGCTTAAGGGGGCTTGCCCACCACATGGCGGGGGGCTGCCCCTCTGTTCCTGGGGGACACGTTCTGGGAGTGGCCTGGCCACTGGCACCTGCAGGGTTGGGACATGTGGGGAAAATCAGGCTCAGGTCAGGGGCATTGCTGCCTCCAGTTTGAGGCTATAGTGCAGGCCACGCTGCCCCTACAATGTCTCCAAGGGCCCCAACGCCTCAGTCCCTCCCCCATACTTTGCCTGCCTATTTCTGATGCGACAGAGGAAGGGGCCTTCCTGTTGCACCTCTTGTCCTGGGTCGGACCCCTCTGCTCAGGACCTGCTCCCGCTGCCCCAGTAACCACACAAACAGTGCTTGCCTCCAGCCAGCACCTCAGGCTTCAGGGAATAGGTGCAGGGAGATGGCATACCAGCACTGTGTTGGTGTCTCCAGCTGTGATGGCAAAGCCTGACCAGACCCCTGACCACCCGGCCACAGCCCCATACCCTGAATGGGACAGCAGAGCAGGGGAGGCTCAGGCCTTACCCAGCCCTGCAGGGTCCGGTGGCCACAGGAAGGGCCTTGGTGTCACCACAACACCACTTATGTGGCACTGAGTGATCTGGTCAGTCTCGTGCCCCCGTGCAGGTCCCCCAGGGCCCTGCTGGTTCTCAGCCACCCTTCCACTCACCCCTGGCCTGGGCACCAGCTTGGGCTGATCCTCGTGGCCCTCAGCTCATTCTCATCTGCCCTCCTCCTGCCCTCCTCCTGCCCTCCTCCTGCCCTCCTCCCCCAGCAGGGCTGGGTCCCCATCGCCTCCATGCCTTCATCTGGCAGCCTGAGCCCTGGGTCTGCACGTGGTGCCTAGAGGCTGGAGGGCGAGGGAGGAATGAGCGATTTGGGCCAGAAGCAGCCTCCCACTCAGGCTAGTGCATTGTGGAGGCAGGACCCCGCCTGTCAGCTCCAGGCTGCTCAGAGGCGGAATCAGAGGCTGCTGGCAGGTCTGAGGAGGACCCCCCGAGGGGGCTTCCCGCAGGCCTGAGCAGTAGCCCCAGCCCCCTGCTCCGAACCCCCACCCCTGTCAAATCCCGGCAGAACCCCGTGCACCCATGGCTTCGCCTCCCAGGCTGGGTCATTTCCCCCAACCACACCCGGGAACCCAACCTGTAAACCCTGAACCCTCCCATTCAGCACTGGTCCTGGGAAGCAGGGCAGGGCTGACAGGGAGGCGGCTTCCACCTCTTCTGTTTGGTTTCCAAGGGGACAGACAGTGTGTTGGTCCCGAAGGGGAGGATGAGGGTGGGAGCCCGGGGACTGGTTTTACCCTGGGTGCCACGGCGGGAGTGGGTGCCAGAGAGCCTGAGGGGCCTAGGGGCGAGGAGAGACAAGATGGGACCCAGACAGACCGTGCAGACTGGCTGTGTGAGCCCTCCCTGCTCCCCTCCTTCATTTTTTGATGATACACTGTCTTCTTCGCCCGACGCACGTGCTCTGAGCATCTCTGCTGCCCAAAGAACCCCCACGACTTCGGCACCCAGCGTGGTGGCCGCTGGCCCCTGAAGGCCTTCCCTTGCTGCCTCGGTGAAGCGCGGGGTCCACACCCTCAGGCCGTAAGCAGGCGCCTCCAGGGTCCTGCTTCTAGTTTGAGCGGGCACCTTCGCCGTGTTGACCAGGCCTGCCTGCACGTTCCTTGACACACTCACGCCCAGGTGACTGGTGGGCTTTTCTGTTTCTACTTCGTGGTCCACTTGCTTGCTGTTTGCATCGATCCTGCTGAAACCAACGTACGGCTCAAGAACTACTTGGAGCCCGTACCCATTTTTGATCCATCCAAACACACGCGTGTCATCGAGAACCAATATTGCCACCTGTGTGAGGTCACCGTGTAAGTGCCCAGGGTGTGGGAGCAGGCAGCCCCGAGGGCACGGCCCCTGCCGTGTGGACCCATCCCCTCTCCGTGCTGTGCACAGGCAGGTCCTGCCCCGGCCTTTCTGTTTTCACGCAGCTGACCGGTGCTGCTTTCCTTGAATGACCAGCAGTGGCCCTGAGACACGCAGGACCCCTCACCCATCTAAGGGCTCAGATGAGTCTCAGCCCCCCCACCGGAACCCCACCTGGGCTAGTCAGAGCCCTGAGGGCTCAGCAGGCAGCCTGGGAGGGAGGCCTGTGGCTCAGGATGGGAGCTGGTGGCACAGTGTGGCAGGCGTGTCTGAGGGAAGATAACCCCCCTGGGGCCTGGTCTTCCCTGCCACCTGTCTCTCCTTTCTGACCCTGTCTTCCTCCCACACATGCTGCTAACGGGCTGCTCATGTGAATTCTTCCTTCTAGGAGCCAGAAGGCTAAACACTGTGGGGCCTGCAACAAGTGTGTCTTTGACTTTGACCACCATTGCAAATTGCTTAACAACTGTGTAGGGGGCAGGAATTACAGGTGAGGGGCTGGAGGGGGAGGTCCGGGAGGGAGGGGCAGAGTCCTGGGGGAGGGAGAGGGAGACCAAGCAGGGAAGAGGGAAAAGGGCATTGCAGGGGCCAGGGGTGGGGAAGGGAGGAGGGACCTCGAAGTGGGGAGGGGTGAGGTCCTGGTGGAGAGAGAAGAGGTCCTTGGCAGGGGGGAGGGGTGGGGTGCTAGGGAAGGAGAAAGTGAAAGGACTGGGGGAGGGAGGGGGATTGGTCAGGGGGAGGGGGGAGGGGGCCCGGAGAGAGGGGTCCTGCAGGCTGGGGGCCTCATGGGTAAGGGGGTGGGGGCCACAGGCAGTGGGGGGAGTCACATGCTGTCCCCAGCACAGCGGTCCTTAACGTCTTTCTGTTCTCCTTGTCTGGCTCTGAAATGTGTTGGCCTGGAGCCCCTTCCGAATGTGGAGGCCCAGCCCCATCCAGAGGGGCTCAGGCTGAGCTGACTTGTCCTTGACCCGCTGGCCTGGACCCGGGCGCTTTCTCCTGGGAGGCCGTCAGAGCACAGAGGATGTGGGCCGAGGCTGCACTGGGAGCAGGTGTTCAGTCCTGCACGGGCTTTGCCAGGACCCCATGTGCTAGGGCCCAGGCTGTGAGTGGCCAAGAAAGTCGCAGGGGCTCCCCCAGCTAGTTCAGAGTGGCCTTTGCCGGCTCATGGCGCTGCAAGGGGTTCCACTGCTCACCCACCACTCATAGCAGGTGTGCTCTGTGCAGCCTGGTCATGGAGCGTCATGGTCTGTGCTCTGTGCAGCCCAGTCCAGGAGTGTTGTGGTCTGTGCTCCGGGCAGCCTGGCCCAGGAGGGTTGTGCTCCATGCAGCCCGGTCCAGGAGGGTTGTGCTCCATGCAGCCTAGTCCAGGAGGGTTATGCTCCAGGCAGCCACCGGTCCAGGAGGGTTGTGGTCTGTGCTCTGGGAAGCCTGGTCCAGGAGCGTCGTGGTCTGTGCTCCGGGCAGCCCGGTCCAGGAGCATTGTGGTCTGTGCTCCGGGCAGCCTGGTTCAGGAGGGCCATGCTCCGTGCAGCCCTGTCAAGAAATGCTCCACTTGTTCAGGCTTCAAAAGCGTTGCTGCTTTGAGCAGAAGGAAATGCAAAGCTGTCATCATTAGAAAAGTCAAATGAGAATTGGGGGCCTGGGAGCCCTCATGTCGCCCTCTCCACTACAGAGGAGGAGCCCCAGGCCAGCTGGAGTGTGGGGGGGCTGCCTCCTCACGGTAGCAGGGCTCTCTTCTCTCCCCCAGATGCTCCTCTTAAGGTCTTGGTGCCACAGGCTGGTCGCCTTGAGGTCTGGTCGGCTGTCTGGGATGGGCGAGGGTGTGTGGCCCTGCCACTGAGGAGGACCAAGCTGACCGGGCCCCACAGGGCACACAGGGTGGAGTTCCGAGGTCCTGACAGTGGCCTCCGGGCACAAAAGGCTGCAGAAGTTCCTGGTGGGGACGGCTGGGCCCCAGGAGCCCTCCTATCCACTGGGCAGTGGCAGCAGCAAGGAGTGTGTGCAGAAGTGAGGGAGGGCACCATGTGCGCGGGGGTCTTGGTGAGGGCATGGCCACCCCTGTCCACGTGGAGTCCCAGACTCCCTCCTGTCCCTTCCACCGTCAGGCAGAGAAAGCAAGAGGAAATGACTACATTTACAAGACGAGTTGGCCAAAACAGTTGGCAAAGTGTGATAAGCTCCTGAGAGGACGTGCCTTCACAGGGGAAGTGCCCGGACTGGGTGCTGAGGCACCACAGACACAGGAGTCAGAGACGACAGCGACGTTTCTGGCCCCGAACATGCAGTTGGACAGGCTTTGGCCCTCACCCTGCCGGGAGGGCCGCCTCCGGCCTGGTGCCAGCAGCACCGGATGGCCGAGGGCCTTCTGCTGCGGGGTGGGCCCGTCGGCTGGAACAGCTGCACCGCACACCACAGGCTCCCTGGGAACCAGAGCCAGGTGTGGGGCCAGGTTTGTGCCCCCTGCACCTCGGGGACACACAGGACACGTGCCCTCCAGGGCCTTTGACAAGGGGCCACAATGCAGGCTGCCCTCCACATCCACATGACCCTTTGAGGACATTCTCGTTTTAGCTCTCTGCCTAAAGATGTGTTAAAAAAACAAAAACAAACCTCAAGATGTTCTGGAAAAGAATAATGGAGTCAGATAAATTTCAGCTGGATAAAAGACACTGCTGAAGATTGAAAATGCTAAAGAAACAGTTTCCTTAAATATCACCACGGTAGAAAGCCCAAAGGAAGACCTTGCAGCAGGAGATTATTCCAAGAATTGCTGACCAGAATTTAATTTTTTGATGGTTAGATTGTTCTCTGTGTCCTGAGCACAGGCAAGAGGACAGGAGTGATTCTGGTCTAATGCCAAAGCACAAGATGTCACTTGTGCACAGAGGTGTGCACAGGCCCCGGGAGGGTGTGTGGAGATGATGCACTGTGGGCCGCTGGCCGGCCAGGCGCCCGTCCCAGCACCCCTGCTTCCCCGACCTGCTGGGCTTCCATGCTTCTGGATGGAAGCACAGCACCCAGGATCCCGTGCAACATGGGGGGCAGGGGTGGTGGTCCCGATCCTGACCCGGCGGAGCCCTGGTGAGCAGTAGCGGCGTGCGGAGGAAGCTGCAGGCAGCCCGACCCGCCTGGAGCCTCCGTGTGCCCACCTGGGAGCCAGGCCAGGCCCTTCTCACTGCCGCGTGGGGGTGGGAAGGGGGCACAGAAACTGGTGGTGCCCTCAGGGCGTCCCCTGGGGATCTCGGGTGCCAGGAGACAGGAAGAAGGCTGGGCCTTGGGTTCGGGGTCAGGGGCACCTTGCCCAGCCCTGAGTCTGGCTCTGCCCCCCGCAGATATTTCTTCAGCTCCGTGGTTTCCGCCTCGGCCATCCTGCTCTGCCTGATCACCATCCTGCTGTACATCTTCATCCAGTACTCAGTCAACCCGGAGGTGCTGCGCACTCATCCCCTGTATGAAGGTACGGCGGGGCGGGGGGTGGGGGGGGCTCCTCTCTGGCATTGCTTTCTCTTGGGTCACTCGTGGTGGTAGCCTCTCCCTCCAGCTGTCTTTCAGGGAAAGCTCTCCTTCTGGGGGATGTCAGTCTGGCCCGCCCCTAGCTGGGTGAGCTGTGGGGCCGGGCAGGAGGGCAGCAGTCCCCCAGGGACCAGAAGGCAGGTTTGGGGCCCCGTGCCCATCACCCAGTAGTTGGTCTTGACAGGGAGCAGGGTGGGGCAGGAGGGCAGGGCTGCCTGGGGAAGGTGCTGGGTGGTGTGTGGCTGCAGGTGTCTGCTGAGCGGCTCCAGGAACCTGGCCTTGGGAACACATGTGCCTCAAAGGTCTGTCCATCACTGCGCAACCCCGGGCCTGTGACCGTGACCTTATTTGGAGAGAGGGTCCTCCCAGATGTGATTAAGGATCCTGAGATGATCATGGGTTACCTGGCAATGTGTGGGATCCTGGATCCAGTGAAAACATCCTTCTAAGAGACTGGAGGGACATGGCCACAAGCCAAGGGGTGCCTGGAGCCCCAGAAGCTGGAAGATCCAAGGACAGATCCTCCCCCATGGCCTCGGAGGGAGACGGGCCCTGCAACACCCTGACTTCGGGGCTTCATCTCTGCTGTTGAAACTGCCTGGTCTATGGCCATCAGTCACAGCAGCCCTGGACACTGACACAGGGAGAACCCCAAGCGGAGCACCACATGTGTCTGTCCTGAGTGTTTGGGGACCTCAGCCCTCAGGGTTCAGAGCAAAGCTTCCTTTCCCGGTCCAGGCCTCTCTCCAGAGCACGTCACGGCCATGCCCTCTTCCTGGAAGGGCACCATGCCCTGTGCACCTTCATCCCAAGGCCTTCAGTGCACCTGGGCTGGATGGGCCGTGGTGGGATGGGCCATCTGACCTGCACCTGCTCCGGAGTGCATCCTGGCTATTTCCATGGTAAAAGGGAACAGTGGGAGTCTCAGCGAGACCCGGCCCTGCTCAGCGGGAAGAGCCGCCTGCGCTCTGCACACAGCCAGCTGGAGGTCTCCGCCTGCCATCCTTCCTGACATTCTCCACACGTGGCCTGAGCAGAGGGGCTGGCCGGTGACCGCCGCCTCAGAACAGTCACCGGTGGGCACTGGGGATTCCCTGCGAAGGTCCTCCCGGCCACGGGGCCTCTCATTGCCCCAACACACTCTGAAATGCGGCTCGCACATGGTAAGCAGCAGCCTCAGCGCACCCGAGTTCCATAGCACATGTCCTTACTTCCTCCCAATGTGGGCGTCAGCTGGGCCCTCGCTGCCACGCGCTGGCAGAACAGAGGGCAGCCTGGTCTCCGAAGGTGCTTCTCTCTGGGAACTTGCCCGCTCCAGAACCATCGTGGATGTGCTGCACATGAATGCCTGATGACTGAGGCAATCTCCTGGGTTTGCTGTTCCAGAAGATTCCATGGGGCTGCTTACCCGCCAGTTCCCTGGGGCACTTTGGTCTCATTGGTGGGAATTCATCAAGACATCACCGGCTAAGGGGACAAGCATGTGGCCGGCCACCCCATGGTACATCCAGCCTCATGCACACTGCGCCGCAGCCCCCGAGGCACACAGCGGGCCTGGCAGCCACTTTCCATGCCACGTAAAGGACTGGAATCAGTACCTCCCAGACTCCGTGGTGGGATGAGAGCATTTCAGCTGGATTCCATCTCCATGGGCCTGCCTGCAGATTCCTCAGTGCTTTCCTCACACCGGAGTTCAGAAGTGTCAACAGCCCTTGGGGCCCAGATGACCAAGTCCTGGAAATGTCCCAAGGCGCTGGCTACTGCCTTGCAGTTCCCTGTGAGGGTGGCTGACTGAGAACAGGGAGGGCCTGGCACAGTGGCATGGCCCTTGGGACAGGGTGGGAGTTCAGCCAGGCAGGGGGTCAGGCTCTGCAACCCGGACCCTTAGTTATCCTCTCCCAGCCTCACCTTCCAGACCCGTAAAGTGGGGCTGTGACACCCACCTCAGTCAGGGGGCTGCAAGGGCACCTGGGTGAGGTAGGGCACACACTGGGGTGGGGGAGGGGCTTCCTTGGGCTGCTCACCCTCCCCCACCTCCCAAGGAGGGGCTGGCCATGCCCCAGGTGCTGGATGCATGCATGTCTCCCTTGCCTCCGCAGATGTGCCCAAGGACACTTGGCTGCTGTTCCTTCCTTTTTTCCCTGTAAAGACGAAGGCCCTGGTGGTCCTGGGCATTGGGGTGTTCGTCCTGCTGCTGTCTGCCCTCAGCCTCCTGATGTCTGGATACCTGTTCATCTTCCACCTCTTCTTAAGTATGTGTCCTGACCCCCACTCCAGTCTCTGTCCCTTGCGTTCCCACGTGGCCCAAGACAAGGTCTGCCGGCCCCTGCTAGAAACAAGCACATCAGACAAATGACAGGAAGAGACACCCCTAGAGGGACAGCAGGGCTCATTCTGCTCTGAGGCCTGCAGAGGCCACGAGAGGGACTAGGAGTAAGTTAGATAAGGGAGCAGAACGTGTGAGGCAGGAACAGGCACCATTGAGAAAAGAACGGGGGATTTAGAGAAGCACCAAGTCCTAACAATGAAAAATAGTGAGCCAGCGACAGGGTATCTGCTGACCCAGCTTGCTGCAGGGACACTGGCCGTTTCCTGGAGTCCACGCGGCACTGCGTGCAGCAGGCCCCACCACGCCGTGGCCCAGGGGAGGGCATGAATTCTCTCTGTGGCTTCTGCAAGGGAGAAGGTGGCAGCGGGGGCCCTATGTGGCTGCCAGAGCGGGTCTGGCACAGGGAGTGTCCTCAGCAGAGCCAGGGCCGGAATCAGCACCCGGAGCCAGAGGTGGGTCAGCCCAGGCCCTTATCCTAAAAGCTTCCACGCACTGGCCAATGGGGACAAGGGTGAATTTGGGGACAGTGCCCCAGCTGCAGCATACAGTACAGCCAGCAGGTGGCAAGCTGGGCAGGTCCAGAAGTCCACTGCGGCCACTCAGGACAGACGGATGTGAGACTGGAGAACAGGTCCACGGGACAGATGGCCAATGGGAGATCCAGGCACAGGGACCAGAGTGCCCCAACCCAAGCAACAGGGAGGGTGGTGGTGCCACACTCACTGTGGGGGTAGGGGAGGGAGATGCACACGGAGCTTATGGCTCAAGGTGCTGTTTACAAGGTATTTGGACAGCAAAGCACAGACTTCCAGAAAAAGTTGGGATATTAGCTACTGTTATAATAAACTTACCCCGCTTGAAGTAACAGAGTTATCACCTTGCAGTCTCTGTGGGTCATGGGTTCAGCATAGCTTAGCTGGGTCCACTGGCCCTGCTCGGCCACAAGGCTTCCTCCAGGTGTGAGGAAGGGCTGTGGTCTCCTCCGACTGGGACCCACGTTTAGGTTCAACGCCAGGGTGTTGGCAGGCCAGTTCCTGGCCTCAGTTCCCCGTGAGCTGTTGGCCGGTGCCTCCTCCCACCAGGACACTCCAGCACGAGGGGGCAGCCGGCCTTTTGTAGCCCAGTCATGGAAGCGACGCCCCTCACCTCTTGTGCAAGGCGCTGGGGCCACCCACTCTCCAAGGGATGGCGTGACACAAATACCCTGAGGTGGGGGGTAGGGGCTGCTGGGGGGCCTGTCAGAAGCTGTGGGCAGCTGGATGCCTCTTTGAAGTTTGGGGGAAGGACATCCTGACACTGCAGCACGAGTGGAGTGCAGCATTGGTGAGGGCAAGACCTCCCAGGAAGATGCACAGATGTCTGGTACCAGCAGCAGGGGTGTGGGGAAAGCCGCCTCCACACAAGCGGGGGACAGAGCATCCCAAAGACCAGCGGCCCCGGGCTGCTGTGTTGACGCCTAGTGTCGCTGGAGGGGACACGGCAGACACTCATTCAGTGCACACCGCACTCTGGCCTCCCTCCCCAGCCACATCTCCTCTCGTTACTGTCAGATGAAGGTGTTTACTCAAAACTCAGGACGAGTGTGAGCTCTGGGGAACACGCAGTGTGTACTTGCCACCTGATGGTGATGGCAGCCATCCCTGCAATCCCTGCCAGAGAACTAGTGTTTTCTCGAGCATGTGGCCAGATGCAAATTATGCCCTCACACAGGTTCTGGGGGAGGTGGGAGAACCAGTAAGAGCCAGGTGTAGTTCATCAGGAAGCCAAAGCAAACACAGACAGATGCCCTTGTACAAACCACCCAGGGAAGGGAACGGGCTCCACGCGGGTGTGGGGGGCAGCCCACCTTCCGCCTGCCCCTCCAGCTGCAATTAGGCTTCTGTGGGTGGCCCTTATCCCTTTCCAGAAATAATTAGAAGCCATCTGTCCTCGTGTTTGTTGGTTTTAGGGAGAGAAGTGGGAGGATTGGTGCCTCTGCTGAAGCAGGCACAGAACCCGTTTCGTGGACGGTGCTGTCTGTTGACAGACCCGGGTCTCAGATGTCCTTTCAGTGACCTGGGGTGCTTCTGCCACAGTGCCGGAGCCAGCGTCCGGGGCCACACTGGTTTTGTGGGCCTGGAAGGCCGCAGGGTAGCTGTTCCTGGGACGGGGCGCCAGCAGCCTTGGGGCTGTGACGAGCTACTGCTTGCCTCCCACAGGCCAGGTGGGCCCCGGGGCAGCCATGCAGCAGCCCCCCAGCGCCCCAGGTTAGGAGGCAGCTCCTGGCATCCTGGGGGGAAGCCCTGGAAGACCGGGTTGTGGCCTGTGGGCCACTCTGCCCGCCTGCGTAATTGTAACTGCCTGTTTCTGCCTTTCTCCTCTCTAGTGTTCAAGAAGTTGAGCACATATGAGTATGTGATACAGAAACGCTATCAAAACATTCCAAAAGTTCCAGCAGGGAGGCAAGAGCTGTCCTTCAAAATAAGCATGCCACAGGTAGCGGGTGCCCCTCTGCTTCACCATCTGCGCTATCCAGGCCTGGGGCAGCGCCCAGTGTCACCTTGCAGCTGGAACTTCTCACAGTCCTTTGCTTCTGTGTTGGCACAATTCTCTGATTCTGTGTGTGTGTGTGTGTGTGTGTGTGTGTGCACGTTGTGTGATGCAGTGCAGGTGTATGTGTGTATGTGTATGTGGTGTGTGTGATGCAGTGTGTGTGTGTGCGTGTGTTTGGTGTGAGATGCACTGCATGTTTGCACGTGTGAGTGCATGATGTGTATAATGTGATGCACATGTGTGTGGTTGTGTGTGCATAGTATGTGATGCAGTGCATGTGTGTGTGGTTTTGTGTGTGTGTGTGTGTGTGTGTGTTTAGTGTGAGATACGGTGCTTGTGTGTGTGACTGAGTACATGTGTGTGATGCAGTGCATGTGTATGTGTGCATGTGTACATGGTGTGTGTGATGCCGTGTATGTGTGTGTGTGCAGCGCAGTACATGTGTGTTTGGTGTGTGGTGTGCATGTGTGTTATATCATTTGTACGTTCACTGTCCACAGAATCAAGCCAGCAGGGCTGACTCCTTTTAGGCCCATATATTAATGCAGCTGTTTCTCATCAAAATTAAAAACATTTGTTTTTTTTTTTTAATTTTTTTTTTCAACATTTACTTATTTTTGGGACAGAGAGAGACAGAGCATGAATGGGGGAGGGGCAGAGAGAGAGGGAGACACAGAATCGGAAACAGACTCCAGGCTCTGAGCCATCAGCCCAGAGCCTGACGCGGGGCTTGAACTCACGGACCGCCAGATCGTGACCTGGCTGAAGTCAGACGCTTAACCGACTGCGCCACCCAGGCGCCCCAAAAACATTTGCTTTTCAAACGAGCACCATTAAGAAAATGAAAACATAAGCCAAAGGCAGAAATATTTGCAAATCATATACTTGTGCCCAGAATATATAAAGAATTCAAAATTTAATTATAAGAAAAATGACCCAGTGTTTTAACTTTTTAAATGCGCAAAAGATTTGAACCAACTGTTCACCAAGGAGGATCCACGGTAGCAGATAAGCACATCGACATCAGTTACCATTAAGAAAACACAAAACCACAGTAAGATACCATTACACATCCAGTAGAATGGCTATAATCAAAAGAACCAATAATAAAAAGCATTGGTGAAGCTGTAGATCGAAAGGCTCCTACGTTACCAGTGCAGATACCAAATTATATCACTTTGATCAGCAGTTTGGTGTTTTCTTAAAAAGTGAAATGTATAGTCACCGTTGAAGTCAGCAATCCCACTTCCAGTTTCTTAACTATTAGAAGTGAAGACACAGGTATTCATGTGACAGGGGTGCTATCCCCCAGTGAGATCCTTTCCTAGGACCCAGGGACGCTGAAGCACCATTACTCAAAATTAACTAATAACTGACTTGAATCGTGTATAAGACTAAGCCCAGTGTCAACAACTTTTTCACGTTATGAATTTTTATTGCTCACAGCAAGAAGATGACCTGAGTCTGTCTGCACGTAGGTAAGTGTGTAAGCTTACTAGAGTTGTTTTATCTGTCTGACAAAGACTACACGCTCTCAATTGTCTTGCTTTAAAAAGTCTTCGTTACTCCAAGGTTATACAAATATCCACATTCTTTGCTAGTGTTTTCACCAGCTTTCTTCGCTTTGCATTTTGATTTCCAAGCCGTCCTGAATTTGTGTGTTCACGGAGACAGGGGCTAAGGTGGATTTGCCCAGGACCTAGTGCCCCGGGCCCCCCCAGGAGACCCTCTTCCGGCCATGCCTCACCCTGAACGTCCAGCAGGGGAACGCCCTCGACATTCTTTAGTTTTCATAGTTGTTGACAATTCCTCCACGTTTTTAGTTTCCGTATAATTTTTTAAATAGTTTTGATGCAGTTCTGAGAAAGGCAGAGTTCGAAGTGGAGTTACAGGAAACATTCCTTAGAGGCGGGAGCGAGCGGAGCCGCATGGTCTCAGCTCCAAGCCCTGAAACTGCCCCAGAAGTCGGTCTCCCCTGGGGGAGCGGGCCGGAAGTGCCCCAGTTCTGTGGTGCTCTCGGAAGTTCGGCCCTCGCAGAAACGGGTGGGGGGCGACTCCCACGTTCTGGCGGAGCTGGGCAGGTCGCAGGGCTGCTGCTGGTTCTTGACCGAGGATCGGGAATCCCTCCAAAGAATCCGCTCATTCCTTTTGCATTTGTTTCCTTAGACACCCGGTAGCCATGCTTCTGGGAAAACCTGGGTCGTTTGGAGTTTCACTTGAAGCATTGCCACACTGCGGTCCTTTAGGTACAATCTGAGCACGTTCCCCTCGCCCTGTCCAGCCTGGGGGCCAGCCGCCTCTAGAAGCAACTGAGACTAACCCCGTTTTCGGGCAGTCGGTGTGGACACTGCGCAGGAACTGGGGACCTCGAGTCTCTGGCCGCCCCACGCACTGCAGTCACTGCTGGTGCTCCGAGGACTGTCTTCCAAGTTCTGTTTTAGTATTATTTTGTGAGTTATACTCACAGTGCTTTGTTTTTGTAAAATTGTAATCACATTGTTCAACTCTTTAGAGCCCCTTTTAAAAATTCCATATATTGTGGTGCCACTGGGTGGCTCAGGCGGTTAAGCATGGGACACTTGGTTTCTACTGAGGTCATGATCTCACGGTTTGTGGGGTTGAGCCCCACATTGGGCTCTGTGCTGGCAGCAGTGAGCCTGCTTGGGATTCTCTCTGCCTCTCTCTCTCTGCCCCTTCTCCCCAAGGCCTCTCTCTGTCAAAATAAGTAAATAAACTTAAAAAAAAATTCCATACATTGTGGACATAGTTAAAAGAAAAAGAAACATAATTTTTATGAATATAAGTTACTTCATCTTTGAGAGGGACCATATTCCTCATTTCTGGAATGTTAT
This sequence comes from Prionailurus viverrinus, assembly GCF_022837055.1. Classification (NCBI taxonomy): domain Eukaryota; kingdom Metazoa; phylum Chordata; class Mammalia; order Carnivora; family Felidae; genus Prionailurus; species Prionailurus viverrinus. The sequence continues at coordinate 59,954,945 of NC_062562.1, read as the reverse complement.
TCCTTAGTTTCAATCACTATAGTGTTCCCTTCTCCAACTGGAAAGTGAGCTGCTAACCTTTGTATTGAAAGGTCGATTGTGTTGAGAGACAAGCCCTCTCAATGCGCTGGGCCATCTGTCCCAGTGGCCCCTCTTTCCTGCAGAAGTGTCCCTAGTTTGACCTGGACACTCACAACCTTACATGTTAGGCAAGGCCCACTGTCAGAATGTCAGCTCCAAGAGATCAAAGAGTATCTTTAAATCACGTGGCACTCTGTCAATCCCCCCAAAAGGAAAATCCACTCAGTAAGTGCCTGTGGAGTTCCATGATGTAAATCACTGGTATATTTTAGGGGAGAACTTAGTGTAGCACTCTCTAAGGTGCTTCTCTCTATTAGTAGGTATCAGACCAATTTATTGGGAGTATTTCCTCTGGACCATTAATCTGCTGCAAAAGTAGGATCACACGTGTGAAGATACTTCTTGCCTAATTCTACAGGTGTTCTGCTCAGCTAATGTCCATCAAGTGGCTTGTATTAATTTTTTATTGCTATCTGGCAAATTCCCACAAATGTAGTGGCTTGAACTAAGACTCGTCTGAAAGTGCTTGTGGGTCATGTGCCTGGCAAGCTCAGCTGGGTCCCTGATTGGTGCCTCCCAAGGCAACAGTCACGGCTCACCAGGTCAGCCCTCCTTTCTGGAGGTTATGGGGAAGAGTCTGCTTCCGGGCAGATAGCGAATGCCAGTGCAGCTGTTGCTTTCCCACTCTTGCTACGTGGCCCTTCCATCTCTAAGTTGGTAATGGTGGGTCTAGTCTCTTCATATTTTAGATCTCTCGGACTTCCTCCCTTTCCTCATTTCTCAGTTTTTAAGGATTCGTGTGATTGCATTGGACATACTTGGGTAATCAAGGACAGTCCTCAGTTTCCTACAGTTGCCGCAAGGAATGAGCACAAAGTGACAATGCCATGGTCTCCAAGGCAGGTCACTTTGTCCATTTGTAACTGAGCCCTGCTGCACCCACAGACTCAAGAACGCAGTGGCCCAGCGTGGGGGTGCCACAGCAGGAAGAAGCGCCCCTGTGGCCTCCCACCGGCAAGCAGTCATAGACCTTTATGGATGGTGCTCCTGCACCGTGTCCTCCGTTGTGCAGCCAACCCGAGGGCACACGGACGGCCTCCCAGGAGCTGCTGGCTCTGAGGCTCTGCAGATGAGCATGTCACGATGGCGGCCAGTGCATGGAGCTTTGCAGCTGTCAGCGGTGCTCTCTGAGCTCACTACACAAAGCAAGGCCCTTCTTTGCTCATGGAAGTCTGTCCTCCCTTTTGCCCCATCCCTGTAGAGAGCAGTGCAAGGAGGCCCCGCCGCAGCCGAGGTGCCCGGGTCTGCATTCCACCCTCCCCACGTGCCAGGAGAGCTCCCCGCTGCAGGTGAGAGCTGCTGGGCACGTGAAAGGTCTCAGGCTGCCCCCGGAATGAGGACAGAAAACGCTTGGGATTGCTTGTTTGACTGATTTGAAGTATTTACTCAGTACCCAGGCATGCTACTCAGATGGGAACAAAGGTGGAGGGAGAAGAGAAGGAAAACTGACAGAAAATATCCTTAACTGTAGGGCTTATTGTGTGTGTGTGTGTGTGTGTGTGTGTGTGTGTGTGTGTAAGGGGGGAGAAAGAGATAAATGCAACGCAATCTGGGTGTGCGAAGACTGAAGTGGCATCCGTGTGCTTTAACGAAGGGTATTGATGTCTGTGTCCTGCTGGCTTTGAAAAGCACCAGAAAATAAAATGATGGATGGATAGTCACATGGTTAAAAAGAAATATTTAATGATGGTAGAACCTAGAAGTTGAGTGTTTGGGCATTCTTGTACAATCCTTTCCACTTTTCTGGGTGTTTGAAATTGTCCATTCTTAAAAAAGTGTTAGGGAACAACTATAGGACACAGACGTGGAGTGAGGGGTGTGTGTGTGTGTGTGTGTGTGTGTGTCTGTTTATGTCTGCTCTTCACAGATTGAGACTGAGGCAAGAATGTCCACCTCAAACTTCTATTTGACATTTTACTAAAGTTCCAGCCAGTGTAATACAGCAAGAAATACAAAGACATATAGATTTGAAAATGAACCTGATTTTATTTGCAGGAAACATGCTTCTAACAAATCTGCAAAAAATATAGTAGAAATAATAAGATAGCTCAGCCAGGTGGTAGAATACAAAATGAATATAATAACCCCCATTATATTTCTGTATACTAACGATGAAAAATCTCAAAATGATATTAAGAAAACCATTCCATCTGTAATAGCATTGAAAATAATAAAATAAAATAAAACAAGCACCAAATGTGTATACTTAAAGCTACAAACTATTGATGAGAGAAACTGAACACAATCCAAATAAACGGAAAGATTTAGAATATTCGTGGACTGGAACGCAAAATATTGTCATGATAGAAAACTCCCCCCAAAATTGATCTACATAATTACCATGAGCCCTATTGAGTTTCCAGCAAGCTTTTTCCTTTAAGGAAATAGCAAGCCAACCCTAAAATAGATACAGAAATCCAAAGGACGTAGAGTGACCAAAAGAATTTAGAAAAACAAGCAGCAAATTGGAGGACTTACTCAATCTGACTTAAAAATGAACTATCAAGCTACAGTAGTCAGGACAGTGTGAGCCGTGAGGGTGGTGTGCCCAGTGAGGGTAGACATGCAGGTCAAGGGAACAGAATAGAAAGTCCAGAAATAAAACCTGATCAGTGGGTGTTAAACCGAGGTGCCAGGATAATTAAACAGGGAGAGATGAGAGTGTATTTAATAAGCCGTGCCAGAACAATTGGATGACCATAATGCAAAAAAAGAGGGCGGGGAAGAGCTTAATAGCTGCTTCTCAGCATACACACAAAAATAACTCAAAATCAACCACAGTTCTGAATTTAGGGGCTAACCTATAACACTTTAGGAAGAAAACAGAATAAAACCTTTGTGATCTTGAGGTAGACAAAGTTTTCTTTAATATGGGCACCAAAACCACTATGAAGAAAATGGAAAATTTGACTTTTTTATAAAAGAAAGCATTTCCTGTTCAGAATTCACCACTGCAAAAATAAAAATGTAAGTCACAGGTTGGAACAAATATTTGCAAACCCTGTACTTAAATCCAGAATAAATAAACAACTCTCAACACTTAATAGGGGAAAACGGCCCCATTTTTAAAATGGGGAAAAGATTCTAATAAACTTTACCAAATAGGATATATGGGTGGCAGGTAATCACCTGACAAGATGTTCAACATCATTCACCACTAGGAAAGTGCAACTAAAACCACGGTAAGACAGTTGGAACGGCTCCCTGAGAAAGGCTACCGGCACCAGGAGCGGGAGACACAGAGCAACCGGAGGCCCGTAGCTAGGTGTGCAAAGTCGTCGGGGGTTTACAGTGATACCACTGTGGAAAGTAGTTTGACAGTTTCTTAAAATCTTCAATGTATTCTTAACCTCTGACACAGCGACCCCCACACAGAGACCCCTTCCTAGGAAGTCTCTGAGCCACACGCACCTGAAACTAATGACGGACTTGATTTCCTACGAATAGCCTCAGTACCAACAATTTCTTCTTCTTTTTCCTTTACCCCCACAGGCAGCCACAGGTGACCTGAAATCACTCTCATACAGGTAGGTTGTAAGCTTGTTGGACTTGTTCTCTCTGAATGAAAATGGCTACGCGATCTTAAGTCAAATTGCTTTGGAAAGTGACTCATCTCTGATGGGATATTTTTAAATAATGTGACAACACAGTAGGAAATAACTCTGTTTAACGTAACAGTGCCACGTACAGCTACGCAGGGACCTTTTGCGCTCCACGTGCTTGGGGAAATGTAGTAATTCTCTCCCTGTGGACAACTCGCATCTGAACTAGCACGCCAGCGTCAGCGCTCATTTATTCTGTGTGTCAGTCGGAGAACGTGTGGGGAGCGGGTCCCAGCCTCCTTTTTATGACCTCCGATAATACCTAGTTTCCCGTCGCTCCTGGGCCATGCCTGCTCATTCTGAGCCTGCGAGGAGTCACACAGAGGACAGCCCTGCAGGCACACACGCACCCAAAGTGCACCCCTGCAAAGTCACAGAAGCAGAAAGTGGCCCATTATGAAGGTCACGACCCAGGGTAAGCACACATTTTAAAACGTGCACTTGGTCTCCACTTGGAAACCGTACCAGTGTGGAAAGTCACCTCAGAACATGGAGAAATGAGAAATATGCTCACGTTAGGGTGAGGGTCTCGGTCTGCCAGGGCTGCCCTGACAAAGGACCACAAAACAGGTGGCTTAAAAAATAGAAACGTACCGTCTCAATGCTCTGGAGGCTGGAGCCGGACTCACCTCGACATGTCCCCAGTCATAGGACCTGCACGTGGCTTCTCTCCTTGGCTCGTACCTGATGCTGTTTTCCCTTTGTCTCTTCAGTTTTCCCGTTTTGCCCCTTTCTGGCAAGAATGATTGAAAATTAACGAACCAGGAGGGCCTGCCTGTCCTCTTGCACAGAGGCGGTCGTCAGGCCAAGGGCCTGCCTGTCTTCTGGCATGGAAGTGGTCATCCCGCTGAGGGCCTACCTGTCCTCTTGCACGGACGCGGTAGTCGGGCTAGGGCCTGTCCTCTTGCACGGACATGGTTGTCGGGCCGAGGGCTGGCCTGTCCTCTTGCACGGACGCGGCCATCGGGCTAAGGGCCTGTCTTCTTGCACGGATGCGGTCGTTGGGCTAAGGGCCTGTCCTCTTGTATGGACGTGGTAGTCGGGCCGAAGGCCTGTCTTCTTGCACAGACTCGGTCGTCGGGCCGAGGGCTGGCCTGTCTTCTTGCACGGATGCGGTTGTTGGGCTGAGGGCCTGTCCTCTTGCACGGACACAGTCGTTGGGCTTAGGGCCTGTCCTCTTGCATGGACGCGGTCATCGGGCTGACCCTGGTCTCAGGTGATGACACCTTGAGCTGCTAGAGTTGCTGCATCTGAAAACCCCCCTTACAGCAATGTGAGGTCATTGGTGGACACTGTTCAATCCACTTGCACAGTTCAGTTAGCTGAGTGTCCCACGACCTACATCCCCACCATTGCTCTTGGTAACTCCTGAACATCTCTTTCCTTCCAAACCCAGGGTCTCTTCCCAAATCCCCTCCTGATCTGCAGGGGCACCCCTTCTTCTTGACACCCCCTGCTGCTCCTGCAACTCTCCCTTTAGGTGCTCCTCCCCTGCCCTCCCGGGGTCTCCCACCATGCAGTGGACCTGAGGGGAAAGGGCGGTAAGGAGGCTGTGTGATGCTGTGGCCTGTGGTTTCCGGCAGCCATCAGCATCCCCTCCAGAAAGCAGTGGCCGTCCTTGTTGATGAGTGTCTCCCCTTCCCCCTGCCATCCCACAGAGTGAAGTTCAACTACCTGCTGCCGGATGTGCACTCAGGTCCACCCTCCTCCACCATCACGTTCATGGAGGACTCGTGGGTGATGGTAAGTGAGGCACGGCCGTGCGTGAGTGAGCCTCAAACACAGGGGTGGGGTCCAGTGCTGAGTCTAAGCTCCCCACAAGAGCAAGGGCAGGACAGTATTTGGACCTGCTTGTCTGGCTGGTTTAAGGCATTTATGGTGTCCTCTGGGGACACTGCTCGAACAGGACAGTGGTGGGAGGGGGATAAAGGGAAACAAGGCGGGCAGCACAAACGATCTAAAACACAGGGCATGTGTGTGAGCAGAGAAACATGACGGAAAAATGGGTGCTACTGGAACGGAAGCATCACGCGTGTGCTTGGGTGACATGTGTGCACTCCGGCAAGCTGGCGGGATTCTGGCCAGGAAGGGCTCAGTGACCCACTTACTGTCACGGCAGAAGGGTGCCCCTGCTCATCTCCCAGGTCAGCGGGGAGGAGGGACATACCTGGTCCACTGTGTTCATTGCAGAGCCTGGAGTCAGAGCTCCGTGTTGGAGATGCTGGAGGCCGGTCTTCAGTGGGGACTGTGTGTGACTGGCCAAGTCACAGCTTAAACCGTAGCCAACACAATTATGGCATGACCCCTCCCCGCCACTCGCTCCCATCAAGCCTTCCAACAAGTACACACTTTACATGCATGGAGACCAGGCTGATGCTCCATTCCAGGGGTCACAGTGGTGGCTGTGGCAGTGATAGCATCTATTGGCGCCCCATCCCTGCCATCCCTTCTTGGGTGGTGGTGGCCACACAGCTTCTGAGTGACATGAAGGACACATCTCAAGAAGCAAAGATGTGGGGTGTTGACCATGTATGACCGTGAGGGCCATGTACCCCCGCGGGTTATAATGTGTGTCCAGGTGAACATGTGGAAGCCCTCTCTCTGGTGTGTGGCTCTGGAGCTCGCCTCTAGAATGTGTAGTAGAGCAGTCTCAGGGCCACCTTATTCCCATCCTGTCTCAGGAATCCAAGGAAGCTGTGACCGTTCATTGTCACTCTGCTGGACACTTGTCATCCATCATCACGTTTAATCCCTCTGTGGAGTATCTGAGATAGATCATCATCCCACTTTGATGGCTGGGCTCGCCTCTTGGTGTGCGTGGAGCTTTAGGATCCCACCGGCTTAAACCCTCCCCACCCCACACCCCTGAGGATACATTTTCTTCTGTTTTCAAAACTGTATATGCCAGATATGGTCATATGGCTTTCTAGTGCCACAGTAGTAATAGCATGGGGTCTGGAGCTTTCAAACATTTGTATATTCGTTCTAAATCTTCCAGTGTTGAAAAATGCATTTCTCACTTGAGAAAGGTAGTTACCTTTCCAGCCAATTTACACAAATTACCAATACTGTCGAATTCTACCGAATTTTTAAAAAATAATGACACAAACCCTCTCAGAATATAGAGGAAGGGAGACCTGTTCTGTGAGGCCAGTTCCAACCTGATACCAAAGCCAGACAATGTCATCCCAAAAGAATATCACGAGGCAAAATCCTTCAAGAAAACACTGACAGACACCATTGATTAAGTGTTAGCAAACCAAATCTAGCAGCATACAGGATTAAGTACCATGGCTATGTGAAAATTATTTGACATTATACAAAATACCAACAATAAATGACAATAATATGGCGATGTCAATTCAGAAAGGGAGTTGCCAATAAGAAACTCTTACGTGTGACAAAAAAATATTCTCAACAAATTAGGAATGAAATGAAAAGATCTTCATTCTGACCTATGCAATACACCTATTAAATACAACTAACATACTTCCTGGTGAAAGACTCAGTACATCCCTCTTAAAACCGGGATCAAGGCAAGGATGTACTGAAGTTCCAGCTGGTGCAATAAGACAAGAAAAAGGAATAAAGAATAGAAAGTGAAACTGTGTTGATCACAGACAACATGATTCTAAAATACAAACAAAACAAAAAACAAAACTACTAGTGATGAAATAGCTTTGCAAGAGGCAGGTAAAGTGCTCTCCAGTAAGCTCTGGGACGTTTATCTTCAGTGTTATCCAGAGCACACCTGAAATCAAATACAGTCCCTACCTGGCGTCAGGAACCTCTGTGTGCCTCCAACTAGCTCCACAGCAAATTGCCACCATGTGGTCAAAGTAAAAATTTCTCCATTGCCTTGGCTGACCTAGAAATGTTTTATGTAATTTGCCATTATCTGGAATGGAAACAGTTGTTAAAAAATAAATCTTTTGACTTTGTATTGTTAAAAAAAATAGCAAGTCCAATCATATTTCTGTATTTGGCAAAAATGCCACTGAAAATAATATTAGTTATTTTATTAACAATAGCATTAACAATAATGAATTTAACAAAACTGTAGTAAAGTCTATACATTGAAAGTTATAAGTCATTGCTGAGAGAAACTGAAGACATTTAAAAAATAATGGAAAGATATACAACGTTCATGGATATGAACACTCAATATTGTTAAGATAGCATTTCCCCCAAAACTGATCTATGGACATAGTACAATCCCTATTGAATTCCTAGGAGGTTCTGTTTTTTTGTGTGTTGTTGTTGTTGTTGTTGTTGTTGTTTTAACCAACAAGCTAATCATAAAATGTACATGGAAATTCAGAGTACCTAGAGTAGCCAGAACAATTTTGAAAAGAGAACAAAATTGGAAGAATTATACAATCTGACTTCAAAATTTACTAAAAAGTTATAGTAATCAGGTTAGTGTAGTCAATGGAATAGAAATGGAATAGAATAAAAATTCTAGAAGTAAGCCTTCACATACGGCCAAGGCAATCCTTTGGGGAGAAGTGAAAATTTCAACAAATGGTCCTGGAACAACCACATATCCATTGTGAAATAAAAATAACGCCGTACTGGGAATGCAAGCTGGTGCAGCCACTTGGGAAAACAGTATGGAGGTTCCTCAAAAAGCTAAAAATAGAACTACCCTATGACCCAGCAATTGCACTACTAGGTATTTATCCAAGGGATACAGGTGTGCTGCTTCAAAAGGACACATCCACCCCAATGTTTATAGCAGCACTATCAACCAAGCCAAAGTATGGAAAGAGCCCAAATGTCCATCAATGGATGAATGGATAAAGAAAATGTGGTATATACAATGGAGTATTACTTGGCAATCAAAAAGAATGAAATCTTGCCATTTGCAACTACGTGGATGGAACTGGAGGGTATGATGCTAAGTGAAATAGTCAGAGAAAGACAAAAATCATAGGACTTCACTCATATGAGGACTTTAAGACACAAAACAGATGAACACAAAGGAAGGGAAGCAAAAATAATATAAAAACAGGGAGGGGGACAAAACAGAAGAGACTCATAAATATGGAGAACAAACAGAGGGTTACGGAAGGGGTTGTGGGAGGGGGATGGGCTAAATGGGTAAGGGGCACTAAGGAATCTACTCCTGAAATCATTGTTGCGCTATATGCTAATTTGGAGGTATATTTTAAAAAATAAAAAAAACTAAAAAAAAGAAAAATACCGTACTTAGGTATTGACTGCCCTGAGACCCAGTTGCTGTCAAGGTCAGACTCTCCTGGGGCGTCTCCCCTCAGCCCTCTGAGTCCTCAGGGGGCCCCTCTTCTGTGTGCCTCAGTCTTGGCAGCTGCCCGCATGGAGACCTGCCACAGAGGTCAGGGCCCACTGGTGGCCGCGTGTGACACATACCGGTCCTGAGCGGGCCCCTTGGCCAGTGTGGGCACTGGCTGTGGAGTGCGCTCCCTCACAGACCCCTTCCCTGACCCCGGGACCCTGAGGATATTTGCTCCAAATTGGGTAATAGAGAATGTGGGTTTTGTTTAACAAGAAGCTCGACATTGACCACTCCATCTTGTTTCCGGTTGTGAACAATCATTTCTTCCCTCACAGGAAATGGACAGCAGCCTGACTTTATCTGCCCTCAGGTGAGTCTCTGAGCCTCCTGCAGGTGCTTCCCGTGTCTCAAAGCCTTCACCATGATTCCTGAGGAACACAGTCTTTTGTGGGAAACCTTGGGGTACTGTGATGAAGTGATCGAAGACAAACCAGTTTCCCTTGACGTCACAGATGCAGACTGCCCCCCGAAGGGCTCGCCATACTCTGCTCACTGGAGCTTGTGATGAGACCCCTCTAGGTTCTTCACAAGTAACATGTGAGCTAGTGCACAGGTGTGAGCGATGCCCGTCTACTTTCTGTCTGTGAGCATGTGCCGCTTGCAGAGGACACTGCGGTCCATGACCGTGTGCAGCAGTGGCAGGGCTCGCCGTGTGCCAGGTGGGTGACCGCACCTCGCAGGCCCCCGGGGAGCACACGGCCTCTGCCTCTCCTATGCCACAAAGACAGAGAGGGGCCCCTTTCACATCGTGGCCCAGCTTCAAGCACACATTTTAGAGAGTAAATCAGGTGTAGCGAAACACGGTGACTACCGTCCCCTTGACAAGACGTCATCTTCTCCTGGAGTATGAGTAACAGGAGGCTTCACAGCACCCGTGTCAGCGAGGTCCGTGCTGTCTCCCCTACATTTCCCTGAGCACACGGTGAGCACAGGCTCCCTCTGTTCCTGGAAGGATGGTTCTGGGGAATATTTCGCAGTTGTAAGTGTCTGAATATTGTATCCTGACTTCACAACCTCAGTAACTTTGTACCAAGTGCCCTTTAATGCATTTGAAGTAAAATTAAAAAGGGCAAGTTATTTACTTGAATGTCACCCACCACACACACACACACACACAGACACACAGACACACACACCTCCCGCTCTGGCCCGCAGGGATTGTTGCAGAAAATGTTTCTTTGGTAACCAAAGAGTTTGCACCCAGTTGAGCAGCTAGCGCTTTAGACACCTTCCGTGGCCTGCTCCTGAGGCCTCACCCGAGTCTTAGTCCTCGAGGCCCACCCACCCAGGGCCTCCCTGGGACGTCGATCACGGGGAAACCTTGTAGGACTTAATGTAGCCTGTGTTCCTGGCGGTCGCTGGCAGACAAACTTATTGGGAGTACTTCTGTCCGGCTGTTTATCTGTCTAGGGTGTATGGTCTGCTGGTTATGTACAAATCAGCCAAACAGTGAATATATGAATAAGGGGGAGGGTCCATCATGCAGGTGAAGCTGCTTCTGTCTGGTTTTAAAGGCATTTCTGTCAGCAGAAATCCACCGGGTGGCTTGTTTTAATTTTCCGCTGGTGGTGGAAGCCTGCAGTGTCCTTCTCGCATGAACCTTCTGCATGTTTATGGCGCGAGACCCCCTCTGGCACTCAGCCTCCAGGCGCTGCCTGCTCCCGAGCCTGCAGATAAGAGGGGGCCCCAGCGGGGAGACGTCCACGGACACCGTGGAGCCTGCAGGGTCCCCACGTGCTAGCCCGCCCAGCGAGGGCCTGCTCTGTAATGTGTTCCTCCTTCCCTGCTCTGCCCTAGCCTACCTGGGAGCAAGGTGTCCTTGTCGCCATCCAGTGACTTCACCCTACACCCCACCTTGGCTGCCGGCACAGAGGACCACCTGCCGTTGAAGGTGAGCCTGTGCTCAGATGTAGGGCTTGGGGCTCCCTCGTAAGCTGGGCTCAGCACCATACCTGGATGCTGGTCGCACTGGTGTTCTGCATTTACTGGGTGCCTGGGCCACTACACAAAGAGCACCGACGGTGTGTGTGGAGTAGGAGGAGAAGCGAGAGCAGATCACGCTCCTGACAGGGGCCCGTGTGTGTGAGAAGCAGAGTCCCCAGACAGGTGTCCCTAAAACAAGCCTCGTATGTGTGCTCTGGTGCCACATGCGGGTGATGGCCACGTGGTAGGTGACACAGAGCAGAATGCCCGCTGTGATAGACTCTCAGCAGTGGGTGTTTTCAGGGTGTTCTGTGTAATCCCTTCAACTTTCTGTGTGTTTGGAGTTTTTCATAATAAATGTTGGGGGTAAATGTTGGGATAGAGAAGGGGTGTGTATAACTGACGGTCAACACAGAGCGTGTGAGCCACACACGGGGTTGAGTGAGGAAGCCTGCAGATGATACGCTCATGGCCCCAGGACAGGGCGTGTGGGGTGGCCTGTGTGGCCAGGCAGGAGACACAGGTAGACACAGTATGGTGGCAGCCTCACCAGCAAGTGAGCGTAGAACCCAGCAAGGCAGGGCTGTGGAGGACCCGGGTCCCACCGTCCATCCCTTCCGGAGTGTGCTCCCTTCCAGAGTGGCTCACGAGGCCACCCAGCCAGTGGGGCCTGAGTTGCTTCTGTAACAGCACGAGGCTCCAGACAATGTGCTGGAAGCCTCGGCTTCGAGCTTGACTGCACTTGAGAGGGCCCCTCAGACCCTGGTGCTCAGCCGCCCATGCACATTCACTGAACTCACGCCCTTCCCCGGGCTGGGGCTTCCTCTCTGCTCATTCTGGAACCCGCGTTTAATCCTGACACCCTGTGTGCCCCCACTTCACGCCAGGCCCACCCCTCTGCGGGCGACCCCAAGGCCCGTAGCTCTTAGCAGAGTCATTAGAGAGAAATGGGCGCCATAAGACACATTTGGACTTGGAGTCCACTCTGGTGTGCAGGCGTGACTGGTTCCACAGCCCAGAGTAAGTTCTTTAACCTCCTGGAGCGCCTGGGTCTCCACGCTTGCAAGATACGCATGGACTCTGTGTGGGGTCCCGAGTCCTGCTGCCGGTGTCCAGCTGGGACTGGTGCTCAGTAAATGGTAACCCCCATCCCCCATCACACCTGCTTTGGACCTTGCTGCCCATTAATTATAATCCTCATCTGAGGACACAGACTCATCACTGATCTCTGCATTACCTGCTTCCTAAGTTTACTCAGTATTTTATTTATTTTTGGTAACAGATGAAGCATCACCCCACCCCACCCCACCCCCCCCCCCCAGAAAAAGGCAGGGTCCTGATGTGGTCAGCTTCTGTGTGGCCCAGCCACGTGTGGTCTGCTTCTGCGTACGTGGCTTGGCCACGCTCTTTGTTCTCATGTTTTCCTTTCACTTCAGTGTTTCACATCATATGTATTCCAAAAAAATAGATGCTCACAACACATCGGTTACTCTTTATTTCACAGAAAGGACATAGTGTGTATGTGATGTTTGGAATTTGGGGGAATCACCTCTCGGTCAAAACGGTGGTTCCCTGTCCCGGGTGGCCGAGCTCATTTGCCTTCCTTCTGCGACTGCTTCTTGTAACTCCCCTCTGCTGTGGGCCAGCAGGACGTGTGCCCCCGTGCGGGTCTCTGTGATGAGCAGTAGGCCATCTCTTATACAAGGCCAGACTCTTCTACAGGGGTGCTCGGTCTGCACTCCCGCAGAAGCATATGCATATTCGGAGCCCCGTAGGTCCGTGTCGTCCCCAACACCCGGGGCACCTAGTGGTGCGGCTGGCGGCTCACGATCCCTCCCAGCCTTCCCCTCACCACCGATGGTGCTGAATGCGCATTAGCCACGTGAATTTCCTTCTGTGGGAAGTGCTTGCTCTTGTCGTTGGCCCATTTTCCTCCTGGCCTGTTTCTGCTTTTCTTATAGATTTATTTGTGTTCTTTATATATGCTTGATACAAACGCCTCATTAGTTGGGTGAATTACAGATAGAGTGTCACAGCAACTCGACTCGATGCTTAGCTGAACTCAACATTTGATGAGTCAGAGTCACACTCACACTTGTGCATATTTTATGATAATGCTTTTTGGTCTCGTTTAATCTTGAACCCAATCTTCTAAAAGACAGTCATCTATACTTTCCACTACTAATTTTCAACATTTGATTTTGAGAGTTGAGTCCTCACTCTGTGGGTCATTGGTGTGTTTAGTGTGAGGTAGGGATCCAGCTTCATCCGTTCCAGGTGGGTTTCTGTTGTTCCAGCTGCTTTCGCTAAACATCAAATGGACCTTCTTTCCCCCACTGATTTATTTTTTGTATGTCTCGTATACTTTTTGTTCCATACTTCCTCCACTACTGCCTTTCTGTATTTAGTTGAATTTGCATACTGTGCCATTGTGATTCCCATCTTCTTTCCTTTTGCTTGTACTTTTTAGTTACCTTCTTACTGGTTACCTTGGGGATTACAATTAATACCTTAAACTTATAAGAGTCTAGTTTGAATAATACTACGTTAATTTCGGTAATATATACTCTGATCCTATACATCTTCCTACCTCTTCCTTTATATTGTTACATCTTTACACATTGTGGGCCCATTAAGAAAGATTTATAATTATTCTGTGAATTGGCCTTTTAAGTCACCTAGAGAAGAAGAGGAGTTACAAACCAAAGTACGACAATCCTGGCTTATGCCTCAACCTGTGTGGTTATCTTTCCGAGCGTACTTTATTCCATCTACTGTCTAGAGCCTCTGTTTTAGCCTAAATATCTCCCTTTAGCATTTCTTGTAGGGGAGGTCTGTTGCTCATGAGTTCTCTCAGCTTTTGTTTATCTAAGAACATCTTAATTTCTTCTTTATTCCCAAAATACGGTTTTGTTGGGTTTAGAATTCTTGGTCGGCAGATTGATTTTCCTTCCAGGACTTGAAAGGTGCCCTCTGGACTCCATGGTTTCTGATGAGAAATCAGCTGTTGATCTTACTGAGGCCCCTTGTATGTGATTAACCTCTTCTCTCTCAATGCTTTCAGACTCCTCTCTTTGGGTTCTGAGAATCTGGCAGTGCTGTGTCTTGGTGTGAACCCTTCTGAGTTTATCTTGCTTGGAGTTTGTTGAGCTTCTTGGATGTGTAGATTCCTATCTTCCATCGGATTTGGAAAGCGTGCAGGCAGTGTTTCTTCAGATACTTTTTCTCTCTGCCCCCTCTCTTCTTCTGGGCCTCAGGTCCGCCGGGTGCTCTTCATTTTCCTTTGTTCCATTTTTCTCCCTGGTCCTCAGGTTGGAGAATTTCAATTATCTTCAGCCTCACCGATCCTTTCTTCTCCTGCTCTGTTGTGAACTCTTCTAGTTAATTTTTAGTTTCACACTTTTCAGTGGCAGAATTTGGTTCTTTTTTGTAATTCTATCTCTTTATTGATTTTCTTTTTTGTTCATTCGGTGTTTTCATGGCTTCCTTTAATTCTTCACCTTGGCTCATTGAGCACATTTAAGATAACTGACCTAATGTCCTTGACTACTAATTCAAATGTCTGGGCTTCTTCCAGGAAACTCTGTCAAATTATTTTTCTCCTTTGAATGCGCCATATTTTCCTGTTTCTCTGGATGTTTTATAATTTTTTGTTGAGAACTGTATATTCTGAGTATTTTAATGTGGTTAAGTCTGGACATCAGATTCTCCCACTGCTTGGGATTGTAGATCTTTGCTTGTTGAACTATCAGTTTGTGACTCTCCCAAGCTACTTTTGCAAAACATGTATTTGTTGTTGCAAAGTTTCTCTCATTATCTCTGTGGTCAGCCAGTGTTTTCCTTCAATGTCTGGCCGCAAATAGGGGGAATAAGTGTCCCATTAGATGCTCCCAAAGACAGCTACTGCTGCCAAGGGGGCCAGGGCAAGCGAGCCCTTGTGCCGGCCCCTCGGGACATGACCAGACCAACCAAAAGGCACAACAGACAAGTTTTGGACTACAGAGTCCCTACTGCCTGCACAGGAATGAAGGCTGTTGGCCTGTAGCCACAGGACGACCGAGGGTGGGTTGTCGCTGCTTTGTTGACACCACTCACTCAGGAGAGTTGGACAGCATCTCTTCCCTGGTGCTGTGCACCGTGTCTGGTCTGGCTTCAGAGTCTGGAATAGTTGACCCCAAAAGGCTCTCTTTAGCACAGTGGTCACATCTGTGGAGGACGAATCTCTCATGCTTCCTGTTCCCTGGCTTTGTCCTCAGGTGAAGGATGCCGATGTGCACTCTGAGAACACGTGTCACCACCTCCCCACAAATCTCTACCCCGCAGGCAGGCCTCCACTGTTCCACTGCCCGGCTCCATTGTGTTTCTGTTTTCATTCTAAACAAACAGTGTGCTTCCCTGGGGCATCATTTCAGTAATACCTTGATCACCTTTGCTTCCAAGCACCATCACCTCCTTCTGTGGGTTTTTCTTACACGTCCTGCCTCTACCAGGTTGCTGCCCACTCCGTGGCCCTCTGTGGCCGGCGCCGCCACCTCTTACCCGTCAGAGCCCTGCCCCCACCTCAGCTCCCACAACTGCCTCTGCGTTGGGTCCCCTGGGGGCCTGTCCATCTCAACAGCATTGTCCTCACGCCTGGCTTTTCTGCAGTCTGTTGCCGTTTGCTTCCTCTTCTTCAGGGAGCCATTGTTCATGAGGTTCCCCTTTCATTTCCTTCCTGTTTAACCTCATTCATGCCTCAGTTTGTATCTTGACTAATTCTCAAGAGCTGGCTCTGGGAGGAGGACAAAGGCATGTACGGGTTTAGAGATCTCCTAGAGACACTGGACTTGCAGAACCTTCCAAGGAAAGTTGTGCACAGCTGCACAGTCCAGTCCCACCGCACACAGCCCTGTAAGTCAGAAGGAGCACCGTCCCCGGCCATTTGGCAAGAGCCAGGCTCTCCCCTGTCGTCTGTGCAGGGGATTTGAAGTCACCGTCAGCAGGCCCAGTAGCACCAGGGCAAGGGAGAAACCTCCTGCTTTCGAGAGATGGTGTGAAGACATTTGGGGCCCCTGGGTAGCCAGAACTCACCACCAGCAAGCAGATTGTGCAGAGAAGGTGCCAAGCAAGACGAGGCGGCCTGTGTTGTGTCTTCCCCCCCATGCCAATGGTCCAAATAGGCTTTGCTGGCCCCCAGGAGACCCTCCTGCTCATCAGGAAAAGCACCACTTGTCTCTGTCCCGATGCGCGTGCAGAGGGAAAAGCCACCCCCCCCCCCAGCGCAGCCTCATCAGCAGCCCCACATACAAGTGAGTGCTCTGAACTCAAGAGGCGAGATGGCTGCCAGTGTTCCAGAGCCCGTCGTGGCTCCATCTCCAAATTGTGCTCTTGCTGCTACATTCTGTCCCCTTTGGCAGTGCGAGAGATGCCATGTCACGTATTTCCTGTTATTTCTCTGCAGGTCTCAAAGGACCAACAGGAAATGAGTTTGCCTGTGGAAGGAGACAGTGCTGAGGGCAAAGGCCCAGCTTCAGGTAAGACATCACACAGTGTGGGAGTTGACATCCACCCAAGTTTGATTCCCTAAAGAGGAAAATGTTTTCTCCAGAAAAACAAGGAGAGGGAGAAATCACCGGTGGGGAGTCAAAGGCTAGGACGCTTGTTGTCTCAGTGGCAAGGAGGACAAGCTTGGGCTCACGTAGTGTCTGCCAATGGTGCCTGGCGTCCCCACGCTAGCCCCCCCACCTGCTCTGTGTGCTACAAAGCAGCAGGTGCAAGACGTGGGGCTGAACGCCCCGCTGGCAGAGTGCCTGCAAGGTAGGAGCTGGCCCTGGATGGCGTTGCTGTGGCTGCCGATGTGAGCCATGGACCCTGACGTGCAGGGGTGGCCAGCCTAATGATGGCACCGGAGCGAGGGCCACGGAGAGTTTGACTAGTGACTGGAACCAAAGGCCTGATGTGCTCTGTTACGAGGCTCAGACTCCACCACCCGCACGCTGTCTGCCGAAATGCACGGTGATTTCGTTGTTCACTCGCCTGACCCTTCCAGAGTCCTTCTGAGACGGCCCCACCTCATCTAAGGAAATGTTCACCACTCAGCTTTTAAACAACTACCTACCCTTGGCCACGATGACACCTCCTACTGCCACCATCACTTCAGAGCTCACAGTGCAATTCTCCAGTGCTCCTGTTTCTAGAAAAGAGGTGGAGGCTGACCTTTCAACACACCTGTGGCCGCAGGAGTCAGTGGCTCCTGTTTCTAGAAAAGAGGTGGAGGCTGAGAGGGTGAGTTTGATTTCTGCGTGATTCCAGAAAGGGCCAAAGCTGGATTTTAAGAAACATAAAATACAAGCAAGTGGCATAAGTGACAGGGAGCCTGAGCCTCAGGTCTGGGTACACGGCAGGTTGGCTCCTGAGTGGACTGACGCCACGGGCACATGCATGTGCACACTGTCCGTGTGGGTGTGGTGCTTGTGGACAGGTAAGAACAAGGCGTCCTCAGCCAGGGACGGAGGCAAAGAAAAAACCCACAGAGAGCCCCGTGGGCACCTGCAGCCTATGTCCCAAGGGCCCCTGCCTCCCTGGTGAGCCGGGTTCTCACGGCCTCACATAAGGGAGAGACAGGCCCAAGCTCAGGGCACAGCCAGAATGGAAGGCCAATAAGTCATCCTGTAAAATCGGGACTCAAATGGCTACACGTGCATTGTAGTGGTGAGCCCGGAGGAACCCCGTGCTCCGCTCCCACAGGACACAAGAATGAACCTTGGAGCCGAAAGGAGCTGAGAAAATCCCCAAACTCCTCAAGCTGAGGAGTAACACCAAGTGATTGTGGACCAGCCGTTTGCAGGTGCCGAGAGGCGCTCCCCTCGCAGGAGCTGGGAAGATACCAGCCGCTCTCATCCCACATGGCCACGCCCTCACGGAGGCCAAGGCCACCACCGAAAAAGACACATGTTGGGAGCTGGGCTCAAGGACCAAATGCAAAGTAACTGTGGTTGTTGTTTGGGGAAACGACAGGCAAAGGGAAAAACATCTGAAGAGAACAGAAAACTTGTTTAAATTGCATGTGTATTTGAAGAGAAACCAAATAAAACTTAGAGCTGCAGAGAATACCACTGACGTGGGGCAGCTGACTGAGGGTTTTGTAGCACACGGGTCACAGTTGGAGTTCGTGAGCTCGAAGCTGGAACTGGAGAAGTTTCCTGACACTCAAAGAAGGGACGACAGGTGGAGAGCGTGACCGGAGGTGGGGCTTGGGTCTGTGGTGTGAGCGGAGTCCCCCACAAGGAGGGCTGCTCCGGGGGCATTGTGCGAGGCAGTGGGGCTGAGGGCCCTGCACTGCAAACCCGCACACACTCGGGTCCGATGAGTCCAGGAACGGCAAATGAGACTGTAGATATGTCGTGAGCAAGCTGGCACACTCCAGAGACAAATAAAATGCGTATTTTAAAATATTTGGCGATAAAAAAGGGGAGTCCTTCCAGGGAATATCGACTAGCTACACTCATTGTAACGGAAGCTACAGCAGAGTGGAGTCCTGCCTGCAGTACAGGGGGCCATCAGCCCAGGGCTGCCCCCCTGGCTGAAGCACGTTTGAAGGTGAAAGTGAAACAGGCACTTCACACAGAAGTAAGGAATGTTAGGGAGTGAAAAATAGACCATTTTCGTAGCATTTTTAGAAAGCGATGTCCCTAGGAACAGACCTAACCAAAGACACGCCGGACTCATGGAGAAAATGATAAAACTTGCAGAGAGACGTTTTAAGGAGCCTGATGAGTGCGGACAGACACAGCTCACGGAGTGCGTGCCAGGCCTCCCAGAGAGGCCAGTGCAGGATGCCAGCTCGAAACCCTGCGTCTGAGATGTGTGTGGAACTGCAAAGGATCAAGAATGCCAAGAAGCAGAAAAGGAGCAATTTAGGATGTCTGGCTGGGCTGCTTCCACGAAGCTTGTGAATCAAAGACAGAGTGGTGTCTGTGCAGAAATAAGCGCAGGGCCTGGTGTGGTGGCTTGCCGGGGCCGCGAGCACGTCAGTGGGCACAGGGACACTGTTTCTGGCGTGGGGCGACTGACCAGCAGGGGTGGGTAGATTGTTTCATAAACGCGGAAACATTTGGTGCCGTGTGGGAATAACACTAATGAAACCAGACCCCACCTTGTACCGTTTACACAAATTAATTCCACGTGGACTAAAGACATAATGCGTGAAGGGACAACTATACAAACTGGAAGATAATATTTGGTACTATCTTCTTTATTTAAATTTATTTATTTATTTTGGGAGAGACGGAGAGTAGGGGAGGGGTAGAGAGCCAGGGAGAGAGAGAATCCCAAGCAGGCTTAGCACTGTCAGCACGGAGCCCGATGCGGGGCTCGATCCCAGGAAACCGTGAGATTTTGACCTGAACGGAGACCCAGAGTCCGATGCTTCACAGACTGAGCCCCCCCGGGCACTCCTGCTACTGTCCTTATATCCTCATGGTGACTGAGGGTCCTTAAGCAAGATTTTCTTAAAGGCACTGTCCCTAAAGGAAGATACACAGAAATTAGATCACACCCAGATACAAAGGGAGGCTGTCAAAAATTGGGAAAATATTTGTAACACGTAGCTGACAAAAATTGGTGTCCAGGACACAAAGTACTATGACACCAGCAGGAAAAACGTAGACACATGATGACTAGGCACTTCAGGGAACAGGGAACCCAGAAGACCCACAAACAAGTGCGTACCTGCTGCCATCCTCCGGGAAATGTGACTGAAAACCACATGTGGTGGGGTGAGGTCCCTGTCACATGAGCAGGTGTGAGTCTGACATCACTGAGGACTGGCACAGGTGGGCCTGGGACGTGCACGTGGCTGGTGGGCTGGGCCCGTGCTGCACACACAACTGGTGGACAAGGCCGTCGGCACCGCCAGTCATCCCGGGTGTGGGTGGGGAAATGCCTGCCCGCTGCACCAGGAGCCATGAGCATTGCTGCTGGGTC
This sequence comes from Prionailurus viverrinus, assembly GCF_022837055.1. Classification (NCBI taxonomy): domain Eukaryota; kingdom Metazoa; phylum Chordata; class Mammalia; order Carnivora; family Felidae; genus Prionailurus; species Prionailurus viverrinus. The sequence continues at coordinate 59,935,019 of NC_062562.1, read as the reverse complement.
CGACGAGATGCCCAGTACGGGGATCCCAGCATGGGGGATAGGTGGAGGAGGGTTCCCGCTGACCCGCTGAACAGGGCTGTGTGTGCAGACACAGATGTCCTGTGCAGAAGCAGCTGCCCTCCTGGCAAGATGTCAGGACGGACTGCACCGGGAACCTGTCCTTGGCCTTCCTTGCAGAGGGCCGGTTCTGCACCCGGGGCCAAGGACTGGGCGCGCCTTCTGCTCACCGCCCTCAGGTGCTCATGGCACTTTCTTTTGCTCTGCAGGAGCCGGGGAGCCCACACTGGCCAAATGGGCTGTCCACACACCAATGGCCTTAGAGATCCGGGCTCGGGAGGCAGCCCTGGAGAAACTCAGGCTCCCGCACACACCGCCCTCCGGCAGCCCGAATGTGCCGCACATGGATGTCCCCTTGGAGAGGCAGCAGGTCTACAGCATGGAGCCTGCCACTGTCACCACCACCAGGAAGCCTGCAGATGGGCAGGCGTGCAATGGAGAGGACATCCAGCTTCCAGGACAGATAAAAGAGGTGACTTGGGGCCAGGCATCGCCATCCAGCTAGGAAGCAGAGGGCCCGCTCGATGCTCAGGGAGAGACCAGGGTCAACCTGGATACCTCTGTCAGCACAACTTGTGTCCGCCCTGCCACGGAAGCCCCTGAGTCCAGGGCAGGCGCTCACCCCGACTCCCATGATGCCTGACTGGCCTGAGGCCGGCAGGCGCTCCCGCCATGTTCATGATGCGGTGCAGCCCTCGACTCTATGCAGGCACCAGTGGCAGCCGATGGCCTGGCTTCCTCCAAGCAGAGTGCTGGGTCCTGCATCCAGAGTCAAGGAAAGAAGGGAGCCTGTGCACACCCTGACTTGTGCTACACGGAAAGACTTTGACCACCCCTGCGCCTCACTCCACCTGGAAGCCATACTTGAAAGGCATTCATAAGTTTCCAAACACGTCCCCATCGTGCTCCAAGATTCAGGACAGACTTGGTGTGATGTTTTCACTTGTGTTACTTAGGAATGTTGACAACTGTTATGAACCTAAGTAGCCTTTAAGGAAATTCTTCAGAATTTCTTAGAAAGTTATACGAAATAATAAAAAATAATTTCACCGGCAATAAGCTTGAAATCAGTCTTGGTAAACTTTAAATTCTTGGGTTTCAAGTGGCCTTTTCAAAGCCCCTCCTGAGTCCTGGCCAGAGTGAGGCCGAAGGGTGTGATACAGAGGAGGGGATTCTGGCTTTTTTTTTTTTTTAAGTTTATTTATTTTGAAAGAGAGAGAGAGAGAGAAAGACAGCAAGCAAGGGAGGGGCAGAGAGAAGGAGAGACAGAAAGAATCCCAAGCAGGCCCCATGCCACCAGTACAGAGCCTGATATGGGTCTTGAACGCAGAAACAGTGAGCTCATGACCTGAGCCCAAATCAAGAATCAGACGCTTAACCCACTGAACCCCCCAGGCGCC